>NC_058510.1:4895951-5198972 GCF_020382885.2 Scatophagus argus
TTTCATGGAGATGAAAAAGAAATATGCAATACAAGTCGAATGTCAGTTCATTATTTAGTAACATTGATTCCTGAATTAAAATGCTTATTATTGTACATTCTGCTGGGATAATGATATACATATAAAACATGACACAATTTGCTTAAGATTGCATTTCAAATACATCAGGCATCATCGGAAATGGATTATGGGAAACCAAAAGCCACATTAAATACAATCATTTTTTCTTCCTGATTTTGTCTTTGTATCTAAAACTAAATGACAGAACAAGTCAGTGATTAATTTATTCCACATATTTTGCATTAAATATTGCTGTGGATTGCTTACGTCTTGCCGCCACTGACTATCTTTCAACCGTTCAAGCGAAATGTGTACAACTTTAACGTGTCAGCTGTGAAGAATGTGAAATTTCCAAGCAATTTTCTTCCAGGGAAAGTGCAGTGCAGAGATATCTTTTAGATGCTCGGGCATACAGAGAAAGAAAAGTGTCTTGTAAAATAAAAAAAAACAACAAAAATCTATGCCAGTTACATCTGTATGTGGGCGTGAAAATATTATGAGGTGTAAAATTTAAGTGTGAGAAAATTGGCGAAGCTGCAGGAGAGATGCAGACAAAATACTGTAGATGATGGTGATGCCACCGAAATAGCTGGCAAATCCCGTCAGATACGGGCGAGAGAGATTGCCCTTGAAAACTAGCTTTGTCTGATGCAACAGCAAACTCATAGTCTGTGTCAAGAGCCATTCTGAATCCGCAGCTCTGCAAATATGTTTAATAATGGCAGTCCTCTACTGTCCTCTGTTTTTGAAGTTTCACATTTCCAAGCAAAATATATCACTCCTTTGTTGTTGTTTTCTTTTTTTCACTTAGCCTCTTTTTAAATTCATGCCGGTCCCAGCTTTTTTTTTCCTTTTTTTTTTTTTTTTTGTCAGGGGTTTTGTTCCTCCAAAACAGATTTTTCTGGTACTACCCTAATGAGACCCTCTCACCGTTTCCATGGAGACAGTCACAAAACTGTCAAGTTTCCAGTCTTTCAAAAATCTTGTGGGGGGTGTTCTGCAACTGTCAGAGACACGTTTTCAAACGGCACATCGCTTCTTTCGGAGGTGAACCTTTCATTTTTTTGGCGAAATCAGCCAGTTTGTGAATCCTTTTATCAAAACACACAGCCTCGCTGTGTCGAAGAATGCCAACGCTCAGAGTGTTAAATAAATAGAACACACAAGCAGCTGAGCCTTTGTTAACTGATCGGCTGGCGTTGTATTACTTACACTGCAGAATGTGACACAAAGCATTACAATTAACATGTCAGTGTAGTAATGTGAGTGAACTGCAGCTTCTTCAAAAAAAAAAAAAATAAATAAATAAATAAAAATGGCTCAACTTTTCCAACATTAGGTGGAACTTTTCCTTTATGGGTTAGATCACAAGAAAATTTATTTCCTTATTTACTGTTGATGCAACAGAGCATGTTCCACTGCAGGATTAGACCCACAGTTTGATTTTAAAAAAAGAAAATGCAGCGCAGACCCTCCCTGACATCAGTAGGACATGCAGTGCTTTGATTTGTGCTCTGGTTTAACAGCCATTGCCCTCCTACAAGCTGAATGTGACCAAAGAGGACGCTGAAGGATGGAAGGACATCAAAGCCTAACACATACTAGGCCTCTGCAGTGAGAGCGAGTGTCTCGGTGCTCCTCGGTCTGACCTCGGGGTGTGAACGCACCCTATGGTCCCGTGCTGCATGCACGGCCTGCAGATGAGCCCCGTCAAACCACACCTGTGTACCTGTCACTTTCTGCCGGGGCGCTTGACTTGGCTGGGAAACATCAGATGAGGCACAAAAGAGAAAGATCTCACAGTTTCGCCTTCACACAGCTATGCAGCACAGGAATACACTCAGGAATACACGCAAAGACACACACAAGCAACCGCTCACGCTCTGTTAAATAAACACACAGCGCACACACAGGGGAGCAAAATTAGCCTAAAACACAGTCATAGCGTTCTATCATTTCTGTCTTCCTCTTCTTTTTCTTCTTGTTTTTTCTTCACAGTTTCTCATTCTCCCTAAATGTCCTTATTTCTGTTCACACATATTTTGGCGCACTGAACCGTGTGAGAGACAGTCCCTTCTCCTCAAGCAGATCCAGACGTCAATCAAGCAGCACATGGCATGCCTCCCTGTGAGTGACAGGTGATGCAGATGCACATTTCAGAGAGCAGCGCCGGAGCGACACAACACTGCTGGCAAAACAATGCGGACAGGAGGGAAGCGGGGCCGCACGCTGCATTTATTAAACAAGACAGGGACACGGACCACAATGAGCAGAGATCAGTTTAACCTGGCAACATAGCATCCCCAACACTGAAATACAACATACAGCATGTAAACTATTGTTATCTAAACCCTGTCTGCACTGTGCGCACTCACAGGTAAGCATCTTACGAAAGAGCCCCATCTAATCCCATTTCCTGCCTCGTCAATAATAAAAAATGAGCAGAAATCTACATTTTAAGTTGTTCCTACTGTAGTGTTTTACCCTGGCAAAGGTTCAAGGTTGTTTAATGCCATCGAGTGACACCACACAAGTGAAATAAACAGGTTTTCTGAGGCTCTATAAGGTGAATGATTGTGGTCAGAGTGTGAGGCTGGTGGTCAGACTTTGTTGTCCTGTTTGCGAGGGGCTACTGGGGAGAGAGTGAAAAAAAAAAGAGGAGAAAGGAGGGTAAGATTAGCCGGCGCATATCTGCAGGCGGGAGGCCATGGGGCAGGTGAGAGGTGAGAGGCAGTCGAGCGAGAGGAGAGCGAAGGGGCAACGGCTGACTCAGAGAGCCCACAGCGCCCGCCCCTCCTCCCTCCTCGTCCCTCCAGCAAATATACACTTACTGTATGTATGTAAACAGCTTGTTTTTAAAGATGACCCAGATTGTCGTCCATAACTCATTAAGACGTATCATGAAAAGTAATTGTAAAGTGAATGACAGAGCCTTCCCCCGACTGTGGCAACAAAAACTTGTCAGTAAATGCAGCTAAAGTTATATTTGGCACATCACCGGGAATTCAGATGTCTGTTTCCCCTCAGAATAAGTCTATTTTTGTTTTTCCTCTCTCCTCCTGTCTGTCTCTTGTTCCTCAGTTGACTGAATAATCCACTGGCATTTCGGCGAAGTGAAATGTCAAGGTCATTCAACTTTGTAGAATTACTGATCTGGGTGCCATCTCTTCTCTCTGCATGTAAGAAATTGTGCCCATATTTTTCTTTTTTTTTTTTCATCTGAAAAAGAAAAGATTAATAAGATAATCCAGATGAATGTGTGTGCACTGCTCTTTCAGAAAGACAACGAACAGCAGACTCATGTCTGGGAGCAGAGCTTGTTGGGAGCTTTGTTTGGGATTTGTAAATGCTAGTGGGAGGCCAGTAAAGGGGACCTGGGAGAACGTGATCCTGTATCATTCTTCATAATCTGCATATATCATCCAGAATGGGTCCGTCATCATCCGAGGGTTTAATATGTAATAGATATGTGTGAGCAGCCTCTTGCAGTTCATTTTTTAGACAAGATATACTTGGTGAAAATATGAATACTGAGGAAAAATATCAGTACAGGCTGTTAATGGCGCTTATTTTTCATTTTGTCATGTTTTGCAGTTTAACTTCAGGGTGAAAAGGTTAACGTTTTATTGTATACTGTGCTTTTAAAATATACTTTCCAAACTCCAGAGGCCCATAAACATGCCAAGTCATGCACCCCCTGCCCTCACCCACCGCCCCTCCTCCCTAACTGTCATCTGGGACATTAAAGGCATATTTACCTGAACCGCAGCCCTCTAAGTGCCCCGATCATTCCCTGTGTCACAAGCAATCCGCCAAGGCCACTGTGTGTTTAATTAAAAAGACAAGGTTTACCCGAGAATATATCCCTGCAGCATTCCACATACATTTCAATGAGATGCATCTTATTTCTGTTGCAAAAGGAGAGTGATGGAATTTCAAATGGCAGCATAATTATGGTGTGCTTTTCCTTTTGACAGAAAATCAGTAGCCGGTCCTCCAGGTGGAGTAAGCTTGCCTGAGCGGAGCTGATTAGAGGCAATCAGAGGAGAGACTACACCTTTAACAACATTGATGCCGCGGCTCATAGAGGAGCTTTATTAGCATACATCTAAGCTATGGGCCATGCAGATCACCGTATTTGTTTGAGGGGAAACAGTTTAGCAGTCAATTATACTGCAACAGTTAGGAAAACATTGTTACTCTCTTGCTTCTTTGATATCACAAATTCTTCCTGCCTTTGATAAATGGCACCTCACCTTGACAGTCCCAATTATGGATTACAAGTGGATAAACAAAGAAAACCACTGTAACACTTGTAGAAAATTAATAGACTCTGCACTGCAAACATAACAAGGCTAAAGCATGAGCAACTGCAGCCTTTCAGAGTAAACTGAACGACATAATGGTTCATTTATTAATATTCTATCATATAAAAGTGAGTCACCATGACAGAAATTGAGAAAGTAAGTTGGACAAACTTTAGAAATAAGGTTCAACTAGCAAATGTTTCAACGCAGTCGTCAAAATAAAGGTTATATGTTGGAATATGTCGAAACTTTACATTTTGGTTTTCAGTTTTTATGTTGGGACATCACTGCACTTAATGTTTGGTTATGTCTAGACGCAAAAACCACTTGGTTACAGTTGGAAAGATGTCATGTTTTTCTTACAATACCTGGTTTTCTTGCCACATACACAGCTGACGACTCTCTTTGCAGCCACTAAAATGACCCAGTTTGTTGCTTGGTTGACTCTAACAGAGATGAGTTTATGTAATTACATTGAATGTGAGATTATACAGTGTGAGAAAATTAAAATAAAGTGCCTCCCTTTCACAGTTCGTTCAAAATGTTTTCGGCGAGCTTAGCCCGAACACTGAAGGGGCTGGAACAGCAGCTTTCCACCTGATGTGACTTGGTCGGTGGCTTAACCGGTTCTGCACATAGGGTCATGTATTTTCTGGCAACCCTATCACCACACAGGACAAAGACGACCTTGAATGGACCCCGACCACCACCAACACACACACATGTGGCTCAGCTGCTGTTTTTTTTTTTTTTTTTTTTTTTTTTTATTATTATATTTGTTGTTGTTTTTTATACTCACAAGGACAAACAGTGTCTTCTATCTCCATCACTGACACAATGCAGGCAATCACTCCATACCACTTGACTCTGATGGGCTGCCTGTGACTAGACAGCACCCCACACATCAAACAGAAGTGGAATGATTACTAGTTACTCAGCATTCAAGTGGAGGCTGTGGAGCTATGATTTGACCAAAAAAAGCACAATTTAGGGGGACATTAAAGACTGCTGTTGATGCAATAAGCAATCAATCAACCAATGAGAAAAAGATGAAGTGAAACATGCCAGCAGACTCTGGAAAAGGAAAAAAAAACTTGTGAATCATTATATGGTTTACACATTTGGAACCTAAAATTCACCTCTGTCATTGGAAGCAGAAATTGAAGTGTTGTCACATGTGTACAAACTGGAAAGTGCTCCTAAATAAATATGTTTTCTTTTCATTTTGTCTTTCTTGGTAGCACTTTGGCCGTTCCTTCTTCGAAGCGATCGTCAACCACTTGCAATGCTGTTGCTAGGAGCCATCAACAGAAATGTCAGTCGACTCAGCAAGTGATGGGATTTGACATATGGCATCAAAGCGTCATTAGACCTGCACCTGCTGCAGATGGAGTCTGCTCTTTCGCAAGGGGTTCAGCACCAAGGGGAGGCTTATTGAGGGACACGGAAGGATACGATGACCGGGAACACACACCCATTGTGTCTGAATTACAATCTACTTCAGTGTATTAAACGATCTCAAGAAGGCCACTTCAGCATGTGTAGGCAGAGACTGTATGTGTGTTTCATCATTTTCATTGTGGTCTAAGGAATAATTTAGTGGTTGCTTACTGTTGGACTAAATATGTTCCTCTGCTGCTTATTGAGGGGGAAAATTTTTTTTTTTTTCCCGACTGTTCAATCATTCTGTGATGTTTCTACAATACTGAGTTTTAACACAAAAACAAATAAGAATGGCATACATTTAAATATGTATTTTTAAAATGACTTCTGCCACAGATTTTTTTTTTCAGCTCAGTTTGGTGGTGAAAGTATTACTTTCTCAGCACATTTTAAGTCTATAATGTCTCATTTCCTGTGACAGATAATTCACTTTCAAATGGTAATGTTCTCTAATTCCAGCAATTTCACACTCACTAAGACAAGTCAAAAGACACACTTTTAAAAATATAATTATCACAGAGGATGTTTTTCTTTGTAGTCCTAAAAATGATGACAGTATTCCAAGCACAGACAAACTGCTGTAACCCCCCCTGCGGATCAGTGACAGGAATAAACATTTAACAGGATAGTGGTTAAATGCTATAAATGTAAAAGCTTAGAAAAAAAAAGTCACTGAATTTAATTAGTGCCTCTGTCAGCCAATCACAACCTAAATTGAGGGTTGTGAGCTCCACAAAGTTGGAATTTATGGCAAATGTGTGGCTGCCAAATAAAAACATGCAGCAAAAACTGGTTTAAGGAGCAAAGTGAGGAGCAAAATCATATTCAGTCTGTGTTTCCTACATCTTGACCGGTGCACTGTCTCCAGCCCACACTGTCTGTTGCTCAGTTAAAATGGAGGAGGATCCAGAATGGTGCTCACCTTCTGGTAGTCATTAAGTTTGATGACATGTCTGCAAGGTCACACAACAGTCAAGGAATATAAGGCCATTTGAAAGGATCAGGAGCACCTATGGTGAAAACACTGTTGGCTCACCACGTTTCCATATTTGAGGTTACTCCCATATATACCAGAAAGCTATTTAAGATCCCTCTTCTTTTGACACTACTCCACAACCCCCACCAACTTACTCAATACACGCACATACACCATTTCTGTATGTTCAGTTCATAATCATTAAGACTTTGCCAGAGTCTTACCTGTTTTGCTATAACTGTTAGCTTATCAAGGATCAACGATCAAGGAACTTTACTGTCATACCAGCTCACATTTACATGTTTATGGTGTGAAATTAGGACTCGGGTCCCGGGAGTAATAAGCAGAATATAAGAATATGAAATGAAGAGTTGAATAAAAAATAAAAATATAAGCTAGGTAAAAATAGACTATATGAGCTAAATACAAATACAATATAAAAATAAACATTTGAGAAAAATAAATAAATAAATAAAAAAGCCAGTTCTAGCATGTGCAGCATAAATATGCATGTGCAAGTGTGTGCTAGTATGAGGTAGTCCAGGAAGTAGTCCGTAATATTGCACTTGTGGTGTTGCACTTGTAGGTGTAAAGTGTTATGGCGGTTGATGTTAGCAAACATTTGCTAGATATTGCTGTGTAACTGTCGTTGCTGTGTTACAAGCATGTAACCATGTGCTACTGATTATCTCTTATTTAGAGTTTAGCATTATGCACCGGTCACCTGTTGCTATGGTAGCCTCTGGTTAGCGCAAGTTATACAGACTTACTTTAAAACTATTGTAGACATATACGGGTAAGGTTGGCGGTAAGCTAAGAGAACTTTGAGTTAAGTTTGAGTTAAGAGAATTCAACAATGTTTATAACATGTCAGCAAACGACGGTGAAAAACCAAGAATAATCACAATTAGTTTTTCTATTGCAAAACAGCTGCATTTGGCATCTGCTTGATAAACAACAAGTTCTGGGGTTGGAAAACTTTTTAAACTTTCTTTGTCAGAGTAAAATGTTCCAAATTGCTACTTCAGTGACGACGGATTGACTCATACTGGAGGCTCTCCATCAAAATCTAGTATGATATTCTTGAGTTGCCAGATGGCACCAGGACTTTCTAACTGAACACACAAATAAAGATATAAAGGTAGGATCTTTTAATCAACATATTTACCGAAAAGGAAGAATTTTTTTTTTTTTTTTTGCTCTGACAGCTTCCCATCCAGGATGCAGTCTCCGCTCACACATGAGCACCACATACATGAAGTCGCTGCCTATAATAGCTTCACAGAGCAGAGTCTATCTCGGAGTGTATGGATGCAGTGATTTAGCCTAACTATGATCATTTTATCACCAGGCCAATTATGTGGTAATGAGGAGCTACATCATAGATAACCACACACCAGTGAGTCAGATTGCACAAAAACACATGAACATGTCTGGGTGCACACACAAACACAACCTGCACACACACACGCAGGCAATAGCTGAGAATTGGTGGATACTGAAGCATGAACATTACCATGGCATGATGAATGGCTGTTTTCCCCTTTCACAGCATTGCAATATGTTTTAATACAGTGTTGTACCGCACCTTTTCCCATCCCTGCTGTCTTATGAGGAATCTCTTTTTCTTTATTAAAAACCATTAATTATACGTGACACATCTAATGGGAATGAAGGCTTTTTGAGGGAAACATTACAATCACAACCTTATAAATAATTATTGAAATAGAGGATTAAGGAGTCCTGTAATCTATTCTGGTGAGAAAAAAAAATAAAAATAAAAATAAAATATGATGAGATGATGAAGATGCTTCGCACTACCAAACACTGGTCCAAGCTTTATGTCTGAATTATACCTAAATTCACAGTATCCTCATCTCCAAGCCCATGCTGTATATTATAGATGCTATTGGGTCACTTTATTCAGCCTCTGAATGCTTTCAGAAAATACTTCAAAGAGGAAGATCAGAAAAATTGCGAAACTGAAAGAGTTTACACCTCCAGTACAAATATTCATCTGAACACAAATATTATTTTAACCACGAGCTGAGTCAGTCAAAAGGTTAATAACATGCTAGTGACAGGGTTAGAATAGTGTTCTCAGTCATTGCAAAACATTGTGCAAATACATTATGTGCATAAAAGGACTGAAAAGTAAAAGGAACCAAATACTCATTCACATATCACTGGACAAAACTAATGAAATGAGGGTTGAATAATGAGCTCAGAGGATTTTGAGATATGCAATAAGCCCAAAGTGTGCCCACACGAAGGTAAAACTTCATTCAGACACACACAGTCTGACGTGATTAATTGTGTTTCTGTTTTATTCGATTTACAATGTAGGTCTTGTCTGATTACTGTAGAATCAAACTGATAGTCATCATTTTGAAATATGGGAGAGACCAACATATCGCAAAACTCACTTCCAACTCTTCTGGCAGTAAGGAGTCAAAAACTGTTTTTGTGTGCAGTGATTCTTCATGTTGATGTTGCGTCTGAGAAGAAAGACAAGTGGAAAACCAAATGTGTAAAAATATATGAACTAATGCATATTTTACTGTGGGATAATGGTGCATAGGCTTCATCGAGTCAATGCAGATGGCAAAGGCAATTAAGCTTTGGTGGAGGTTTCTTCTAATTTGACGGAGATACCTTAATTGCACAGTGGCATAACTTAAGCACAGGCTCACACAGGCTGTGTGAGGGAAGGAATTACAGAACAGAAGTGAGAAAAAGATAGACAGAAGAAAATGAAAGAGTGGAAGATAGAAGACAAAAAGACTGACAAAAAGCCCACAAGACTCTTCAGGCTTGTTAGTGGCTCGGCTCTTAGCTAAATGCTAATGTCAGCTAACAAGGTTAAGTGCTAAAATGTTTATGTTAAGAAGGTTTTTTTGGCCCAACAGTACAGAAAAAGTCACAAGTCCACCATAAGTTATTGATTAAAAATTACAATTCATGCCAAGGGGAACAGGAATGTCTGTATCAAATATATAAATAAAAAAAACTGAACTGAACATCACAAGAGATGCTACATATCAAATTTACTAGGATTCATCCTCTGGGAGCCATGAATGTCAGCACAAAATTTGACAATTCATTTATTTATTCATTTCAGTTTGGACCAAAGTGGTGAACCGATAAAATTAAGACAGAAGTTGAATTGGGGAAGTAAAACGATGTTATGTTTTTGATTATTCCCTGCTGGCCCAAACCCCATCAGTCCATACCATCTTCAACACACACGAGTTTGTACACTGACCAAACCCTCAGTTCGTACACACGTGTACACACACACACACACACACACACACACACGCACACAAGCATGCACAGTCAGCTTCTTATCAATGCACTCCAGAGGGTTTGATGGCTTTCAGATCCCGCCCCTCCTATTATGGTCATCCTCAGAGCACATTCACAGAAGAACGATTGAAGGGAGTGAATCTGCTTCCAGCATCATTCAGAAAATTCATAGAGGCCCTCAACAGGGAAATGAGATGGATGATTTTTTTCCCTTTTTATGTATCCATGGAACACTTCACAGTAATATGCTCTCACTCTATTTTACCTTCCCTTGGTATTTGGCTTCA
Source organism: Scatophagus argus (assembly GCF_020382885.2). Lineage (NCBI taxonomy): Eukaryota > Metazoa > Chordata > Actinopteri > Scatophagidae > Scatophagus > Scatophagus argus. Next base: position 4,906,334 of record NC_058510.1, read on the forward strand.
ACTCGGAGACTAAGGCCCTTTTTCCATTTGGAAAGCTGGCGTCTGGAGATAAAGACACTGAAAACAAAAACAAGGTGGGATACTGAGAATGATTCTGACTGACGAGCATGACTCTGGATCTACTGTGCGACCTTTGTTTGAATGGCTGAGTCACATGTTCTTGGCATTAAAAGCTGTCGTTAAGGCAGAATATAACAAAAACAAAAGGATGTCAGAAACCAGACAATTCAAATTGCACACATGCCCCAAAACAATCTTCTTTATTCCATCTTTCATTCCACCAGTGTGATCCTCCATTGCCCCTTCCTGCGTTGCGAAAAGTTGTGATTACAGGAATCTTTGTACAGTTGTTCTCGTCCAACAGAAATGAGTTTGGGTTATCAGGACCAAGCTGTGAATAGTTGTTTGCACACAGACGAGAGAGGAGGAGGTTGATGCCATCTGGCCTTGCTGAGAAACAAACCCTGTGAACGGCTATCATGGAGAGGCTCCTTCCCATCACACATGACGTGGAGACCTAACAGATCAGTGAAACACAAGGGTCATTTTTTTTCTCCTTTGAATAGCCTGGGAAAGCCAGGGCTTCTTTTATTGTTCTTTGTGGCCCTTCAAGTCATTGTTAGAGAAAGTTATTATAATCTGTGGCAATTGCACTCACTCCGGTCCCTGCAGCAAGGACGGCAGCAGAAGTGCTGCGATTTTTCATTCAGTGTCTTCAAAATTTGTATGGTTCTGCCTGTAAAAATGTTGCCATTCATTTGACCAATGAAAGTAGCTTCTGTTTTATATATATATATTTATGTATATATATATATATATATACGTATATATATATTATGTGCCAAATATTTGCTTATTTTTGTAGCATCAATCACTGCTGAGGGTATATGTCACCTTTAATCAAATCTTGTGTGGAATGAAACCTCTCTTCTTGAGATAAAATGCTTTCATTGTGACCCAGGCCACAGTGTGCAGCTGACCTTCCGTTCAAAGATGAATAGTGCCAAAATCTTGTTTAACATCTTGTCATGCATGTATTTTTCCTTGGAAAAAAAAGCTGAGAATGGAAAGATGGCCATGGATCTGTGAATAACAAGATGCTACTGTGTACACGCACGAGTGAAAAGATGCGACCGAGACGCTGACATTTGTGTCAATATGATCACATGAGGGCAAGTCCTGTATGTGCAGAAAGACACACATACTCATTGTAGACCGAGATGAAGATGAAGGAGAGGGAAAGAACTGGAAGCCAAATCCACCCTTGGGGCACAATAACTCACTGCTAAGCTGCCACAGCAAGTCACAAGATTAGGTCTGAATCATATTTTTCTTTTTTTTCCACTACCATCATTTTTCCCCTGCCATGATTAGCATGATGTTGGAGCACTGAAACCAACTGCAGCCTTGCACTTATCCCCCTTTGCGCTTAAAGCAGAGCTGGTACAAAGAGAAAATTAGTGAGTGAGCACAGAAAATAGGAAAAAAGGCAGCAAGCAAATGAAAGAAGCAGTGATTTCCTAATGATAGGACTACTTCGTGTGATGGAAAAAAAAGGAAAGAAAAACTTGATCGAACCATTTCAAACAATGAGCCATTGAAAGATTTGAGGCTTTGTATCTGCACTTTGCATCCCACCAACGTGCCAATCAAAGTCATGCCTTTGTGTTTTATGTGGACGGCTGCGCTTACTTCAGACCTGACATTAGAGGGAATAGCAGAGTCCAATATGCACCATTTTAAGGCAGCTTTAGGGCAGGTGAACAAAACATAATGACCTAATGAATGCTTTGTTTTTTTTACAATGAATCTGTAATATGAAAGATATATGTGTAGAAAGATAAGTGTGTCAAAATGTTCATCTTGCATAATGACATTTCTACACAAAGACTCAGTTTTTTCAGTTTTGTACACTTTTGCAAACAGTGCTTCTAAAGGAATAAACGCTGTCTAATTCTGTCGTTCACGTTTAAGACTAAAGGTAAAAATGGTGCCTTTAATAGGACGGAAAGTTACCTTTTGTTCCTGTTTAAACATTTGGGAATTCAGTGTCCCCTCCTCTCTTTGAATTGTGTACATAAGTGAAGCTCTTCAAGAAGCCCGAAGTTATTTTAGGTGTATTGAACGTTCAGCAAATATCACCATAAGCGTTTGATATTTTACAGCACAGAGTTGAATGTCTTGCCCTTAAATTTCATTATGCGGCATTACCCACATTCAGCCAATTGCTCGTCCGCTTTGTAAGCTTATCTAATATTCCAACCAGAATTTATTGAACCAAGTATTAAGAATCTGAACATTCTTTATAAACTCATATTAACCAGGAAAAAAAAGCTAACTCAGGATTTTCTATAAATCTGTTTATCTTTGCTGATATGGCGTGTATCACTGGGAGCTGCTGCGTGCTCTAGGAATGCAATATTTTGTCTCGTGTCTCCTCTAATGATGGCTTTTAAAGTTTCGTTTCAGTGTAAAATGTCCATTATGTGTCTCATTAAAATAAATAATGTAGACATCCTGTCATGTTCGTGATGTCCAAACTGAGTTAGCCGGAACTGAGTGAATTTCACTGGGCGAGATTGTCTTGCATTATCATGTGCTCCTCTCAGCCCTAATGAGTGCACTCTAAACAGCACTACAACCGAGTGTAGTCAGACTGGTGGGAGGTTGGCAGCCAGAGTGCCAGTGTCTGATGAGAGCAGATGGACCACAGTGCCACAGTAACTCATCAGACAAAATGTGACTCATGACTTCTGTCTTTTAACTTGTGGCATCTGCTTCAAAGTCTGAACTATTCAAAGTTTGGCGGGCTGTGAACACAAAGGTCTCATCGCAGTGTTTGACCCGGGAAGTTAAACATTTGTTTTTCAAGATGGAACTTCCCCAAAAGGCTGGATCTGAGTAGTTTAAACATTATGTCACACCAAATGGCTGCTAGTCAAGGCAGAAGGTTTTATTCAGCTTTTTTTTTTTTTATTAAATGAATAGCTCAACACTTGGAAATATGCACATTTGCTTATCGTCAAGAGTTACATGAAGAGACGGGTGCCGCTTTCAAGTAAATGAAGAAAATGACATAAAGTGGATAGCGTAACTTGGTTCAGCTAAACTATCAACTGTTACTTTTTTGTCAGAAAATACAGCGTCGCTGACGCAGAGAGCTGAGCGGAGGTCCAAAAATAATCTTTAATCCAAATCAAAAGAACTCAAAACAGGCACACGCTATGGCACAAGGATCAGCAAAAAACTGTGGCAAAAAAAATCATGGCATGGCAAGCAATTCAGAATGTGAAGACAAAACAACAACCTGACAAAGAGTGCTATGGAAGACGAGGACTAAATAGACAACATAACGAGAGACAGGTGAAACACATTAAGGGAGGAGAAAGCAGTCAGGATAAACCAAAGCAAAGCTACATGAGAAAGAGACGCACAGGGGAAGTGACGCTTTCAAAATAAAACAGGACATGACAAAAACTTAGAACTCAATACGTGGAAACACATGACAAGACAAACATAAAACAAGGCACAGTTTATTGTTGTTTAATTCATGCAAAATCCAGTAAAAATGACACCTTGTGGTCAGCTGGCCTAACTTCCCCTGTTTCCCATCTCCACGCTGAGCTGGTACTCCAAACTGACCAGTTGTGTGAGCGATATTGACCAAGAAACTGATAATGCGTAATTCTGTTCCTTTTTCTTGATTATTAATAATCACACATGAGATGTATGACACATATTGTCATAAAACACAGTCAGAGTTTACAAAACTACTCTGCTAAAATTTTTAAAAACCACCACCCTATCACAGAAATGGCTTCACCTGCCAGAGTGTGACTTTGACAACAGGGTAAAACTCTTTTACTTTGTCCTGCTGAAAGTCTTTTTCGCCTCAGGTACATAGACAAGGCAACACGGCCGTGCAGAGCTCTAGCAATCATAAACGCTCTCCAGAGTGCAATGTAATGGTTGTACTTCCTTGTCTACTGTCATCAAGGGGGATGTTACATAGCTTCTCCAACTGAACTACTTTAATTAATGCAGTGGGAACTTTTGGGGATGGAGATTTTAAAATGCTTAATAATTCAAACAGCACAAGCTACAGCAGATTCTGATTTTCTTCAAATAGTCTGTCTGGCCTTGGATTAAATATTCACTCAGATATCACACAGGGTTGTGTGATATTTGAGTACATACAGGAGGACTTTTTTTGTTACCTCAGCTCAGCGTATTGCTTGACCAGTGTGTGTGTGTTTATGTATCAGTCATGGCCAATAGCCCCCCACCCTCGCCCCCCTCCCCCACTCACTCCTCTTTCAACTTCGATGCGGACTCAAAGAAGTGTGTACTGTAATGAGATCATTATCTTCTCTTATCCAGTCTGAGTTGCTCTCTGGTTCTCTGCCAAGAGAAATTAGAAGGGAAAAGGCCCAGCGAATATCTAGCACATTTAATCTAATTGGTGTCACTTTTCTCCCTCCATTATGGTACTTTAATAGCCGTATCTGTCTCCATGTGGCTAAGCTGTGTTTAGGGTCAGTGGTCAGGGCCTAATCTTTCTGCAGAGATCACATGAACACACCACAGATCCTCAACACTGAGATAAACAAAAGGTCTTTTAAACATCTCTTTAATTCACATCATTATAAAGTAACAGTGGGACATCTATGACTTTACTTTTAGCTTGGATACAAACTCAAGGCTGCAGAGAAACACTCGAGTCACTCTCGCAGACATCTTCGAGAGTCTCGGAGATCTGAAAAATGAGATGCTAGACAGGCCACGATGGTCGAGAAGAGCCCTTTGAATGTTTCAGTGCAGCTTTGTGGCTGGAGCGAAGCTGGTCTCTCTGACACTAGTCTGGGATTTTCTTAAGAGGCTATTAGTGCCTCCCCACCCGCAAAAAAGAACTTGCCATTATTTCTCCCGAAATCTTTGGTGCAGAAAGCTTACAGGCCCCAGGCAGTGTTTGAATTGGGCCTGCATCAGTGCTCCCTTGCTCTGAAATCTATTATGCACTCTAATCCCTCCAACCTCCAGCCCCAACACATGTCTTTGAGTCATGAGTAGACCAGGCATCCATCCCAAGCCAGCATTTAGACTCTCCTTTCTCTCTCTCTGTCTCTCTCTTTCTCGTACTCCCTCTCACTCAGGATTTCCAGCAAGTGCCTATTCTATGTGTCAGTTCAACGTGTAATACAGGATCATCAGTCAGCTGTGAGACGGCCAGAAGGCTTCACTGTAAAAGGATTTAGATACTCCGAGGTGCCAAAGGAAGTGTCCCTGTAGGCTTGGTAGGAGGAGGCAGACGGTATTGATTGGCTGACAGGCAGGGTTTGAAAGGAGATTTGCAGTGATGTCACACAGGAAGTCATCTGTGGGTCATGTTCATCAACATCATCCGAGCTCAACAGCATCAGCTGCAAGTAAGAAAAAGAGGGCGCTTTAATTTTCTTTGTAAATCACTGGGAGGAGAAAAAGAAATATCAGTGTACTCCAATCGAATAAACAAAGGCACAGATATACATATTTAATGGCATGCATAATTGATCTTTTTTGCTCGCAGGGAGTCCTCTGCAGTATACGCTGAGCACTGAAGACATAAAAATAAAACATGAAGTGGGAAAGTCATTAAAACAGTTTTGGAGAAGTAGTGAGCAGAGTGGTACTGACTCTCGCCTGAGTTGCCTGCACTCCCGGCCTCGTCCAGCGCTGGCACAGGTGCCAGTGGCTAATTGGCCAGTGATTAATCACATCCACTGTGAACTGCATGACCAATTAAAGGAGCCAGTGCCTCTGTGCTCTCAAAGTGGGAGTGTGGTTCACTTCAACGAAATGTCTCAGGCCACAAAAACCATCAGGGGGAGTTATGTCAAACTGTGGCTTGTTCTGTTGTTGAAACTAGAGCTTATGACCTGGAAGGAGCAGAGCGAGAGTAGACAATGCCAGACTTGCTCAGATGAAACACCCCCCATTAGGATCATTATGCAGTAAGTCACAAAGAATTTTAAACAATGTTAAACACTTCAATGTAAAGTATTCGCACACTAATTAGCTGTCAAGGCCAAAACATTTGCCAAGGAAGTGAATATGAATAATAGACAATGTTTCCTAAAGGTCATTAAAGCTTAATTTTGGTATATCACAACTTGGATTGTATTCTTTTGGTTTGGGCCTTAAATCTAGCCTGTAATGACAAGACTGTACACACCCATTTAATGGCTAAGTTTCTATGAATGTGGCGTTGCTAAAACGTAGACTGACAAGGCAACAAACTCACACAGTTAGAATATCAAACTGGCTGTAAAAACACCCCAAATCCCTTAACCAAAGCCTCAAGTTGATACAGCAAAGTTTTTGGGCTCCTCCAACTCCAGAGGGAAATATCTTTCGCTCTTAAATGCTCTATTATGTTCACCAGCTAATCGTTAACTATGTTTGTCTGCTATTTGGAACAAGTAGTGTACAGGGGATTTGACTCATTGCAAAGCTCCATAAAGTGGAGGATAACTTCCAACGTAGGTGATAATTCTGTGTATGGATAGAAGAAGGGGGTCCAACAGAGACATACGTACTGTACCAACACGTCTAAAACACGAGGACTCGTTAGCTTAAATGTAGTGAAAAAATAAGAAGCTGTGTATCGTTGTCACCTTAAGTCAGAAGTCACTGCTTCTGGCCGCTGCACGCTGAGAAACATTTACAAAACTCCCAGTAAATCAACAATACGTTGTCTTTGCATTGCTAGTAGTGTGCGGCTAAAACAAACAAGATATTCAGCATATTTTCCCACTTTGGCAAAATATTGCTTAAAGTTAACAGCAGACAGGATGAGAAGAACACATGTGTTTTGCTCAGTTTTTCTACCACCCTTGTTGTAGATCGGGTGCCCAGCGGCCAGTTAAAGCAAGGTGGAGGTGATTCATCAAGGGCTCTGTGGGGCCATCTGTGGAACAGACTGACAAATGTCTCCCTCCTTTGTCATAAGGACACACGTCTCACAAAGCTGGCGATTAATGCCCCTTTTACAACACATTTATTTGTCACCCAGGTATTTATCCCTGCCGTGTCTTGCACTGTATTACCATGGTTGACAAGACCAGGAGCCATTTTCAGGCTGTCCTCCAAGGAGGGCAATCCATGAGGGACTGTCCTGGACGATTCCTGCTGAATTTTGATGGACTCACCTTGCTGCTGCTGTCACTCCCCTCCCCTCTCCAGTGTGGGAGGGGGAAACATCAGAGATGAAGATGAAAATGTTGCCCAAAGACTTCATTCACATTCAGGCATTCATGCATTTAACAAAAGCAGGAAGGGGAATGGGGAGGGAGGAGGAGGAGGAAAGAGAAAAAGGTGTAGAGGGTGAAACCTGTTGTTTAAACATTCAGTCTCTGACTTGATCACGTGTGGTGAAATCAGAGGGTAGAACAAAGCACTGACGGTGCCCTTGCCCTGACAAAGGAGAGGGAGAGCTTGGTGTGTCAGTGATGAAATCCTTCTTGTTTGCCCTGCATTATGAACAGGTTGTAGTCAGAATAAGCTGCTGTGGGAGCACACACCCTTGTGGATCTGATTGCTTTGTTGTCCATCTATCCATCTCATCGCAACGGTGGTGATTGCTCCAAATAGCATTTGGTAAATATGACGGAAGTGCCATTAGACAAGGTCAGGGCCACTGAGCTTGTTATCTCATCGCACGGGTGTAGTGTTTTCAGTGCAGAGCGCATCAGTCCCTGGCCCCTTCACCCGCTAAAAGAACGATAATTTATTTTGAAGATGGGCCACTTCTGAGGAGATGCTGTGTCTTAATAATTACACCCACAAACAGAGAAAATTGCACAGGAAACAGAATTTATTGTATCAGTCCTTTTTTGACTGTTTATCTGTTTTTATTTATTTTTTTTGTTAAAGAGTGCAAATACTTTGCCTCCGTAAATGTCACCCTGGCAGTTTTCATATCATTACCGTTTCGCCTCCATCTGCAAAACAGACCATCCTGCTGCTTCTGTTTTGTATGAGATGCAGAAAAAAAGACGTGCACAAAAAGAACAGAGAATACGACAGGTGCCTGTGTGTGTGTGTGTGTGTGTTCGCGCATGTGTGAATGTGTGTGTGTGTGTGTGTACAACAAAGGAAATGAGACAGCACGGAGTATAGAAAGAAACTAAAATACACACTCCAAAGGATGTCAAGCTTTCCTCAGACTCTTTTTCCATGTGTACATGCAGAGAGGGAAACACACACAGAGACAGATGAGGGTAAAAGTGAAGCTAAAACTCACACTCCAAAGGACTTGCCCTCTGGAGATGAATGTGCACACACCAATACAGAGTCACTTGTTGGTAATGAGGGATTCAAATCAGAATCAATTATGAATGTTCCATCAGGAGGCTTTGGGGCCATATCAAGGGAGCCAGGTATTAGACAGTAATGAGAAATGGAACATAGGGAAGTATGGCCCTGCAGGCTCTGATGTCTCCAGGCAGCATGTAATTCACTGGTTTAAATACATTTGCATTCATTCAGTTCGCAAGAAGGCCATATTTTATTAAAGTGAAATGCCCTCCTTCATGTGCCTCTAACAATCATGCGGGTAGACAAAGCCTTTGATTCTTAGTTAGATGAAAACCATGTCTTTTATGACCGACATGGACTGGCACAATTGTGTGTAGAGAAAGAAAGAAAGAAAGAAAGAAAGAAAGAAAGAAAGAGGAGTAAAGGCGGAAAGAGAGAGTGAGTTAGTTCTGGCTGCACTGATTCCAGCCAGTCAACTTGCTCTCTGCTGGCCAGAGTCTGGTTTGCTCCAGCCTGATGATTGATTCTTGTTTGGGGCCATGCCTATGGGCCTTATTAAATCAAAATGTAAACTCACTCTTATAACAAATTGCAGGGAAAATGCCAGTAGCCAGCTCCCCCTTAGGGGTGGACCTGGATTACTCTGACAAGTTAAGAACCCAGTGAGCTTTCCGGAGCTCTGCTCACCTGCTCGCACAATTTGGATATTTCCTCTGAATCCCATAGGAATTGAGGATGTCTTCCTCTCTCTCTCTTTTTATCTGTCCTTATAGTGCCTTATATCGTGGTTTCACCTCGAAAACGGTTCATTCTATTATACCCACATAAAATGAATTGCACTAATTGATCCTTATATGAAGCGTGGCCAAAGGCTGAGACACAAAAGCTTTACTTTTGTCCAAAAGCACATTAATGAGCCACACTTTTGTCGTGCTGAACATGGGAGTTTACTGTGAGTCAGTCCTACATACACAGTCCACACTTGTGCACCAAATGTGTTGTTATTGGACCAAAACAGCCCTTTGTTAAAAAAAACTGCAAGTGGCAGCTTTGGTGGGAATGTGTTGTTTCAAGTACCAGTGAGACATGAAATACTATCCAGTTTGAATAAAGCAATGAATTATTGCTTCATATTCAATTTCTTGCAAGAGTTAGATGGTAAGATTGAAATCATTCTCACATCTGTCTGCTCAATACGAAACTACATCCAGGAGACAGTTAGCTTAGCTTAGCATAAAGATTGGAAACAAGGCAGATGAGCTAGCCTGGCTCTGCCCAGAGACCACAAAACTCATCTAAAGATCACTAACCAAAACTTGTGCATATAGATGGATGAAATGCCAGTTATGACACAATGACTTGGCTGGCCGGCAGATTTTCTGGATTCTTGATTTGACTGTAAGCCATCAGGCACCTAGCACAACTCCAGGAAGTGACTGCAAAAGTCACCCAAAGAAGTGCCAGAATTTTTTGGAAATTACTAGCCTAAAAACTTTATATTTGTGAATTTAAAACCTAATTTAAAACCTTATATTTTCAGTAGAAATAAACAGGCTTGGGGCTAAATGCTCCAGACAGGGTTTGGTTAAGTAGTGAGTAACAGACTATTGAATTGTTGATTTTGATCTTTGCATAAAATTTGTAGACAACATTTAAAATGTAGAATGATGCCAGTCTTATCCTTTAAATAGTTATGTGATGTGGCAGAGCGCTACGCTATTGTAGATTTAAAAAAAATATCCGACTACATTTGTTAGAGTCGTGCACACTCATACATATGCAGTTGCACATGCAAATACACACACACACACACACACACAGGCCGTCACCATCCCTCACTGAGCATAGCAGGGTTCTGAAAGGGCAACTTGGCTGGCCATCTGGCCTGCATATCAGCAGAGGTTATTGTGTCGACATCATCATTACTGAACACATTGCTGTTTAGCAAAGGTTATTCGGAATCTGCACAATTATCTGTTGCAACTCATGTAGAAAAAAAAACAAAACACAGGACTATGAAATTGAGACATCACTGAAGGAAACCGCCCAGTTATTTAGCAGGACAGTAGTGAAAAGTCCTATATGTAAAAACTACAGGTTGTGTATTAATACCAGCATTCTACTCCATATTCCACAAGAAATGTGATATTTTTAAGTTATATATTTTTCACATTTTATGTCAGTTTTCTACAAATGGACCATTGTCCTGCTAACTTAAATTGTATTTACACCAAACTGAGTTCAGACAGACTTCATTCCTCGCATCCAAACTTTCCAAGATGTTCATAATTTCTGTAATGTGGACACTGACACAAATGCAGATTTGTAAATGGGCTGTGTTAAGATCCATGGTTAATGATGATTAATGGGAGCAGTTAGATATACTGTACTTGCTGAGGGGGAAAAACCCTTTTTAACACCAATCTAATTTCATTTCTCCAACACAAGCGTGGAATAATTGTTTGGTTGCTACCCTCATTTTCAAACTGTCAAAACAACCGCAAACAGCTAATCAGAACACTTACATGATGTGCGAAGAAGCTGTTTTTCACACACGCACACACACACTTAACAGTACACAAGTCTTTACCAGGCGCCCTGTCTGTCTTCTCACGGTACCATCATCACAAATGAAGACCTTCAGGCTTAAGCAAAGAAAGAGGGGATTCAAAGAAGAAGAAGAAGAAAAAGAAGGGAATCTTTTTGATTTGTGTTTGATATTCACACTCGGAGGCAAAGCTAAATATGATTCCTCATTAGACAGCAGCCAAGGCTCGATCCAGACGCAGGCGTGCACTGTTAAGCTGTAGCCACTTAGCACCTGATTAAAACAAGGAAACACTCCCTGTGGTGTTATGGGATCTGTGATAAAGCTACTCCCCCATAATAGCATTAACCATGTTGTAGTGCAAAGTAAAATGTCTCTTGTCTTTTCTGTGGTGTTTAATTATTTTATATAAACCATTTGGGTCTCCTTTGCCATATATTTGATTTCAGATTAGTGTAATTACAAGTCCTCCATTGAGGTTTTTCTTTAAGTCTAGGTTTGAATTGGTTCGAAGTTAGATTAAAAGTTCAAGGGTTCAGCACCTAACAGAAGTTCTTGACTGTTGAAACAACCAAACCTGAAAAGCTCAATCTCCAAGATTTTTTTTAAAGTTATGTAGCTAACAACATGCTAACAGGACAGGACCATGTTGAACAGTGTACTCATTATGAACTCAGAGACACTTCTGTGTATCATTACATCCCTACTGCAGACTTATAGTTTTGTATATTGAGGTAAAATTTTTCACATCTCTCAGGAAATTCCCAATTAGCTGCTCAGATAGTTGGTGAAAGTCACATTCTTTGCATATGGGAACAACTGTGACCATCTCACTTCCTCGTCTTATACTTAGACTTATAAATTGGCTTTACAGGGCCGTCTGGAATGGATACAGCCTAGCACTAAACTGGGCAAAGTTCGCCCATTTGTTTAATTAGCATGAAGCTCAGTTCAGGTGGAACTATTCAGTGATCTGGCAGGGACGTCTTCACAACAGCAGCAGCCCCAAAGAGTCCACAACACCTAGCTGCAGTCCCGAGGAGGAAATCTGGTCAATTTTGATCGTTATCAGTGTGGGTTGTAAAACGAACTGCTTTTTGGAAATAAGTGCTAAACATGGCAATAGCGTCTTGGAAAGAAATTCAGTGATGCCTGCCAAATTTAGAGAAATTTGGACTGAGTGAGGATCTGTGGTGACATTTCCAGAAATTTCAAAGGCCATATTTGAGTCGGGTTTAAGTCCAATTAACACTGCTCTGTTTTATTAATTTATTTTTTCAATCGCCAATGTGCACCATATTTTCTACATGATATGGAGCCAACAAAACAGCCAGCCAAGCATTTCTATATTTGAAATTGTCTGTAACAGTCCAAAGCTGTGGCTGTCAATCACTTCAGCTTTAAAAATATTTATCGGCACTACAAATGGCCCCTCAGAGCCTTAAACCCCCTTTTTGCTACTTGCTGTTAAATTCAATAAATTCTTTCATCTCCCCTTATCCCAATATTCCCAGTGGGGATTCTGCCATCTTTTTTTTTTTTTAATAATAGTCCTCTTTTAGTCGTCACTGCCCCACTTCTTCCACCATAAAATACAAGTAAATCGTTAGATTTCACTCTGTGGCAGCCAGTGCACCTGCCTCATTTGGTTTTGAGAATTCCTACTTTTACCAAAATCCCTTTTGACCCTTAACTCCAGCTTTCAGTGCAGAAACTGATCTCAGACTCCTGGATTTCTCCCCGTGTGAGCGCTGAACACTCCTCCTGCTTTCCTTAGTTAAGAACACCAATGTTGATGACACCAGTGATGATGTAGTCAAAGTTGTAATTAATCAGTGTTGGTTCAGGAATATGCAGGGAAAACAAAATTAACAAAACCAAATGAATTCGCAGATGTCACTTTCTTGTGCATATTTTTTTCCCTGCTCAAGTAGTCATGCTTCATCACACCCACAAGGATCTTAATTAGAGAGACCCTGCCTAACGCAGACATAAACCCTGACCTTAACCACATGCTTTTGTTTGTTTACCTGATCAGTGACCCGTGGCGTTCTTTCAGTGATTTGAGAGGGAAATAACCACAGAATGGTGACTGCATATTTTGACTAAACAATCTCAAACCCTTTTCTAGACGACTCCCCCTTCATCCGCTCTAGTGACAATAAGTCATCAGTTTACTGCACCTGGCCAAACGTTTTATGCAGTGTGTTTTATGGAACTTTTATGAAATTGGGGTTGTAACATTAACTTAATTAAGCCCTGAGATCCAATTTTTGTCAGAGTGGTACTAAGTACTTCATCAGTCAGGCATTTCTATCTGAACACAACAACAGTTGTTGGGTTTTGGGAACTATTCTATGCATTTTTCTTCCTTGTCAAAACCTGGAGCCTACCTTACCCACAACGCAACACAAATACCCACATGTTCAGCTTGCAGATGTGGGTGTGTTATGCTAGTAGCAGCTAATATAGCCGTGGGCCATTAGCCTCAAGCAGGAGCGGGCTTCTGAGGTCTGATAATATCGCTTCTGCCTAACTCCACACCCCCAGATTTGTTTAATGTTCAAACTTGTAACAGTCATCCACAGCCAGTGTTAGCTCAAGTGACATCAGGCAGTTTATCAAATTTTGTGAATTTCCCTCTTTATACAACACATGTGAATATATTTTCTACATGTATGTGGAGATCCCCTTCAAGCACAGGGTTTGTGTAGATCAGCTGAGTGTGTATACAGTGACTGCTGTGTGTCTAGTTTCCTTCTTCAGACTGCATCCCATCTCATGGTGGCCTATCTTGTCCCATCCTCAGGTCTTGATGTTAGAAGTAAAATTCAAATACATCATACCCAGTAAAAAAAACAAAAAAAAACAAAAAGAAAACTTTCACAGCATACAAATACTATGAAAGATATTACTGAATTCATCCATCCATCCATCCATTTTCTATATCCTTCAGGGTCACGGGGGAGCTGGAGCCTATCCCAGCTGACTACGGGCGAGAGGCGGGGTTCACCCTGGACTGGTCGCCAGTCAATCGCAGGGCCGACACACAAAGACAAACAATCACACACTCTCACACTCACACCTAGGGGCAATGCAGAGTAGCCAATTAACCTAACGTGCATGTTTTTGGTATTGTGGGAGGAAGCCGGAGGAAGCCGGAGTACCCGGAGAAAACCCACACAGGCACAGGGAGAACATGCAAACTCCGCATAGAAGGACCCAGAGAGGAATTTGAACCTGGAACCCTCTTGCTATGAGGCAACAGGGCTAACCACTGCACCACCGTGCCGATTACCGAATTCATGTCTTATTTTATTCACATGTGTAGTACGGTCAGTCAGTGCAGCATGTTCATTTTTTTCATGGTATCTTTTAATGTGATTCATGTCAGTCAGTAAAGTTGAGAAAAAGTTCTCTCCTCACGCTGCATTTATCCTTTAATTAAAGACTGGTGTGGTGATGAAAATTTGATTTGAATTCAACTTCCTGTCTTTTATTGGGAACACAAAGAAACTTGGAACACGAGGCAGATGGAAGTGGCTTATGTCTCCTTGGTAGCACACTGAGATGAAACCAGGATGGCAGCCAAAACCAAACACACAGACACACACACACACACACACACACACACACACACACACACACATACAAACACAGTCAATATTTCACCCCTTGCATCTGCCAATTACGAACTAGATTCGTTTGTGGAGAAAACATACACAAGTCTAAACTTAGCAGTGTTCCATACACATACTGTGAGTCAGTAGTGCAAAACACAACGGAGGACCCCCCAGGTGAAATCCCAGAATATCGACTGGATGATTCAACTCTTTAAAGTCGTTAGGCTTTTTTTTCCCCACATCTTTTGTAAACACTGAGTGAAAAACCGTCACTCAAATATCCTCCGTTTTTCTGTTGAAATAATCCTCTCCGTGACAGCTTGCATCCATTGTGCATGTCTGATAACAGTGCAGAGTCCAGCAAGAAAACCTCTGTATCTGACTCCCATCTAGCAAACAGCTTGAGGGTGGCATGGCCTCGAGGCTTCCCTCTGTCCCTCTGTCCGGGTTTTGGAGACAGTCTTTTGATCTGCGGAGGAAGGCTACCACATGCTAAGAATAACTCACGCTATGCTAGGTGTACATTCCTTTCATGCTGGACCAGAGGGAAATTTGATAACCACTGAATTGTGAGTCTCTGTGTGACCTTGACGTACATACAATCCATGTCGCTTCCCCGTGTCTTGTTTTTTTTTTTGCACCTTTAAGAATACGGTGCATTGGATGAAAAACTTTGGGCAGGAAAGACAATGTGGGAGCTGTCATGCCCTCTCCACTGCCTCAAAGCTGTTTGCTGCCTTTGTTCTTTCCCATCTGCAGAGAAACACCCAACTTTTCTCAATTCCTGTTTATATTAGGGACTGCAATATCTTACTCCACTCTGAGAATACATTTGCAGGAAATAATCCAATCACGTTCCTTCTCCGAGGTATGTTTTATTGTAATCTTTTGTTTCTCTGAATACAAAACCTGTTAATTTCTTTTTTTTTTCTTTCCAAAATAATGTCTGGCTTTATTAAAATTATTTCATGAAACTAAGCTGGGACAGAGGGACAGACACTCTGCTGAAACAGCTTAGAAATGTGCCAATGTGCTCGCTGTGATGTTAAAGTTGCACACTTGGACCAGCGAGAGACACTGAATGCAGTGTGTCACAAAGACGGAGAGGAAGAGAGAATAATGAGGGACCAAAGGAGTGTAACGTAGAGGAGGAGACAAGGAGTCGAGGGGGGGTCCAGACAAACTGCTTTCATTAATTCCATTTGTTTCTGTAAAAGGGTGTGATTGTGTGACCTTTGCAGGATCCAACCAAGCTCCATCATTTTTACTCATTATGCAAGAGCCGATAAGATCCAGGGTGACACCTGTCTCCTCGGGGAGCGATTAAACAATAAATGAATCCTTTGAAACTTTGTAAACTTACCAGGTGTCTTTGTAAGTGAAGAGTAAAAGTAAACCACAGGATGGAGGGGTGGGGGGCTAATAAGACTTGAATGCATTTCGAGAACAACCAAAAGCTGCCATTAGCCTCAAGCGTCTGCCTTTCAGGAGAGACAAAAGCGCCTGTTTGAAAAAAAAAATATTTTACTCAGCATTAGCCTGGGCTACAATCCTCCTGTTCTTAAGAAAAGATATGTCCTGCATGAACAACAGAGTCCAACGGTGCACTCTTCAACCTCAAAGAAGCCACTAAGATCTGTTTCCATACAACCTGGTAATTACGAGAACAGTATGTCTGAGAACAGGTTTCCATACGTGTTACATCTCCCTCAAGTCTGAATGGTGCAATGCCTCTTAAAAGACATTTTTCAGCTCACTTCATTAATTCAAGCGCGACAGTTAATCAGACAATAGATTTTTATATTAGAGACTTTCGTGCTGCTGCAGCATGATGCACAAATATTCTGCTTTCGCTGGTGAATTTTAATCAGCTACAATGCAGCATCTTTTAATACAACTGGCAAACTGCATGGCAAGATGGTGAGTAGTATGTGGTGCAATGTTTCCAGAAACCTTACATCAAACCTCATGGCACCTCCACATACAGGCTTTCCCAATGAGAATACAGTGAGACGAGGCCAACAGGATGGAAGATGTCAAAATCGCAGCTTCTGCTGGTCACACCACATGATGTGTGCATGGAGTCACTGTATTCCCACTACTTCCAATTAGCTGTGGATGATTATGTGATATGAGAACAGAAGTCTGTCTTGTGGTCCCCTCGTGACTAAGGGGTTAAGACACCAATACATCCACGGTTTGAGTCCAGGGTTTGTTGTTACTCTCCTTTCCACCTTTCTGGTCATCTCTCTATAGGAATTCATTTATTTTAAGTTTTGGCTGTTTGAATCACTAATCACATGGTACGGAAGGCAGTGTCATTCAGGGTTGTTATTTTTATGTAATACAGGGGTTCTCAACATTTTGAATTCTCACTTCTGGTTGTTAAAAAAAAGGAGGCATGGTGATGTGGTGGTCAGCGCTGTCGCCTCACGCCAAGAGGGTTCCGGGTTCGAGTCCAGGTCAGGGCCCTACTGTGAGGCGGTTGAATGTTCTCCATGTTCCTGCGTGGGTTTTCTCCGATTACTCTGGTTTCCTCCCACAATCCCAAAAGCAAACCTAATGCATGCACGTTAGGTCGATTGGCTACTCCGCATTGCCCCCGGGTGTGAGTGTGTGGTTGTTCAAACTTTCCCAGAAATTTAACATGACCAAAAAAGAGTAAAAAACAATTAACTGGGCTGTGAATACGTGTTGTGCCACTTCCTGCTGTAACAATCTGCATACCTTAGCCTCAGTGAGACACTTTGGCTCACTTCTGGGAAATAATGAGATCAAGCCATAGTTGGATGGATGAGAGGCTGACAGGCAGAAAAGCGTTCAAAGTTGCTTACAGTTTGTTCCTTGCCTTTGATGTCTTCACAGTTTGCGGTTGTTTCAAAAACCAGTCAATTTTGTGCTGCTGCCTCTGCGGGAATGTTAGCTAGAAAACACTGGAAAAGCACGTTAGTCTCCATCTGATGATGTGTGGTGATTGGCATGGTGGTATTAAAAAGGAATGGATCATTGAAATTATGCATTTATGAAAATTCTTGTGCACATTTACATCCAAAAACAAGGTTGCCGCAGCAACAGTGGGTTTATCGGAAAGTGAGACTGACGGAGTAACCTCAAAAGAATTACAGAGTAAGAAACATTTGATTGCATAAGCCTTTCTCTCAGCGAAAGGACAATAGCTTTTTAATTGGAAGGTGAAGTAATTGAATTGTTTCACCGTAGACAGCTGGTTTAAGGATTATTTGGATTTGGGATGTATGGAGCGACAGCATCAATTCCTTAAGATCTGGGGCTGCATTTATAAACCAGATTTAATGATCAGTTTTGATTTTACGTATGAGAAGGACGGAGGGAAGCCGAGCACTTGATCTGTTGTTGTGTAGAAGGTTGGCTGCATGCTGTCTTCACAGAACCAGACGATCTTCATTGTCCATTTGTTCCTGTTTTGTTCATGATTTCCTGCTGTGCGTTTCTGTATATTATTTTCCGCCGTATTATAAATAAGTAGGCGTACAAACATGACGGCGATATCATTGTTTTCATCACAAAGAGTAAAAAGCATATTCTCCAACACATCCTGAGTCTTTCCAGCTCTTTGTTGCTGAATTCTTTAGTCCCATCGATTTCCTGAGAACTTGGTCTTTGTCTCTGTGCTCTGAATTAAAACTAAGGAGAGGAAGCTGTGTTCGCACCACTCACAAACAGCCCTGTGGGGCTCCCACCCTGTGAGGGGCATCGGAGGCCATGCCACAGCCCTCCTTCCAGGCGTCTGGGCACCAGCTTGAAATACATTAACTTTCACATTAGAGCCTAATAAGGGAGAGCAGCGCCGGCTTCTGCACCCTGCCAGTATCTTTCATGTGCCCAATTACTGACAGATCCCCAAAATCATATTCACCTTTTACCACCTTTAATTAGTTCTTTATCACTACTGCTTTTCCTGGATGTCGACTCCGGGCCCAATATACTCCCGTCAGCATGCTGTGAGACGACTGCATTAATCAGAAGCTGATATCCCTCCAAGATGCATTTACAATCTGTCTCACAGTCTCCAGATTCCAAGGGTTTTTTGTCACTGTGGGTTACCTACGCTCAGCATTGTCATCACGGGCAAGAGCACAGTATATACTGCGGAGCTGAATGAAAAGAAGAAACAGACAACAATGGCGAGAACATGCAATGAATAGCAGAAGACGTGAATGTCAGTAAAAGTTAGTGGAGGGATTTGTTTTTTTGTTGTTGAGCAAACGCTGACCGTCCTAGTAGCATTGCGCTTTCTTTTAAACAAATACTTTGTACTGTAAAGCAAAATTACCTCAACATTTAGCCTTCTATGGTTTTCTCTTTCCTCATTTCGCATTTGTATGATTTGACAAGTAGGATTAGAAAAATATTTACAAGAAAGATGATTTTTGAAACTCCCTGTTGAATTGTTTATAGCACATCACTGAACAGCCTCTGCAGAGTGTGTTTATTAGTGTGAATCCTGACAGATGATATGGATTTAAAGGGAGAGGGAGAAAGAACATGTGATAGGTCTGACATGTTTTTAATTCCACATTAACGTCTTCCTGAGCCAAACAGACTTGCCATTAGACATTCATTATATTGATTGTGCAGCAGTGTCAAGTCTCATAGGAAAATGAGGTTTCTCTCCTTTTTGTCTGTCAGCTAATTATTGAAAACAAGATTTGCTTCTGATTAAGGGAGCAGATCGTTGTCGCTGCAGACACATTGACATGCACAAAACACCTGAGGTTAGTGCAGGGAGGTGGGTGGATATGGTAGGGGCAAGGTCTTTCCTCCTTAAGCCTATTAAAGAAACAGATGCCAGATTTTACAAGGTTTGCTGTAACAAGATGGATTAAATAGCACCATATGTCTGGATTACTTTTCTCCCATTTTGGATGCTGAATTCGTGCAAACATTTATTGAACATTATGGTTATGTTTGTATTTCTAGTTCTAACCCACTGACAAAGAGGTTATCTTTGCTGTTTTGGAGAAAGCAGGAACCAAGTGAGTGAACCAATGACGCTTTCTCTAACACAAGTTATCCAGTGAAAATCTTGTTAATGAGTGGATGAGAGCTTTGGCGATCTAAAATCAGCCTCACCTTCATTCCTTTGACCTGTCTAAATGTAAATGTCATTCCTCTCCATCAACTCCGCTCACCAGAGACAAACCGGTGACCTTTTCCAGCTCCTACCTGTAATCAGTTGTGTTGAGTGTCAAAATAAAGGGGGGCGGGGGGGTAGGAGAAAGATTGTCGGCACACATTGTTGACCAGTCCGCTTTTAAAAGAGTAACTGCCTTCAAAAGATGAACAGTTTAAGATTCCTTGACATCAACGGGTAAATGACTCTTTCAGGTCCATAACCAGAAAACAATTCTTGGATATATCATGAAGAACATTAACTCTCAGTGGACTTGTCTGTGCAGTCTTATGATAGATGCCTGTGGCTATGTATAATAACATCACACTGTCCATACGAAGGTTTCCCCATCTCTTATCAGCCCGGGCTCTATATGATAAATCTGTAATGGAGAGATTTGAGGCTAGTTTTGCCCTGTGGATCTCGTCTTCCCCTTTGACCCCCAGCCATAAACGGCAGCCCGTCCCAGGAGGAAGAAAGTAATTGCTCATTTTGTAGATACAGCACCTTGTGAGCAAGTCACTACTTAATTATTCATATGTCTTCCTGGCGAGCCGTTGCTATGAATTGCACAGCAATATTGAAATATGACGGTGGGGTTGAAAAACTCCCCTCTCCCCTTTGGAGATGTCTTTGAAAATTTGTCGGAATTGATTTTCTTTTTTTATTTTTGAAGACAGTAAGAGAGTGTTAAGTGCGTCTGACTAGAATGCATATTTTTGTTGCATGTTGTAGAGGCTGACGGGGTGGTTTTGCTGTGATGTAGTGAGGATAAAGTCCGTAGCTGCAGGTAGAATGCCGGAATGCACAATGTGGAGCTGTGGAGTAATTGATCTGCATTGCTGTCTATTCTCGGTTTCACTGCAATATTTCTGGATGGTGCGCTGTTGTACAAGCCCTTGATCAACATGCTGAATCATTACATGTAATTCTCCAGCGGAGTCATAAATCATATTGGGATGGAGGGAGGAGGTAATGTTTTTTTTCTTTCGTTTCTCTGCGCTACATTTTTAAATGTGACTCCTCGCTGTCGTCATTTCGTCCTCATTGTTATTCAAGTGCATCCTTTTAGAAGAAAAGGTGGAAAACATCGGCTGCCTAAGTCAGACTTTTGACTTGCTACGCATAACATATTTTGGAAGCGGAAAAAAATAGATTTGGAGTACAATATAGTAGCAAACATTCTCACCCAGCCCAAAAAAGAGAAAATCAATAAAACTGATAATAAATTGTTTAGGCGTGCTTTGTCTTTCTTTGCCTTTCTGTGCACGGGTGAGGCATCCTGGCTGGCACAGCAACCTCACTCTTAGATGGCTTTGTGGGAATATGAATAATGTATTTTTCATTAACATTCCCCCTCATCCTACAGTATGTTAGGGGCATTAAGAGATGGTGGGATGCACGAAAAACAGAGGTTAGAAATTAGATGATTCCAGAAGGACTGCCAGAAGGACTGTGTGAAAATGCTGTGCATCTGTTGTTTCTATCAGGCTATTTTCTTCTTCTGGCGCTAATTCAATCTGTGCGAAGGTGGGGATGATTTCAAATGTAAGCAAATGTTCTCATGCAGGGCCATTCAGACAGCTAACAAGTGAGGCAACGCAAGGTAGAGAGAGGAGGTGAGTGTGAGAGACAATCCTCTCAGTGTTTATCAAAGTGGTCTAATCAGGTCAGTTACTCATCTCTGACGTCACCTAATCTCACACTTGTGTGTCCCTACCTCAGACTGGTGACACTTTATGAGCCATTCCTCACCGATAATATTTACCCGGGTGCACTGTTAAATGCATTATGTCATCCGGTAATATTAAATCACATAAGGCTCTGTCATAAACTAGGTTTGTACCCAAATGTCAGGGGAGATTGAATTCAAAAACAAAGTCTAAATTGCAGGGTGAATGCCTGTGTGGGTGAATACGATGGGACAGATAAGGAAAGTGAGACTAAGCCAGATGTTGTATTCCTGGGTGTGTCTTTGGAGTCTCAGCTCAGTTTCTCCTGGTTGCTGAGCTAAGCTGTTCGAGCAAAGCATCGCGGGAAGTGTCATCTCCGCTGAGCAGCAGACGGGAGGCAAAACCGAACCAGAATTTGCTCTAAACACCAAAAAGTTTTTGTTCTCTTGGACAAAAATGCTTTGAATAATCTTGTGGAATAAATTTTCTTGCAAAATTAAGACAGTTTTTTTGTCCCCCTCACCTTTTTTTGTGCAGCCTTGGCAGAATCTTTCTAAACTGAATTATGTAGCAATTTGCTGTGTCTTTGATGTGATAAATTTGAGGCCCTACTGAAATGTACACAGACTAGAGGGTCTGTGAGCAACCATCAATGCTGTTGTGCTATACAAGCCCCCCCTCCTCCCCTTCCGTCCTGAAAACAGAAAGATGAGACAGTAGCTGCTGGGCTTTTCTGCATAAAAGTGCTTCGTTCAGAGTCCGGGGGCTTCCTGATCAGGGCCGATTATACCGCTGTGACTACAAAAATGATGACTATTCAGGAGTAGAGAAGGATGCTGACTGGTAGTAACCTCAGGAAAAGGACAGAAGTGAAGGCTGGGGAGCTGTAAGTGTGAGTGAGTGTGTGTGTGCTGTGAAGTGGTGGTGGTGGGGGGATCATATTCATTTTAATGAGGGGGTGAAATTAGTAACATTTATCTGGGATGATGTTTCCTTTGCGAAGTGTGAAATGCAGGATACACGTGTGCCGATTCCCCACTCAGATGTAACTGCGCTAACAATCCCATTCAGTTTTTTAACTTTGCTAAAAGATTGCAAGGGTGCAGGTCTGTTGTTTCTTTTTCCCTCTCTTTCATTTGGTCCAGCGCTGTGTGGTGTTTGTGGATCAATAGTGTTGCTCCATTGGTGAGTTCCTTGGTATGGGTGACACAGCTTCGCAGTTATTTGGAATTGAATTAGGGGGGCTGGGGAGGGAGGCAGAGATGATGAAGAGTATCAATCATTCTGTCTCTTGTGTGAAGTTATTTGTGGGTAGACAGAATGGGCAATAATGAAAGTTCACTTGTTCACCACTGAGGGTTTGTGGGTAAATTTACTTCCCCCATGACACCAGACCTGGAACAAAGGGAGCTAAACCTTGGCTGAGGAAGCAATGTCAATACAATCTGAGTGGCTCTTTACAAGTGTTTGTCCTCACAGTGTCTGTTATGACACAAGCCTTGGGGCTTTCGCAGTGCCACACTGCTCGGCCCAAACATAGACTGTTATGTCCGTTCAGTTTTATCACCCCCATTAACAGAATCAAAGCCGCTGTTATGAGTTTTTCCACATACCTAACTGAGGTCTGTACCTGCTGTATAGTTTTCCCCTTTTTCCATGACTTGCCCATGACTGCTTTCATACCCAAACACAAAATTAAAAAGTGCAATTTGTCTTCTCTTTCCCCCTCACATTCAAATGCTCTTTCCCCTCCACTTCCCCTTCATTCTGCAGGAAAGTGATCACCCCATCCCTCTAGGAAGGATTTGATAGCATTACTGTGGAACTGCCCTCTCTGCTGTCTCAGTATTAGAGCGCGTGGTTGCGATGGAGAATAGTTTAAGTGAGATTGATCGAACCCAGCTGGTCTAGATTCCTAGTGTGCCTGAGTCACTTATGCAGGGATTGGCTCATAACCCGTCTATCAGATGGATGGATGTACAAGGCGGTGTAGCAGAGGGTGGGACTGAGAATGCAGGAGAAGTCAATGTTGGTATGTTGTTACTGAACCAGTACAAGTCTGCTTTAGATGCAGGATCCTCTTGTTCCTTTCTTATCAGGAAACATAGAGGAGCTTGAAGCTGTTAAGCTGCATTAAGCCATATTGAACACATTAACACCTGACATTAAGCACTGAACTGCCCCTCCATCCCCAAAATGTCCAAAATGTCTTGGTATGCTGAAGCATTAAGATTTTCCTTCACTGGAAGTCAGGGGCCGAGCCCAAACCCTGAAAAACAACCCCATAAAAAGGTGATTTGGATACTTTTGTCTATATACTATATCTGTCTCTGAAATCTTTTTACTGCGGCACAACTGGGGTGAATAAAAGTTGTGGTACTGAAAAATAACACCGCAGATCCCATCATGAACAGTCAGGGACAGGGACTACTGTCTAGCTAACATATTGTCAGTTCACCACTTTTGCATTGGAAGGCGTGATATGTTTCAGAGGGGGATACCTCAAAACCTCAGCACATAAAACCAAAATCATCAGTATGGGGTATCTGAAAAAATACACTTGTAATCTGGATTAACTGGCCATTTAAAGTATTTTATACAGAATACCAGATTTCGTCCAGAAATCAAGACACGTGGCGTTTATTGTGACAGAAGTCTGTCTGTGATCTGTGAAAGCTGAAAAAGAAAAACAGGTCATGTAAGGTAATATCGCTGTGATTTATGCAGTAAAATGTATCATGCATAACTATTCAAGTAACCTTTAAATAGTCTTTATTACCAACACAATCAAGAGACATAAACTCAGCTCAGAGATAAAAAATGTAGTCTGACATCATTCCTTCAGAAAAAAGCATGTGGAAGACATGAAGTGTTGGAAAAAACTTTCAGCGGAAACCGAATTTTTACCTGCCTCAGTTTAGCCACAAATCAGAGAGACTGATTTTCACAGCATACATTATCCCTACACATATTATCACCAGTAATTGCGTAGCCTCCTGACTTCATTATTCCGTAAAGAGGAACATCAGAAACAACCAGATGTTCTTCACACAGGTAACACTCTTTACATAAGAGGATGCAGTAATGACACCATGGGATCTCTGAACTGAAAGATTTGCATACTGATAGAATGCAGTGTGTACACCTTTAGGGAAGACTACATGGTAAAATCTCCCTGATAACTGGCTTTATTTGAATATCAAGAGAATATTGGGAGAGAGGGAAGAGAAATTAGATGACTTGATTCTTCCACAGCCTTTGTTGTCCATTGTCCCCGTGGCTTTCAAATCAGAATATCAAAAGTGAAGTGATGCATTAACATTTATTGCACTTGTGAATCTCTTTGAATATTGATATACGTGCATAAAGGGCTTAAAACATTTTTTTCCCAATGACAAACAAACTGTATATCTCGCACCTGAGTCATATGCGAATGGGTTCACAACAGCGTTCAGGTTTGGGTTTTTTTTTTTTAAGTCAAAGACATTTTGTGTGATTTGTGTGAAGTCGTGATGACTTTCCAGCAGATTTTGCATTCTAATTTGTGCAAGCTGATCAAGTACCCTGCTGTCACAAGCCTGTTGCAGGATTGCTGTGGCTTTGCAGCGAATAACTAGAGTATGAGCTGATAAATGAGGTGTCTGACTGTCCGGGCCTCGGTGTTATCTTGGTGCTGCTATGTACAGCCGACTGCTGTGTAGGCGGTGAAGGCAGGTGACAAGAAGAGAGGGAGGAAAAAGAAGGAAGAAGAGGGTTTGGAGGGGAGAAAGGGAAGCAACAGAGTGACAGACACAGAGGGTGGAGAAGACAAGAAAAAACGGTGGGTAGGGGTGGAAGTCTAAGGGTGCCTGATCTGTCAGGCATGTGATGTGGCTCTTTTTTTTCCCCCAACCCAGAATATAGTGAGGATGATATTGTGTCTGTGATGGTGCCAAACCCCCGTCTGAGGGGAGCTCAGCTGGGTTTGAAGCTAATTAGGTGAACTTTGCTCCTCACTAAGGTGAAGCAAAACTATGTACCTGCATACAGCACAGCAACAGACTCATTCTAAGGATGGACACATTGACATTGAGGTATGGATGAACAGGAGAACAGAAAAATGCATGATGTTTTTTACTTTTCATTTTGCAGGATTTTGATAAAGTGTGAGCCACTAACTGCCACCCAATGCAGTCTCATTTGATATGAAAATATTCTGACAAGCCGGCAGATACACCCGATCTTCTGTATTAGTGTGGCTGTCAAATAGATTTCATGACACAGAAGATGTACTTTGCCTACCCCTTATGTATCATAGAGTAGCACAGTAAGAAGAATGAAATTCGCAGGATTCTTGGGAATGGCCCTCTGGGTTCCATTTAGAGTTATATTTATGTCTGCTACATGCAAACATAGTGTTGTTTTCAATGCACTGTCTTTCAATAATTAAAATGTTATCATATCATTTACAGTGTGTGAAGTTTTGCGTTAAGAATTGAACTGTCTGAAACAGCGTGTAATGAAAAGAGACAGATCTCCTTGAAATGTCACCTTTGAATTGAAAATTTAAAAAAAATGCTTCCTCTCAGTACAGATTTGAAGTTTATTTAAGTCACAAAACTTGGCCAGAGTTTACAGACTGTTAGGCATTGGCAGCTGGTAAAGAATTAAAGGCTTTCATAAAGATATAGCACCAAAGTGTTTCCCAACTGTAAATTTTTACTCCAGTGTTTCATCCCCTTTTCATCATTTATTCTCAGGATGACAACTACATATCAGTCAACCATGGAAGTCCTGGGTAAACCCATGAGAATAGCACTTAGCTGTAACTGCTCAGCCTGCTCATTAGGAAATGCTATGTAGCTCAGTGAAGAAAACCCTTACACTAAAAGGTTCTCTAGTGCATTCAATCCTCTGCATAAGGGTGGTTTTAAAAGGGTTTATGTATTCTATACAATACCGTGCTATATTAATAACTACAGTGCGTCACTGACAAAGAAACGTATGTGGGTAAGTGCAATGACTATTTCAGAGGCTTCTTACATCTCATCTATGATGTATTTTCTTTTCACATTTCTACATGGAAGTAGCTTCTTGAGTGTGTGCCAGATTATGTGCCAGATATTAAAGGTGGCAAGGGAAGGAGAAAAATAGAAAGAAGCGGTAAGAAGCAGATGAAAAGGAGTAAAACTAGAGAAAACGGGGAAAAAAATAGGTGGTTGTCACTAGGTGATAATGACACGCTAAAAGATGAAAAAGAGGAGAGGATGACACAAACCCAGACTGATATGGAAGAATATTGGCAAAGACAAAAGAAGAGGAATGTGAACGGGTAGGTTGAAAGCAAAAGAGGCCGAGGATACAGCATCTTAACTTGCTGCAACAACACCTCGACAAGTCAGTCTACAAGCCAATAATCAAATACAGGTAATTGAGTGCAGTGTAAACTAGTCAGTGTTCCTCAAGTGATTCTTTGTGTTTGAGGAGACCCACTGACCTCTTTCCTCTCTCTTGTCTCCTCTGTGTGCGCAGGGAGTGTGTGTCTTTGTGGATACAGCAGATGTGTGTGTTTGAAGTGTGAAGTAGGGGGTTGGCAGAGTGTTGAGATACACTCGAGGAGAGAGTGAGTGGGGCGATTCAGGGGCACGCCTGACGCAAGTGGAGGGGCCGCTGAGTGTGGGGTGGGAGGGTGGGGAGGTCGGGTGTGAACGTGCAGATGGGCTCATCAGGGGAGTGTATGTGAGCAGTGGGAGAGCTGAGCACTCTGAAGCACGACTCCAGTGCGCCTCCAAGGCAGGGGGCTCACTCACAGAAATATCGCAAGTGCAAATGAGCTTTAATGAACAGGCGATGTATGTATCAGGTGAAAGTGTGAATAAATAATTTTGTCAGTGTTTTAAAGCAACAGAGTAACATTTTGGGTGTTGAGCTCATTGGATTTCTTGCCATACTCAGATGAGATGATTGAAATCACTGTTCAACATGAAGTTAGAGCCTGCAGCCGATTAGCTTATCTTAGCATAAAGACTGGAAGCAGGGGGAAACAGCCTGGCTCCGTTCAAGGGATAAAGAAAATCTGCCTGCCAGCAACTCTACAGCTCACCGGTTGCCTTCAGGCAAAGTCAGTCCAGCTGTCCTCCCCCTGTTCCCAGTCTTTATGCTAAGCTAAGCTAAGCTAAACATCCTCATATTGAACCGACAGACCTGAGACTAGTATTAATCTTCTTGTCTTTAACTTTACTAGAAAGCCCATTTCCAAAAATGTGTAACTGTTCCTTTAAGGTGCACCATAGATTGGCATGTTTAGTCATGGTCAACATGATTTAATAAGATAATATAAGATTTTGCACTGCATGATTGATATAATATACAGACATATACAGTTATTACCTTGTAAAAGGAAAATACAATAATGAAGAAAATGATAAGTGAATATTCATATTGAGCAGGCTACTACTTTCAATATTGTTTGGATTAATTGTAGAATTTAACTCATCTACTGGGCTCCATTTGTTTAAGTGCATTAGTATGTCAACGGACTGCTTTGCTTACAGTACATATGAGGTAACATCAGTGTGGACAAGTGGAAAATGTGCGCTCTGACATGGGAAGCCTTTCTCCATGCCATCCTCAACCAGGAAAACATCCAGATCATATTTGCTGTAATGTAAATGACATCTGTCCGTTTCCTTCCTTTGGAGATACAAGTAAAGTGCTCAGGGCACAGTCCCCATCTTTCCGACTTGTAATAATAAGAGACAGCAAAGGTAGGCTTTGCACGATGCCTCAACCCTGCAAAGACTCAAGGAAATAAACAACAAAAAGAGCAGCACGGGGAACTCAAATTTTAAATCAACGAAGTCACGTCAGCTCCAAGGTATTTGCACAAAATTGACTGCAAAGAGCAAAACGCATCTTTACATTATCTATTAAATGTTGCAAGTGTAGTATTCAAAGGAGGCGGGTGTCCCTGACCTCTCGTGTTCACAGTGCACCCTCTTCCTTTGCTCTACCAACCTTTATCTCTTGCATTCAACCAAACATGTCTGGATGTAGACTAACTGTGGTGCCAGTTTGCCCTCCTCCACAGATGATCCCACCAGAGCTAGCCAACACCGCTTCGCCACGATCGCCACAATCAAACAGATGCAAATGGCAGAGGCAGAGGAGGGAGGGCAAAGCTAATTGAAAGCCAAACACTTCACAGCCTTCTGGGATTGTCTTTTTGGTACATGAATCGTGCTGAGTGCTCTGTATTCATGGGGAAATATCAGATTCTACAAATGACATGGAGTCCCCTCCAATGGCGCTTGAGTCTCCTCGTGCAGCTCGGCGCGTGGTGCTGAATGCAGGAGGAACAGCTTGGCGGGTCTCTCAGGAACAGACCTGCCGACTATCTGCAGCTGTGCTGAGAATTGTCATTTTTAAATATTCACATATTTAATCAGCTGAAAGGACTCTCACAACACACAAAAAAACCATGCCACACACTCTTGCACAGACACACATCACACTGGCAAGCCAGCTTCATGGGAAGGATGTGGTGCAGAGTTTGCTTGCACGAAAAATATTGATATTATGATTATGGTTATGATTGTGCAATTTGTGTTGTTTACTGTTAGAGTTTTGTTGATCTTGGTCCGATCAGCTTTTGTTTACTTCATGTAAACATATTTTTCTGCAATATGCACTACACTTAAAGTACATTTGGCAGGATTGTGAATAATCATATATCTATTCTGTGACTGGTTCATCTTTACGGTGCCAAGGCAACTGCAGATGTCTTCCCCATCAGCAAACAGTACTGAGTGATCCAATCATTTTCATGAATCATTAGAGAGACCATTTGAATCTCTGGTACCAATACCTTTCTTCTCTCAAGTTATTAATGTGTGTCTGCAATGGGTGTGTGTGTGTGTGACTCAGAATCAAGATCACAAATATCAAAATCTCATGAAATCAGAGACCAGGCTTTGCAAATGAGACTGACGTAACTGAAAAAATAGATGAGGCTGATTTGGACAGCACACGTTGCCCTGAAGCAAAACAAATTATTTGCCAAACTGATATAAAAAATATCACCAGGAAATTAACACATAATGCTAACACATAAAGTCAATCCTCTTTGTCACTGTTTCAAATTTGATACTTAATGGAATTGATAGCTCAAGTAAAAATGTAATAACAAAAATGAATCCCATGTTAACACTGACAGTGTATGAAACTGCCAAATGTTTCTGATACTGCAGTGAGATTCTGAGGCAGCATCAATTAGTTGTGTGCATCGCTTTGACCTGTCACTAGCATATCTGAGCACCTTTTATCATTGTATCATTGTGCACAGTGTGCAGCATGAGAGGCATCATCTTTAATCATGTGTTGTTGTTTCGTTCTTTTTTGTTTTTTTTCCCCCACTGGGGTAAAAATATGTCCCTCCAACATGCAGAGTCCCCAGACAGCCATGTTGTTTACTGCCGATTAACAAAGGGAAGGGAAGTCAAGACTGTGACACCAGGTAACGTGAATGAGGTGCCACAATACCACAGCAGGAAAACAGGAAGAATTCCAAAGCAGCAGGTCTGAGAGAGAAAGAGTGGAGCACGAAGGGGGAGGAGAGAAAGACGAAGAGAAAGTAATACTGAGAGGGAGGGAGAGACAGAGAGGACAGAGAGACACTGACACACTTCACTAATCTTCACGGCTAAATTTTTCCTAACAGAATACGGAAAGGCTGCTCGACGTCATGCATTGTGCAGTACAATCGCATTTGTAATGAATAGGCTCATAGCTGCTATTGCTGAATAGCGAACTTCGACAAATGTCAGGTCAAGTGCAAAGCTGCTGGGTCAGGGAGCTCAACGAACTCAGGGAACGTAAAATAATTTCAAATTCATGGATGTCAAATGCCAAATTCTATCCCCTTTCCATAGCCTCAAGTCTACTCAGCTCACTTCATCTACATTTGATGCATCGCAGCTGCATGGGGTGGCCAAGTTTTGTCACTGTTTGCAGCATCTCAGCTGTCACAGTCCTTAGTTTGAGTAAAAGAAGCTTGTGTTGTCAGCCTGTCAGGAATATGCTCCTCCTCATGACTGCTCTGTCTGTGAGAATCGGTTTTACATTCACATGATACCTTATATTTAGTCAGATAAAGAAACTGGGTCTTAAAATTCATTTATGCTTCATTCAACTATATTCATCATTAGTCATTTGTGATCGTTATGAATCCAAGAGTCTGCAGCTAGCAAGAAATTTTTCTGTGAAGAGATTTGAAAATTTATTTGTGTTGTTATTAATGCACAGGTGAGTAAGTTGGTGAGTGATTTGGAAAGGAAGTGTGGCAGCTCTCTTGATATTTTCACATCTAACGCGATGTATTAAGGGTTTGCCCCAAGGATGAGCCCACATTTGAGCCGCTGCAGCTGTTATGGATCCAAAACATTTTGTACCTGTTTGTCATTTACACATCAAAATATGCAAACATCCCAGTTTTGAAGATACCAGAATTCCCCTTTAACGTTCATACAGTCTCTCTTCCGGTGCCAAAGTAAATCTAAAAAGCCAATCTCGAGATGAGTGAGACAAAAATCTCACACGTTTAGAGGACAAACCACCTCAGCTTGCAGCATCTTAATATTGACCACCCACTAAGTTGTAGCACCAACATGCCACACACAAATAAACAACACAGCTTGACCAGACGAATCCTTTTCGTGACCCCAAAGCTTGTGTTTGACTCTGCAAACGTTTTAGGGGAAACTAATGAAAAGTGACATGACAACTAGCAGAAGCAAGATGACACATCCATGCAACATTACTGTGGGCAACATCACTTCTACATTTTTCTAATATCCTAAAAATACTCCATAAACAGGGTGGAGAGTCTGCCAAGGGATCAAACAGGCACAAGTGGTGCACCAGCTGGTACCGTGGAGAATACCTTGGATTCCTGCGGCACAGCGACTGACGTAGCTCTGCACAGGTCAAAGGACTAGCCGGTTTGTTAGTGACAAGGATGAGTAACAGGAAGATTAAGGTAGTGGTTGCTTTTGTTCGCGGTGCTTTCATCCGGTTTCTTACTTTACATCACAGCTAGTGGGAAACAACTGAAGCATTGAGCTTAAATAAATCAACTTATTTTAGTGCTTTCTTGTATGAATATCGACTTATCATATGTAAGGAAGCTATTAACAAAACTGAAAATGTACAAGCAGTAAATATCCATTAGAAAAATGTCAAAACATGACCGTGAATTACATGCAGTTGTACTTTGAAGAGCTTTGTCCTAAATTCATCTTTTTATATAAATGAGCATCCTCATGGCTTAACTGTGATTCAATACAGTTACATATAATAAAAGCATGACATGCCGTCTTCTTCCACCTGAACAAATAAGTGCTCAGCTCTGCACATACGACTCCTGCCAGGAAACTTAAACTGGGACAAAGACACAGTCAGCTGGCCGAGATTCTCCTTAAGACCCAGTTTAAAATTGAGTTGTCTGCGAAAAATCCATTGACATTGTAAATTCATGCTGTGTCACCAGAACTGACGCAGACAGGAATTCCTGGTGCACATAAATGGTCGGCCTGATTCATTAAGATTTTGTCATCACAATGTGTTTCCAATGTTTCCGTTGTGTTTCTATTATCATGATCATGGAATTATGAGTGGTTCCGAGCTCTGTCCCTGTCACCCATCACTGTCATCACTGTACTGCATTGGATGAGTTGGAAACGAACACAAACACAGTTAAAACCGTGGCAGAATTGGCACCAGATCCCTCGGTTATGAAGCAGCCTTGGAATTTAGGTTTCAAAACATGTGATGACAGAAACAGAAACGTCCATGGCCTTTAATTTGGCATTTAGGGTCATTCAACATGTCTCTGATTAAATTACAAATTTTTTTCCAAACATGTAGTGACATGTAGGTCTATTGCAATGACAATTAGCTTTGTGGTAGCTAAATGAAAAATGACTTTGAACTTAGTTGGCTTAACATTTATTCACAGTGTGTTCCTGTGACACCACAGGTTTCAGAATATGTAGTTGGGCACTATTTGGTGACCTTTTAGCTCCTTTAGACTCAGTCAGAGCAGTGACTGTGTTTATTCTGAGTACTGACATTACTTTGACTTTACATACATGCAACTTTGTCATACTAATATTTCTAAAGTAAGTAAAAGCATCCTTTTCACCTTTTGTACCTGCACTACTAGCAGGGTGAAGGTGAAGACAGAAATGTCCTTTGGCTGGAGAACCAAGATTCATGTGCTGCTGAAGTGTCCCTGAGCAAGACTTTGAACCGCTGCCAGCTCCATGGACACTTCTGAGTTGCTGATCCCATATTCTGCCCTGTTGTGAGGAAGAGGGCAACCAAACAGAGAAGCTCCCTATGGGAGATATAGAGGAGACAGAGTTTGGTTGTAGCGCCGCTAGTTTGACCAGTCAGGAATGAAAGATGGTGAAGTGATCAATATTTTACACACCTCCTATTTTCCAGTGCTCATAGACAAAGTTCCTTGTGTCTGAGTTACACACAGAGACAAAAAAGTAGACAGAAAAAAGATAAAAACACATTTAAATATACACAAATACGCATTTTGAGAAAGCAACTGTAGGCTAATGTATTTTTTATTGCATCCAATTTGGCCTTGAATTGAAATGTCCTTATTGATCCATATTACTTCCAGTAACCTCCAGTAACACCGGAGTGGGAAACAGGTAGCCCCAAAGAAAGAAAAGGAAACACTGGGATAAACACAAATTATTGCAAAAACCCCGAGACCATCATGGTTTCATAAGGCAGATGGTAAGAGGATGATGAGGGACGGAGGGGACGAGGGATGAAAGGTAAACAGAGAAATTTTGAGTACCTTTTTCTCACTTCTTCGCCAGAGCCCATGGATTTTCTTGTTCAAACAAGAGTTGAGGAAGTATTGAGTAATGGAATGATCCTGATTGTTGCTGTATTGTGTCAATGTGAAACATCTAACTACTGCCTTTCAGGTCTGCACATTCACTCAAACCGTGCAGGTGAACACCAGGTTATGTTAGCCACTTCCAAGGAAGAAAGTCTGCTGAAAATGAACAATGAAAAAGCTCTTTCCTGTCCTCGTAGGACTGGCAGGCAATAGCAGTTTTGGGGTCTTTTCATATGTTTGAAAGCTCAATTTGAATAATATGCAGAAAAGTGCTCTTTTATGGCTGACGTTCTTAGTATCCATTCTCTCTAAAGTGATGGGGGAAAGGAATCTTAAATGTCTACCAAAGCATTACTGCTTAAAAATCACTCCTTTTTGCATGAATGTGAACCACTGCACCTGTATGAGTCACAGGCGCAATCACCGTCAGTGCAGTGATAACTCTACCAGGTTAAAAACACATACACATGTGTGGAATAACAATCTATCAGTACTGAGAAGCATATACAGATTCAAGGCTAAACCAAGAAAATTAAGCAGCTTGTCCTCCATTTGCTCTATTTGGATTCATCTCACAAGAGATAGCTATCAGCTCAGTGATGTAGGTAGGAGTTATTTATTTATTTTCACCTTTTATTTATTTATATGTAGTTTTAAATACCACCCACGTCTGCTCCACATTTCTCTTGTCTCCTCACTCGTTAAGATCTACGCACTGCAGCACCGGAGCTGACAGTCTTTTACCTTTGTGATTCATAGATGATCCAAAAGCCTTACATACGGCATATTTACTCCCCTAAATGTTGGTTTATAGACATTCTAGCCCTGACATGGGCTTTATATATGTGGTATAACTGTTGTTCTGAGTATTCAGAATGACATTAGAAATACCCTACAAATGGGCTCAGTCTCTAATGCAGACTGAGCCCATTTCCAGTCCAAATACTTTTGTCAGTATAGTATATCTTCAGTCTGACTCGTTGCAGTGTAATTACAACTAATCAAAATTACATTACTGAAACAACTTGCCATAGAGCAGGAGTCACATGAACTAACATGTCCGCATGAGCACTGGCTACCAAAATAAGGAAAGGCAGGACGTCACTACTTGACTACATCTTTACATAGCAAATAGTTTGTTTTCTGTTACAGACAGTCTGTATTGATTCATATAAAATACACAAACCGGGGATCATGATTACACATTTTTTTTGTTCATAATGTGTGAATCAGAGTGAGACATTGCCTGTGCTTTCTTGGATCAACTTGTGTCTAAGATGCTGAACCACAGAAAACCTCTGTAGAAGCTACAGAGGCGAGGAGTCTGCAGTGCAGCTTCCGAAAAGGCTTCCCTCTGCAACTCACAATTATTTGAAACAACGAAAAATACACATAACACAAGAAAGCAGCTGCACATTTTAAATTAGACCTAACTATGAATCTGACTAAAGGCTCACAAATCACATTCATTTACATTTAAAAAGAATTGAAGAAAAGAAAGAAAAAGGGAAAGACATACTCATAATAACCTTGAAGTCTTCAGACATGCACGTGTGTCTTTTTATTGAGAAATAGATAGAGTATTTTCATTTTATTCTCTGAAAACAGAGGTAACATTTTCACAGCACAGGACTGGAGCAGAATGACTTGCTGAACAAGGACATCTATGGGTCATACAGGATAATGCAAAAATCACGACTGGCTGAGTGTACCTTTCTGTGCTTGACGAATTACATCAGAAAAAAAGATGCAATTTCACCAACACAAATTATAATAATGTACATTTCAATAATAAAACAAAGTCAGTCACCTTTTGATGTTATTTATTTATCACCTAGTAATGCAAATGCTCTTCACAACATGTGTGCCAAACTGTGCACATCAAAATAAAAGCTTCCATGCATGTGGGTGACAATCGGCTGCTGCTTGCACTCACTGCTCACAGCTCATAGAAATGCTTCACATGCTTCAACATAATCTTAGACAGAGAGAAGGAAGCAAGGAGAGTGAACATTAACCTTACTTAAGCTGCTGTTTTTCTTGAGGGGATTTGTAAGGATTTTATTGCTCAGAATTGAATGGCACACTTCAGTAGGAGGAGCAGACATGCATGGGCTAAAGCTACTTAGTCAAAGTGACACACTAAAACTGAAAAATGGTTTTTTGGCGCCTCTGATGGAGTAAAGTCACATAAAGAGCCAAACATCTCTGCATGTGCTTTTGTTTGTTTAGCTTTTCTACTTGGAAATTACATCACACACCACAAAGACCACTTCATGCCTCTTAAGGCTCCCTCACTCAAAGAGGAAAAACTGAGGCACCTTTTTCAGGAACCCTCATTTTCCTGATCACACTCAATCAGTACCATGTTTAGAGGTTTTGATTTTGATTCAAGAGGGTGTTTTGACCTTTGAGACCCGAGCAAAGAAAGATGAAGGGCTTTGTAAAGATATTGGATAAAAAGGATCAACTATTTGCAGTTGGGCCGTGAAAATAAAGTACTCTGGTTTTATGTGTATTTTGATCAAATACTTTTAATACACTGAGGTCTGTAAGTTCTGAGTCATAAATCCCCCATTCACCCATTTTTCCTTTGTTGCAACAATTTGTTCATACACAACGTTCATTGAGCTTGCCATGAGCAAATTTTGTTTCTGATCAAATACACAAAGCATTTTCTCTTAATTTAAACGTTGGCGTTAAACAAACTACAAAGCCTTCACGGTACTTGACAGTTTGTGAGATGAATAAATAAAGGAGCACATTCTTTTATCCAAGCACATCCCCGTAGATGTGTCTAATGACAGCTGTGGATATTTAACCGTCCTCCTCAAGGAGAATTATCTCAGTTCTGCTTGAGCCTGCTCCCAGTCTTCATTACTTTTGCATGGCCCATGGCCACTTTTACTCATCAAGACTGCACTGCATTATTTACAAACTGGAAACAATTGAAAGAGCACTGTATTACAGGACAGGGAGTCCACCATTAAAAACTAAATCCTGAATTATGAATGAGTATTTCATTTAGTATGTCATGTTACATTAGGCACCTTTATATGGGGAAGGTGTATTTAAAGGACTTATCTCCGGCTGTTGTTTGTTTTTAGAAGAAGAGAAGAGGACAGATTCAGGACAAGAATTCTCTGTTTGACTTGTTCTGGGCAGACATTAGGCAAAGAAATACTTAAGTCTAATGGTATTGAAGGATTTCAAGCAGAGTCTCCGTGGCTGCAGGGAGCTCAGAGAAGCTGGGATGGGCTGACAGACAGACGGACTCAATAAATGGCTGACTGGAGACAACGTCAGTAAGATTAGCTGATATAACCAGTGAGGAGATCAAGTTAACCCAACCAAAATGACCTGAGTTCTGATTAGCATTCAGGTAATAAATGGGTTTTCCTCCATAATTTCATACTGTACTTTAAAGCACACTCTCAGAATACCTTATTATTTACAGTCAGTTTTCATTTGACTCATGCTGGTGACTGGTATTAATGTGCTAATCAATAACCAGACATGTGGTGGAACTAAGAAGAAATCAGCTGGTGAAGAGATGCACTCATGCTGTATATTTACAAGTGTTAGGCACTGGCCAGTATTCCTCACAATTCCTTCAGTTTGGATCTAATTTTAAAAGACTTCCCTCCAGGCTCACTTTCAAGCTGGCTACCCGTGTGTGCTAGTTCAGATTTACATCAGTGTCAGAGATGGAGGCCGCTCCTCTGATCTTTTCCATCAGAGGAGAGAGAACTGTATACAGAGGATAAACACTATGTTTTAAAGGTCTGATGCACCCAAAAAAGAAAAACAACAACAAATTTTTCTCTCTCACCTCTAGTGGTGCCTAGCAGATAACAGACCTCACCTCGGGACAGGTTTTGTTGCATCTAAATTGTCGTTACTATAACAAGACTAACAAGGCTAAGATATTATGTTGATGCTAGTGCCTCTGTGAGGCAGTAGTCCATGTGTATTTAGCACAGTGAGCAAAATGTTCACACCAGAAACCTCACAAGCTCACAGCGACAATACTTGCATGCTATTTACCATTTTCACCATATTAGTTTAGAGATGCTAATACTTACTAATTAGCACAACACTCAAAATACAGCTGAGGCTGATGAGAATCTCATTAAAATCTGCAGATATTTGGCCACAAACCAAAGTTTTGAAAAGAAAATTCACCTGCTGGATGTAAAGTAAAGGGATTACAGTTCATCCTCTGTGGAGCAAGAACGTCAAATTTCAGTTTGCACTGTTTTATTAAATCAAGATGACACCTAATATTTAGTGAAAATATTTCTGATGATTGAATTCCTACACTCTTAAGAATACATTTTGCTTTTGATATTTGGATGAATATTAACCACTGATGTAAAGCAGCACAATTAGCATACATTTCAGTGATTATACCTAATGCAGCCACTCTGATGATGTGACTAAGGAACCTAAAAATTAGGAGTAAAAATGATGGATGCTCACTTCACTTGAGAAAATATTACATCTAGGGAGAGAAATTACAACTCTGGCTTAATTGTCTGGTAAATGCTATCACATAAAGAACGTATGACAGCCTGCAAGGGGAATTAGGATGTCTTTCTTGCCGCTACAATGGACTGAGGCTCAATCTGAAAGTCACAAAGCACGTCACCGCGCTTGCTGTGTGGCAGACAGGTGCCATGTACCAGAGGTGTGTTGGACTGAGAAACTGAGTTCATCATTGCACCAGAGGCTCAAGAGGCCCTGCAGCCAGCGCATTAGAGCGGCAGCAGGAAGGGGAGAAGAATATTAAGAGGATATGGCTGCAGGAGGCAAGCTGTTAATTGCCATGCAACATCTCAGTTAAGGGAGCACTTGTGGGACAGTGGTAGTTCAAAGAGTGGGGAGTGTGGCTGCAATTCAATCAAAGTACAAAATGATGGCAGTTTGGCCCTTGACCAAAACCAGATTGGAGGCAGGTATGTCATTAATTATTTATCTTCTTCTGTCAGTCTTTTTTGTTCTTAAATTATCCTCGGGTTAATAAGTTAAACCAGCTCTGCACAGAGTGAGCTTTAAAGCTCTTGTTTCAGATACAGCGTGAAGCCCACAGAGAACTGCAAGCAGTAGGGTGGGGTTCCTGTCGTGAGGGCGTAGTCCATAGCGCTCTATTGGCTGTGCTTTTCGCAGATCTACAGGGGAACTCCATTCCTCCATAAACGACAAACCACCACCTGTTCTCGTTTCATCTCTCCCGTCCTCGCTGTGCCTCTTGGACCACTGGTGAAGGGCAGACACCCAGGTACTCCGTGAGGAATGGAGGCAAGTTTCCCGTTCAAAACATTCCCCATCCATTTCCTGATGGCCGCCACCTGTTCACACACACACGCACACACACACACACACACACACATACGCACACATACATCACACCTTGCTCTGGCACAAGGGGTGGGCAGAGTGGATTGTTACTGTCACAGGGGCCAAAAGAGGAAAGGAGATGGGTTCTGTGTGTTACTCAATGGCCCCCGAGTTCCAGATGTCACTCTTTTTAATGACATAATTACGACCGTCTTACGACTCCCCTTGGCCCTCAGTCTGTACTGGAAGGTATGCATGCTACTCAAGCACTCACACATAAACACACACAATCCCTGCATATTATTAGTATTCAAAGCATATGTATCTATGACACTTGTAATTATAATATATGTAATTATGACTTACTGCTGTCAAATGATATCACAAAGAACAGAAAATCATATATTAATCATATGAAATGTGAAACGTGAATGACCTTCACAAAAGGAACAATTTTCTAGGCACATTATCAATCAAATATCAAACTTCTTTGCTGACACCCTGGAGCTGAGGCCATCTGGATTGTCCATTTTCTGATCATTAACCACACTCGCTCCTTACGAATTTGAAGCACTCACTTGTTCCTAAAAGAGCAACTGAGGCTGGCAACTCCGTGTTCACAGTTTGAGCCACTTTGTTTACTAAATTCTGTCTTCGCTGGGTGTAGCAGAGATATTGCTTTTGGAAGAGGAGCGTGATGAAAGGCGTTTTGATCTAGAGGCATACAGCACAACAGTGAGAGACACACAAAGTGGAAGCTACCAAGCTGAACTTCAACAAACATACGCTGCACGGATACATAGGAAACTGTGAAGAATGATCACAATGAATACCATGATGTGCTGTTGTTTCAGTGGGGACCTGATAATGATGAAGGCAGTCCCCCCTCTAACAGAACTAATTGGGGTTCAGAGGCATCTAATGCATGATAGATGGAGAAGGAGAGGGTCTCAGTGGTGTACGGCACTGCTGGCACGAGATCACAAGCATTAATAGAACTGAACCTTTCACTCTGGGCTGAAAGACATCTGTTGCCAGCAGGTAACCTCGGCTTTATCATTACCAGCTAGACCCACTGATGTTTTCCTGGCATGACAATTTAAAGCGATATATATGTTTGCTGGCTAATTCAAGCTGTCAACATCATCCCTGTTTGTAGGTGAAAAATGGGTGCACCACGCAGCGCACCAGATGGCAGGAATGGATCATCAATCTGAGACGGCAGACATGTGATGGATGGATTCTCCAGAGTAAACAGTTTCAAACTAAGAACCACACTGAGAAGAAATTTGCTCACAAATGAGCACTTTTGTGTCGACATTACACTCTGAAGTAAATGAAAACACCGTCTATCTCACACGACTCATGTTCGTGATATAGAAGTACAGCATGTGATCCAAAAGGAAATGTGAAAAAAAAGGCAGGACTAGAATCTGCCATCACTCCCTGTTTTTATTATCAGGCCTAACGAGCAGGTCAAACGTCTCTGCAACAAGGCCTCAAGTGGCTACAATC
The DNA here is from genome assembly GCF_020382885.2 of Scatophagus argus. Taxonomy (NCBI): domain Eukaryota; kingdom Metazoa; phylum Chordata; class Actinopteri; family Scatophagidae; genus Scatophagus; species Scatophagus argus. The sequence continues at coordinate 4,946,385 of NC_058510.1, forward strand.
AATATTTTCAGAACAACAATGTAACAAATGACAATTTGAAAATAATTTGAAAGGGGTCGACCCAGTGGTGTCGGTTTGTCAGGAACACAACAAGCCACTATTAAATATTATTTAATCACCAGTAAGCCTGAAGGTGCACACGCTCCATTTCTTCAGCCAGCTGCTGTTTCCTGCACAAAATAATTCTTTAATGGTGACATCTGACGGGCTGTCTATACTGAGACTGAGATCATATTTTATGTTTTTTATTTTAATGTTATACGAGCTACCGTTTGACAGAACCAGGCTCGACATATTCCACACTTTGTGCTAACCTAAGCTAACTGGCTGCAGTTTCATATTTCATGTGGTGTGAATCTTTTCATCTAGCTCTCTGCAAGTAAGTGTATTTCCCAAAATGTTAACCTATTCCTTTAAACTAAAATGTTTCCAATTTCGCCCGAGTACCTTGGTGCACTTTCCATGGTGCATCCGAAACAAACTGACACCAGAACCCAAGACACTGTCACCTTCTGTATATCTATGAATACACATAAATACATCCCAATTAGCAAGTGAGTATTTTTTTTTCTAAGACATGAACTAAAAGGACAAAATATATTGAAATTTCTGTCAATGTTATCAAGAATTTTTTGCTACTTAAATCACTTTAATGCTTGCTGAAACAACACCTGATTTGACATTTTGTTAACTGACAGCTTCCCTTCAAAGAGAAGAGAAGCACTCTGGTTAAGCAGGCAACATCCAGGGTATGAGGCGGCAAGGTGAGCAGGCTGAATATCACAATGTTTACAGACAAATCCAAACCTGCTGAGATGCTGTGTCACATCATGACAAGCTGCACTTTCCAAGCTAAGTAAAGCCTCTCCCAAAAAAATCTGAATATAAAATGCTGCAAATTAAAAAAAAAAGTCAGAGTCGAAGGCAGAGAGGTTTCCTTTTATGACGGAGGCATCTCCATATGACATGTGACCACCAGCGTGTGCAATGAATAAATCATCCTGAAGCGGGCGGAGAGTAAACAGTTGTGTATCTTCACCTAAGATGCCTGGAGAGGCCTGTCAGACAGAGCAGTTAACAAAGCCTACCTCCTCATCATCATGCAGTCTGTGTTTCAGCAGATCCAAGTCCAAACCTGACACCATTACCCCAACCCCGTCTTCTCCTCTCCCCACTCCATAATGCAGGAATTCACTCAGTGTTCAGTCTTCAGAGCTCACATAAAGTAAAGTTTAAGCAAGGATGGTAGCAATGCTGCTAATCTTTCCCAAGAGTTTCGACTTATTTAAAGACTGCCTGGATTGTCTTTGTAAGTTAAGCGACCACAGCTCTGGGACTTGCTGCCAATTTGTACCCAATGAGGAAAGAAACTCCTTGAGACCTTCATGATTTTATCTATTAACACAACTTCAAGCACCATCAGGCTCTTGCGGAGCACATCACTGGCTCCAAGTGATGGTGTGACTGAAGTCTGTATGCAAGGAGTTTAATCCACCCACGAGGCTAACGACAGTGACGACAGGACCGCTCATTTCAACGTAATTTTACATGAGAATATAAAGGAAAAGATTTTTTTAGAATATAGTTTTATTTATAATTTATAATTGGCAGATACAAAAACTCTTAAACTGTATCCAAAGTGTGCAATAAAATCACTTGATTTTTTTCCCAAAAGAAAAATACAAAAAGATCATCTACTTTGGAAATCTGACAACCAATGTAAACTGGAGTGAACTGGCAATTCTACAGAGGGTTTACTAATTGCTACTAATGCTCTTTTAACTGACTACAGTTTGTTAACAAATTGCAAATCTGCTTTGCTTTCCCAAGATGATAACCAAAGTCATTATGTGTACATACATCTACATTGGTGACATTCTAGTTCCCCATTGTTAAATACAAGAAAGGCAATCATATCCATAAGCAGCACAAATGTGTATAACACATTAAAATGAAATTAGACTTTTCAAATTGTACCAAGATGTTCATGTGAGAGAGAGTAAACAAGAAAAGGAAAGAGGAGGGAGGGGGCAAATAATGTTGTAAACAGTCACCTTCACTCATCGAGATGCACAAAAAACAAAGTGAAAAAAAAAAAAAGTTGGAGCTTGTTAAGTGCGAAACAGCTGTTATTAATTCAAAATTCCTCAGCAGTCTGAACAAGCATCAACCTCTGGAATCAAATACTGAAAGCAATAATGCTTCATAACAAACTAAATATTCAGAAAACTCAGCAGCAACACCATATGAAGCTGGTTCCTGCTTGTCAAAGTTTGATGACAAATTGTAAATTAAAATGGAAATACAAGAAAAAGAACATTGTGTTGAAAAAAACTAACATTTTTACTTTCACATTTCAACTGAAATACATACACACACCCAAAGTCAAATCTAATTTACATCCACATTCTTGCCAGGATCCCGTTCCTTGACAGCCCGTGAGCATTAGCAGGCTTTGATATGGTGCTGGTGCCTTCCCCTTTATATCCCACAGATGTGACATAAACAAAACAATCTCGATTTAATCTAAACAGTTACTTGAACAAACAAGTACAAACGTGTGACTATATTTCTTTTTAAAAACTGCCATCTGTAGGACAACTAGAGGCAGAAAAAGATCCAAGCATGTCAATGGAGAATATTCAAGTGCAAAAATGTTTCCATGTAGTTTTTATGATTCTCATGCTTTCTGTAACTGGTCTGCAGGCAGATAAAATGAATACCTCAAACAAGCGTACATTCCTTTTGTACAGCCCCATCTCCCAGATGGCAAATGTCACAAAAAAAAAAATTCACAAAAAGATTCTAAACAAAATAAAAAAATACATCTCTTGTACACAGAATGTCCAGCCAATGTTTGTGACAGAAAAATCAACCCTCTACACAGCCAAACAGACAACCTAGATCCTCCATTCCTACACAACTCAAAGCTTTAAAATGCTAAGTCTTTAAACATGCAACACCATCCAAAGTTCCTATCTATTTTCTGCTGTGCTAGACTCACGGTAACTTCCTCAGACACCAACATTTCTAAAACTAGAACTATGCGCTAACAACCTACCAAAGTTGTCCGAGAGAGACACTTTTCCAAATACTTTTAAGGACACTGAAGTCACAAAAGATGCTCATTCATAATGTGAAAACACAATTCCCTGTCGAAGTATCCATATAAAGCACTTGCGTAGCAAACTGTGTGTGCTCTTCCCTTTACTCTAGGGCGGTGCAGCTTTGTGGGGACAATGTGAATAAGCAATCGCAAAAACTGTATGCTTTCAACTTTTGTTTTTTTTTTTCCGTGTCCTTGAAATCCACGTAACATTAACGATGCAGCCATGCAGGTGTGATGGAACTTTCCTTATATACTGAAACACTGGCATCATTCCAAGATGGCAAGGAGGACTTAACCCTGGATTTCCCAAGTTCTTTTACCGGAGCTCACACCATTTTTGGGGATTGCTTTGATCTGGGTCCAGCTCATTGCTGGTGTTAAGTGACTAAGAAACAGCCATCCGCACATACAGATTCAGGTCAGCTGACTAGGTCTGTTTTTCAGTTGTAGGTTAATTGAGGGCAATTTTCTTTACTTATAAACTGCCTAAGGTAAATGCAATTGTGCATTAAACAGCTTTTTACTCAAGAGTTGCGCTTAAAAAACACAGACAAAATCTTTCACTCTTACCGTGACATCCTCATTTAGAGTAACTCTACAGTGCCATTAACTGACAGTCTTAAAGCCTTTAGTACATGCAGATACAAGCGTTACAGACAGTGACAAATTGTTAGACCTGAGCTGCAGTGCAGTTTTTGTAACATTCCTAATGCAGAAAGATTTAACTTCTAATGTTAGCATATTTTTAAAAGGGTTATATATCAACTTGATGCTGTTTCAAATGAACAGCACAAAATCCAGCATCATCAGTACCTTTAGGTTTGCACATTATACAACGGCTACGTGCAGCCATACAATTTAAGGCCACTTCTCTGACCAAACTGTTCAAACCCTCAGAAACTGGCAAATTTTGTACACCTTTTGCAATAAAATGTTCTTCATGTTGTGGATCTAGTAAACCCTTTTCATGTTTTTACATCAGTATAGCTTAAAGTATCAAACATGACAAAGTGAAAAATAAAGTCAGGACCAGTATAAGCATCCTGAAGCACAAACGTATCTGTAGTGTGTCAGCTAGTACCATGCCTATGACAGAGTGAAACAGCAGCAGAGGAAGAAACAACAAGCACTGGAGAAGTACTTATGTTTGAAAATTAGCAAAAATCGGGTTAACATGAAAAGCACAGGTTTGTTATCAAAACTTGTTGAAGCCTTGCTGTTTGACAAATTGCATAGTATAAATGCAGAATGATGTTCTCATGTGCAGTCTGATTATGCAGAAGGATGGTAACACTGCACAGTCTTACAAGTGATAAAATGCAAAAGATGATCAAAATTGGTCAGTCTGCAGAAAGGTTAAAATTTGATTTTTAAAAAGAAAAAAAAAATCACTGCTGCAATTCTTCATTGCTTCATTCTTCAATTCATTTTAAATGTACAATTTAGTGGATAAAATTGAATGAATTTTTAACTTCATGGTTAGGGTTTTATCTTTCTCAAACGCAGATGACAAATTCATGGAAATCTGCTCTGCTTGCACATCTGAATGTTACACTTAACCATACATTATGTTGCAAGTCTAATGTTGGCACATAATATATGCAACTAAAATAACTTGGCTGCATACCTCTGTTATATTTTGCAGTAGATTGTGTAGAGGCTCCCTAAGAGCAGTGGAGGAAAAAAAAAACCCAGAACAGTGGAATGGAGGACTTAACAGTGACAGAGTCACCTGGACACAAATCAAGAGTCACCAAAACCAATCACCTCAAAACCGTGGTCATCTGTAAACCTTGTTTCAATCTCTTAACTGAACACAAAAGTGCAAATTGCTACCACTGTCCTATCTGTGTGTCCTCAGTAGTGCTTCTCCTGCAGATAATCTTTCATCTTGTTAGGTAAGGGCAGTTTCTGGATTAGGTCTATCCTTGTGTATTGTCTAATGACAAAGCGACAAAGGTACTGCAGGGAGCGCACTTGCATAAACCGAGATACTGGGTTGGTTAGTCTGACAGGGTAGGTTGCAGACCCTGGTAAGCGAGACCTGGAATAGCAAAAAGCTCCATTTTCTGAGTCTTTGATAGAGTGTTCGATTAAGTCAACAATGGACGTGTGTCCCTCCACATCAGGCTGCTCATAAAAGCTGAAACGTCCATTTGAGTGTTCAATGCGGGTGTGGAGGGTTTTGCCCTGCGACCTGAAACTCAGGCTGAGAAGGTACCTGTCGTCTGAGCTGTCTCTGACCAGGAATGAGCCATCAGCCAAGTTGACCAGCTTTTCCTCTGCCTCCCAACGTGTGATAGGGCCCCAGTACCAGCCCTGTCTCGCCAGCTTCTTCAGCTCCTCTGTCAGACTGGTGACAACCATGGGACCACTGCTCTGGACCGAATCGTACACCCGACTCACTCCAGGAGCTGAATTTGGGTCAAAATTGAGGTGGTGTCTTACCCTCTCAGCAACCTGGCTGTCTGAAGAGCTGAACCCTGAAAAAGTCCTGGGAATATGTCCATTACTAGTTATGGGCGGCAGGAGTGGCGAGAGAGGTGGTGGGACCTCTACTCTAGAGCTTTGGAGCATCACACCAGCAGAACCAATGAGAAGACTACTAACTGAGGTTTCCATGAAGAGATCTGGAGGCATCCCACTAACCAGTTCATGTTCCTCCTGTCCCTGGTCTGTGTGGAGGGACCCATTGTCCGCTTCAGTCACCACCTCCATAGGAGAGGAGCTGTCCAGGCAGAAGGAGTGGGACCCTTCTGGGTACATTCCTTCATCTAAAGGCATTGTGTACTGGATGTAGTCCTGGGGAGTCAAACCCAGCACCACAGGCACATCATTTTCATCAATATTTAGATGCAGCTCACCATTTTGTGGCTGCTGGAGATTCTTTAGGGATTCTGCTTGGTCTTGAAAGAGCCCTTCCATCTGGAAATCATGAAATTCCTTACGGACACCATTTAAGTTGGGACTCGGGCTGGGGGAGTGAACCATGGCTTTAACCTTTACCTCCATCTTGATACATGCCTCATCAGAGTTGACTGACCGCAGAGGCCATGGTGAGGGGCTATAATGGTGACTCCGTAGGGAAGCAGATCTAAGAGGTCTCTGGGCTTTCACCTCGTTGAAGCTGATGGGCACAGACGAGGACGAAAAGGTGTCATCGTCATCGACTGAGCCTATGGCGGAGGAGCTGCCTTTCACTTTTGTCTTCTGCTTGGCAGACAGTCTCCTCTTTAGTGATCCCATGAGGCCTTCGCTCTTTGAGCGGCTCTTATTCTGCCCACCTTTGTCCTCTTCACCACCAAGGTCACAGCCAGAAAGCTCTTTGGTGTAACAGCCCCCAAAAAGTGACTCTTCCTTGGAAAACTCTGTAGTCACCGAGGGCTGCTGGAGCATGACAAAGTCACCCTCCTCTTTGCCCTTTATGCTGAGGGACTTGCGAATGGTCTTAAGGCTTATCTTCTTCATTCTGACAGGCCCTCCAAAGTGGGGGCATGGGATGGCTCCCCTGGTATCCTGATGAAAGCGCTATCCACAGTATCCTCTCATCAGGCCACACGACGTAAGTCATACATACAGCAGTGCCATCAAACCCTGCCAAAAGAAAAACACACAAGATTATAGCTATTCAATGTTTAGTCTTCCAGTACTTCCTAAAGTAACACACATATCACAGCAGAGTGAAAAACTTTAATTTAACAAAGCTACAGCCAATTAGTGCAGTCCCCATGTATTTATATAGTAAATATTATTTGCTATATTGAGTCTGTTTGGGCCACAACTGGCAATTACTTTAAATCTTTAACAAAAATAAATTCTTGGTTAAGCATTTGATCTATAAAATGTCAGAAATGATAAAAGCTAATTTTGATTTTCTAAAGTCCAATGAAATGTCAACAGTTATTTCTCTCACCAACATTCAAAAAGTAACAGACATTCAGTTTAGTCACATACAAATAAGAAAAGTAGCAAAACCTTATAGCTGAGAAGCAATAACCTAAAAATATTTGGTATTTTAGCTTGAAAGATTATTAAAAAATATTAAGCAATCATTAAAATAAGTTATTTTTCTGCTGACTGAGCAATAGTTTCAGCTCTAAACTCTGTACTTCCAATACAGTGGATTTTAAATACTGTCACAATGAGATTAAATTGCTGACTTTCAGGTTGGGTGTGATTCATTTCTATGTCCATACTGCATAATACCTAATAATACCTGAAAGTTAGCACCTACACCTCATTATTCTGATGTAAATGCAAAGTGCTGGGCTGTTGTTCCAAACAACAGAAAATGTGCCACTACAACTCTTCACCAATCACACTGTATTAAAAGTCATGACTTTGCCTGTCTATCTGTCAAAAAAAAGCTATGACAGTTCTGGCAAATCAAGACTCAAGAAAACAGTAGCTAGAGACATGTGCCACTTAAAGCACCTAAATAAAGCTCTAAGACAATCAAGACGGCTGCAATCTGATTACTCACCATTATGTGCAGGAAAATGGTGACTCAGTTGGATGGGTCAAGTTCCACTTCCACCACCTTTCATTTGATGCTAGGAAAACCAAAGTCAGCTCATATGAAAAGGTGCTTCCTCTTTTGATTTACGCGTTATTTTACAAAACAATAACATGTACTTATATAATCACAATAAACAGTGCGTGTTAATACAGTCAATGTTAGCATGGTTTGTCCTGACCTGGCAAGGCCTACGGACACAATAGTATGTCTTTGGCGTAGCTGCGTTTGCTAATTTGTGGCTTTAATGACAATACGCTGAAAATACATGCTCCACCTACGCTGCAATTGATAACATAAACTTTAAGAATATTAAGAGCACAATAAACAGGGTTATTCGACAGAAATCGCCAATTTAACAAATGTTTATTTCCTTGTATGCTAACACCAAATAGCAACGGCCACTTACTTTGTTAGCACATCTTTTACTACTTATCTACTTTTAAATAAATTTGTAACCTACAACATTTTTTAAAAAGATAAGCACACCATATTGTCTCTTACCCGGTCACTTCTGCTTGTCTTACTTGTCGAAATAACCCAGAAGCGTTGGTATTTGTCTTTTACAACACGTTCATGAGAGGTTCGCTCCTGAAAGCTAATGTTAGCTTGGCTAACGTTAGCTTACTAACCAAGCCAGTCAGCTAGCTTTGTTAACATCTGCAGTCGAAAACATTACCGTTAGCTTCCCTTTAGGCAGCTTCTGTGCCCAAACTGCAGTCTAGAGCTTTTATATGGTCGGAGCTGGTTGTTCTCTAAATGTGCGGGTTTACGTTGCCGACCAGAAGAATGACACAATGAGATGACATCTTTCTGTCTAGGTTGGCTAACACTTTGTAGCTTACGGCCTCTTCCTTTCTTCCTTTGTTGCCTGTTGAATTGTGGGAGCAGATTGAGATGCAGCGAATCAAACGCACTCAGCAGCCACAGCAAGTTTCTACATCCCAGAGACGGATGCTACCCTGGCACTGATCATGTCCATATTTTCACTAAATCGATGACTAATAATAACTAATTAAATGGCTAATGGCATTTCATTTAGTGCTATTATTTGGAGACATCTGAAGTTGGAATTTGTTTTAGGCTATTGAATGAATGGTTAGAAAGAGGATTATATCATCTGAACACCTACACAAATTTGGCCCAGTGAAGTGAATTAGTAATAGTCCTCCATCCCTAAAGAACTTACCACTGAACGCTTCTGAGCAAAGTATTTTACTATGATTGCTCTAAAGGTGCTGCTCATTTGCCAAAAGCAGAAGGATGTGGTTGAACAGCTCTGAGGCATGGAGCAAGGTGTTGCAACAAAACAGGCATGGTCTGTGAACTTCTGCTAAAGTACCTTGAGTTTAAGTTTCGTGTTTTAAAATGAAAGAAGTGAATATGACACAAAGATATATGGTGCAAAACAATGGTTGGCCCTTTTACACAGTGTTTATATTAGTTTTCTTGAGTGTCTAAGCAAAGAAGGTGTAAAAGTGTCTCACCGAATGCCAGTGCATGAAAATTCAAAACACATAAGTCATTCCACAGGAAATTCAGAAATGGAAATGAATGTGCTGCATTGCAGAGAGAGAGAGAGAGAGAGAGAAAAGATTGGACAAGAAAAACGGTTAAACATGGAGTAGTTGCTGCAGAAAGTTGCCTGTTCAGTCCACTCATGTTCACAGAGACATAAATCATCTCCCTGGCCCGCATGAAATCATTAGATACACAGTCTAGGAAATTATTTTGCATTTGTACAAATTACTAAAGATAAATTCCTGCTAAATTGTCCCAGAGAGTTTCTTAAAATGATTCTTTTTGTAAGGAGACTGTAGCATGTGTTAATAAAGAGTGATTTTGTTTTTTTTGTTTTTATTGTTCCAAATAATTGTCCTCACAAATATATGGTCCGGCGTTTCATCCAAAATGTCACATCTTGAATGTTTTCTAGCTATGAAATGTGACTCTGAAATCACAGATATTCTTTTTGTTTTGTTCAACCAAGTTGTGTGTAGTAGTCTATGATTCAATACAGCAGCTGCTCATGAAAATGCTCAAAAATGCTAATGACCTAAACTTTTTTTTGTACCTTTACTTTAAAGCAAGGAATTTGGACTTTTTAAAACTGTTTTCGCTTGTTAGCATGCAATTCACACCATGCAGTTTTAATACACTGTATAACGTTCCCTCAATACAAAAATCAGAATTCCTTTTTCCGATATCAAATAACTGCAGAAAAATAAACAGCTATCTCCCCCCCCCCCCCTAAAGCTGGCTGTGCTTAGAGCCTTTACACAGGAAGTTCTTTTTAATTCTTATTCTAGCAACATCAAGTTCTCCAAGTATTTTTTGTGTATTTGATACAGCGACTAAGACTTGAACTCTGAAATGATACATTGCTTGCCTAATTAGTGTCACTATTGTTTTAAAGTAGATTGTGTTTACCACTGCCAGGCTAATTTGGTCCATATACTGAACATTACATTGTTTTTTCCACACTGTCAAGTGTATGGCAGTCCTTCGCCAACCTGCTTAGGGTAGCTGTGTGCAGACAGGCTCTATGCAAAGACTCTAATTACCAGGCCCTATTAGGGTTGATCAGGCTGCCTTCACTTGATGTGTTGGCACAGAAGGGGGAGGGCTGGTGGAGCGTGAGGAAAGAGGGGTGGCAGCTCTTAGATATAGCACCAAGGACACTGGGAAGCAAGGGTGCAATGTTTCTACAAGCTAAATTAGACCTGACAAACAAACTTTAGTATGGTTGATATTTGTTGCCAGACAGTAAAAACAAGTAAATATTCAGCCGTGGGCATAGCCCAGTCTGTTTCTTGTCATGCAAGGATAAACAGCTCAGATAGTTTCTAATTGCAGGCTGCTTAGATTTTACATAAATTAAATCTCACTGTATAGGAATGGAGTATCAACATGGTGTTGCCAAACACCATTGAGCACAACATATGAGGGCATTAAGCCTCTCTCACCCTCACTCCCTCTCTCAAGATCGATATTTCCAAAAGAATTTGAATTTATGTATAAGCACGACTCAAAACACTGAACCTCAAGTCAGGATGGAACACTATACACATGGAGTAGGCCACACTGTTTAATGAGACATCTCTACATGTGGGGAAGCTCTCTGTGTTTCATCTTAATTTCAAATGAACACTGTATCAGCCATAAATTTTGTGCACAATATGTCTTGCGCTTGCTGCAGTTTGACTTATTCGTTTGACTTGACTCCTTTGCCGATGGGGGGATTGTCGGGGGCCCCTCGATGCCCACCCTCATAACCTCAACACTTGCAGCGGAGCGGAAGACGGGTGCTGGCATGTCAAACAGTGACAGGGCCAGTGGGACCACTTGGGTTTTGTTTCAGGAATGACTGTGGAATAACATAGCTTCAAAATACAGTCTGAGCATTTATGGGAAGGATGATGTCCGCACCTCAGCCTCATTGTTTTTGTGTCTCACTGTGATTTCAGCATGTTCATTTTCCATCTTCTTTTTAGCAAGCTTTTTAGCAAAAATGCCTCACGGCTGGGGCAGTCAATCATATAACTTTTTCCCTCCTTACATAAGAGGTCTTCAAAGATGCATTAATTACATTACACCAGCTGCATCCACATACAATGTAATGACTCAGCTACAGAGACTTGAGCTCAGTCCAAACAGCTGCCAATGAATTAATTGTCTGCGCTTGCTTATGTTTTCCAGCTCTGTTCTAATGTCACCCTTGATTTAACATTATTAATACTTCAAGTACAACTCCTTGTATTTTGATGCCATATGGGGTGCTGAATTTTGGACAATTAAAATAATGATATGATTAATTAGCTGATTTGACCTTGTTTTGTGCATGAAATGCTATGCGGGTAACAATTAGTCCTTTTGCCCAGAAGCCCTTCTGAGACATTTGGTGATAGACTTATCGTGCATGGCTTAGTTTATTTTAGTTTTCTCACATTTCAATTTGCATTCACTTTTAAAGTTCTTGAATGTGCTAAAAAGGACTTTGTAAAAGGAGAGAGGAGTTCAGAAAAGCCGTGGAGTTATTTTTTCTTTTTGCTGTGGGGTAGTTTGACTTTTTTTTCAGAGAACACAAGAGAGTCTTTTAATTTTAACTTATCCCAAATTTATATTTTGGCCTTCACTTGTGAGAAAACAAAAATTTCTTCACTATTAGAGGGCTTATTTTTCTCTCCACATTCAACCAGCTGTGAGGGCAAACATGTCAGTTGTGAGAAACACACAATACACAATTTCATGGATATTAGTGACTAAATATTATTTTTTCCACCAGTTGTTCCATCCTTCATATTCATCTGCATATTAACAGAAGGTTTTAAAAAGGTGTGTGTCAGTTGCCCAATATAGTAATGCCATTACTCAAATATAGTCTCCCATTTGGTGTTCCTTTATTCTGGAATACACACAATTTTGTTATGTTTGCCATACATTTAGGAATTGCTATTCTAATGTATGCCTTGGTAGTCTATTAGCTATTGTGAAAATTACTATTACATTAATTTATTAAGCTTTAAATTACATCATACCATCTTAAAATCTTTAAGCTTAGGTTTCAGTAGTTTTTAGTTGTAAAACAAATTGGTTACTAAATATTGACAATGTGTCAAGCAAATGGACCAAATAAAACATTAACAATGCTGCAGAGGGTTGTGCTTTATCAAAAAAGTGAAATGTAAGATTCTACCTCCCTCACCAACTCAATAATTCTTATACAACCCCTAATTCATTTTCAATTTGTTTTGTTTGTGTTTAAAGCTTGAAACACTGGAGGCTAAATCCATATATTCTTTTACAGCTATATACAGCATGCAGTCTCAACTAGCCTCCAAAATGAAATGTACATCAGTACGGTGTGCTCCATGGCTTCTGTCCAGGTTGGCCAAGATGGTCAGGGACACGATGACTCATGATCAGTTTTAACTACAGTGAGGGTCCAGAGACTGGGAGGCTTTGAGAATAAATCTGGCCTCAAAGTATTTCAGTTGGCATGATATCCACTCAGATATCAAGCTAACATCCTTTAACAGCCTGAGGTGGTTTCTGGCATAAGAGTAATTTAGCCTGAGGTAAAATATATGCATTTGAAACCACAGGCAATTAAAGGTTAAAAGTACACAAAATGTAGCTTCAAACTAAATACTCACTATAAATCTTACAGTCACACAAAGGTTTACAAGTATTTTAAATGAAAGGATAAATACAGTTTTTAGGACATGAAGAAAATTCACAAACAAAAAGAAGCATCTGATAAGGCTTCTGGGAGAAAAGCAAAGCTTGTGTCTGAGATTTAAAAAAAAAAAATTACAGCGCTGAATGACATATACTTTACTCCATATTTTAATTTATTTAAAGTGAAGTTTTGCTTCCTGTCTGCAGTGTAGGCTAACAAATGATCCAAGGCACACATTGCTTGTCAAACAGAATGATGTGGAGTACTGTTTGGATCAGACTCAACAGCCATTGAGAGCTCCTGGTCTGACCTTGGGCGATGTATTTTTCCACAAGGTAAAGAAGACTTTTTTCAGCTGTTTGAATGTTTCTCACTCTGTGTTCTCATTGTATATCTGCAGAATGGCAGACTCAGCCTTATATATCGCATCAGAGTCTGGGGGAACTGAAATACATTTTTTATCTTCCTCGGGTCAACAGACCCTTTGGCAGGACCATCAATATGACTCATGTTGTACAGGGAAGGTCTGTTCCAACCCACAAAACATGATTCTAAATTCTGGTCATGATGTTATGCAAAGATACATAATAAACAAATATGTTACACAGAATTAGGGGTTTGTGCATCTGGAATTTGAATATTTGGCTCAGTGCGCAGTATATATGATATAAGATGCTCTGGAACAAGTATAGATATGTGTGATGTTTGCCTAAAACGACTGTGGTAAAATGTACCTACATGTGTTGAAGTAATGGATAATGAAAGCACAAATTATTATTTTCCTTTTACTTCTCAAACTTGTCGAAGGTGAGAGTAGAATATACAGTATGCAGCCAAATTAATTATGGGCTTAAATCCCTCTGGAATTCTCAAGAGCTGTGTGATTATATCATTATCATATTAAATTATCATTTGCTAACTTTGTTAATTATCACCCTGTCTGCTGATCACATTCACATCACATCTAAAGTGTGCGATCTTGTGCAATCGGATTAATTTACACACAGAAAATAATTTATGCTCGCACTTGTGTTAAGAGGCAATGCACATCAACTTTGATTTTTGAGAACGCTGCTGTTTGAAGAGATTAATTTAATGACAAGATAATGTGGATGCTGTCAAAACGTCATTCAGTATCTAAGCAATGCAAAAGCCTTCAGTGATTTTGAAACATGCTTTGAAACACCGATGATCCTGGCAATAAAAATTGCTTCAACATGTTTACATAACATTTCAAAAGATCAGATGAGAGATGTGCCATAAATTGGAACATCACTTGTGTCATTTCACAAACTCTGTTGACAGAAAGGCTCACCCACAGACAGGAATTCTTGGGTCATAACCTTATCTGTTGTGATCTACCTTGTCCTAAAAAGGTTTTTGGGACTGCCAGTGCCATTAGTGGTGTGGTAAAGGTGAAAGATAAAATAACACACCTTTTTTACTTCTTCCACTGCTACAAAGGTGGATTGATGTAAAGGACCAGGTTGCCAATTACTTTTAACTTTTATGTCTTTTTGGCTGGTTTTGTAACTGCTGTTTCGCTGTTCCAAAGTCACTTGGATCTTTCTATATAATTTTATTTTAAAGGGCTGATTAGCAAGTTTCCCTTGCTTACGTTATTGTTTCTAGATAGCGTAAATGTTTTGTGGAAGTACATCATTAACTCTTTTGTGTTTCATTTTAGTTTCAGTTTATCCTACACAGTTTTGTCCCCTGAACGCACCCTGGCGACAGGAAGTGGAGTGACGCTGGCGCGTTTGTTAAAAACAGACTCGGGCAGACGTTGTTGACATGACGCTAATAGACAACCACTTACTAAACTGACAAGCCTCGACTTTTTAAACCTTTTTCCACCCGGTTTTTACACCGAGAGTCGATATATATTGAACATGGAATTATCTCCACTTATAAAGAAAATAGGTACGCTAAATTATTAGCTAAGCAAATGTAGCTTAGGAGCCTGACTATACCTGAACTGACGTTAACAAAACCTATCAATTGTCTAATTAATATTAGCCGCTTGCATGCTAACGTTAGCTTACAACGGTATCCTACTGTAGCTGGGCTGTACTTTTATCTGTAACGGTATTCTAACATGAGAAAGCAGAGTTGTAGAGTTATTACGAGTTATTACGCTAATAATAAGTAACTTTACCAAAGTCTATAAACTTTCCTGGACTTCCACCAGACTTTAGCTAGCTGTTGACTAACGTCCGCTAAACAGAAACAAAACATCGCTAACTTCTCACGTTATTTTTCTGCAAACCTTAGGCCACTCTTTGATGGAGATAAGAGTTCGAGCATTGAAGAGCATCATATGCAAACTGGACCATTCCCTGATTAGCGTCTCTGACATTGTCCAAGAAAAGATGCTGTTTGTGTACCTTCTTGAATGGTTCAACTTCCCTGAGGTGCCAATGCAGGAAGATGTTCTTGTGTTGCTCTCAACTTTAGCAAAGGTAAATTCTCTGCTAGATTATAGCTGCATTACAAGGTGAGTCCTGTCGGTACCGAGTATTTGTATTTGCCTTTGTGCAATGTACTTGTACTTTATGTGCAGGACTGTAAAAGAATACATTTACACATACCAAATTCTATGTTTTTCATTTCATGACTATTTATTTTGTCATTTTGTCTTCGAAGCATCCTAGTGCAGCCCAGATGCTAAGAGACGTTGGGGCAGTGGACTTTCTCACCCAACTGTCTCCTCATGTAGAACCCAGACTGCGAGCTGTCATCGATGGAACCTTGGACCAGCTGTTCCAGCTACCTGAGCTACTCCCCAGTCATGCAGTGCTTTACTCGCATGAACAGCGCGGTACAACTCCAACAGGTGTTGGAAGTTACGGCCAAATAATTGTTTGTTTTGAGTCTCCTACAAACTGCTAAAAATTCACAATTGTATGTCGTGAGAGATGGGAGAGATTGGTGCGTGTCATCTGTTTACTTTGAACAGATCGTTTAACGGTTTGATAAAATGCTTGCAACATCTTTAGTGGTAATTTAACAAATCTGGTGTCTGTGTTGTAGCACCTACAGTTGTTCCACCCGAAGAGCATTTTCCTAAGATGGGCTATTTCCACACGAGCATACAAAACCATACAGATGTGCCACCTCAGAGGATAGCAGGTAACAGTATTTTGAATACTTAATATACATGATTTCTGTCTATAATTTTTTTACGTTTTACATATTTCATCCCTCTTGTATTGTACAGTGCACGGGTCTGTGAGATGTCTGAAGTTTTCTGTGTTTCCATGGCTAACTTTGACAAACACAGACAGACACATACTTTCATCCAATGACAGGTGAGAGACAGCACGTGTGTATAACAAACAGAATATGCCTAATTAAATCCCAGTGCAAAACTGCAGGAAACAGTTGCTATTAGAACATGTTAACCAGACTAAGAATCTGACAAAATAGTTATTACTCAGTTTAAATATATCTGCTTTAATTCTAAACAGTTCCCTAAGGAGCAGCAACCCCAACTTGGTGCGGACCACTTGTGAACTTCTGCGTGATGTCATTATGCAAGACTTTCCTGCAGAGATCTTCCTGCAAAGGCCCAGTATTGTAAAGGTATCATTACACAACCATTATCCTATGCTATAACCAATAATTTCAGAATGACTGACTTTTCTTATCATTTCACATACAGTGACTTTGTTTTGAATGTTTGAGTGTCAACTGAATGTATATTTTTTTTCAAAAAAATATATAATTAAAAATTAAAGTTAACAATTAACTTAGTTTTTAACACTTTATTCAATATGTGTGACAAAGACAAAATTAAAAATGTTGATGAGGAATGTCATGATGAATGTTTTTTTTTTTTCACATCAGTTCGATGCTTGTATTGTTTTGACGGGCTTGAGTGACCAAGTTGTAATAGAATTTTATTGGATGGTCACTGTAGCTACTGTCAAAATAATATCCTGTCAAATAGTGCCCTTGAACAAAGCAGCAATTTGTAATGCAGTGTCCCTGATCTTGTGGGAGGTTGTGGAGGCCTCTGGAGGCTTACTTTGCTTGAGAAGGCACTAGATTGCTGTGAGGATGTATTTTGGTCATGATGTACCTCTGCAGGGGTTGTAAGTCCTTGGTCCGGTATTTTGCTTCATCCTCTCATCAGCCAATCAGAGGCTGTGTTCCTAACTGTGTATGTGTTGAAGCCCAAATCTCAAATGCATTGTGCATCTGTTATCCTAGCTATTCATTTCATTGGCACAGATAGAAGAGTGTTGGAGGAGACATAATTTTGCCCTGATGAGCCACTGTGAGTGAACATTACTATTTTGTTAATAAAGTGGTGCATAACATCACATCGGTCTCAAGGCAGTATTAGCGTACTGTCACCCAGCCGTCTCCTCATCAAAAAGAAATCGTTATGGGAAGGTACTTTTCTTCTTGTGGCTTTTCTTGGCTCTCCTTTCAGTTGCTCGAGCTGTTAAGCTAAATTAAAAGACTTGAATTTAGAGACACGACATCATTAGCTGCAGAGGGCAGGGAATCTGAACTTGGAACAAATTGCTGCTTCAATAATTTGATTCCACTTGCCCTTTTTATTAAGCAAACTTTATTACAACTTTTTATCACTGTCTTAGTTTAGGTGCATTTTTCATCTTGGGTTCTGTTTGTAAACAGAACCATAAAACAATATATTTGCCCAATTACAATAACATCCTATTTGGATAGTAGTAGTTGTTAATTATGGTTTTAGAAAACCTTTCCATAACTCAGCTTCACAGTAAAAACAATGCACTTCCCCCCTCTGCTTTCAGAACCTTCTGTCACTGTTGAGGCTGGGTTTGGGTAAAGGTGAAGCGAGCTGCCTGCACTTGCAGTCTCTTTCCTGCCTGCGGCAGCTTTGTGTGGGGCTGAGGAGGAGACTACGCTTTCATCAAGATCCAAGCTTCTACTCTACAAAGCAAGGTAGCATGCTTTATAGGTTATCCTGATGTACAGATCTTTTTACATGCTGATAGAATGGATTTCAGGTGGTGACTTATTATTATTGTGTTAGTTCACATATGTTCTTTCACTATACCGTATATCTTATTTTTACTATTATTGTCAAGTCTGTTTTATTGTCCTTTGAGCTGCACTTCTTTTATGAATGGTTCTGTACAAATAAAGTTTTTCTGGTCTTGCAGATCCAGTGTCCCAGAACTCATCCTTTTCCTACTCCCAGGAGGTGCGGACTCAGCGTTCCCAGGCTTCATCTCCGGTGGCAGACTGTTCTCCGCGGCCCTCTGTGGTGGGACGCACAGGCCAGAGAGTCAGGGGAGATGGCCAAGATGGAGATGCAGCTTCCAACAGGTGTGTGAATGTACTCGACATGCATTTGTGCGTTTTAAACAAAGGCTAAAGGAGATTGTACATTTGAAAAAAGGCATAAATGGTATTATGTTAGTCTGTCTATCTTGCTTATAGAAATACATTTTGAAATCATTGAATACTGTCAGTTCTGCTCATCAGACCTTACATGTGACAAGAGAGTCTTACACTCTTTAGGAATTTGTGCACAGTCAGAATTTTTATGATTTTTTTTATGATTATAACAACATTGCAAGTGACACTGGCAACCAACAAATGAAGATAAAATGACTGGAGGATTTTCTTTTTCGTCTTGGATGTGAATAACACCGGCAGCCCTC
The DNA here is from genome assembly GCF_020382885.2 of Scatophagus argus. Classification (NCBI taxonomy): domain Eukaryota; kingdom Metazoa; phylum Chordata; class Actinopteri; family Scatophagidae; genus Scatophagus; species Scatophagus argus. Next base: position 4,964,855 of record NC_058510.1, read on the forward strand.
TAGCGGCTGGTATACAATGTTCAAAATCAGTTTCTGATCCCCATAATAGCATGTTCAGTTTTTTGTGATCCGTATGACTCCAGTACAAGGAGTACTGTATGTGCTGCATCCCTAGGTATGCACTCCTTGTACTGGAGTGATCATGGGTTGACAGTTGTCTTCCTCTGTAATTCATTTAGTGGCAGCTCACACAGAGGTGGAGCAGCACTCCAGGCCCCCAGGCAGACGCCTCAGTCGCCTGCAGATGTTACCCATTTGGCACTTCCTGACATGGCTGCAGAAGATGTCCTGGAGCTGCAGTTACAGCAGCTCACTTTGGCTCAGTTCACTGTTGCCACCATGGAACATGCTATACCACTGCTGAAGACAGGTAAGAGTCATTGTAGTCTTGGATGTAAAGGGACATGGGAGAAAAGATATTTTTAAATTATATTAATTAAGTGTCACCGTTTTTTGGTTTTGTTTTTTGCTTGAAGAAAGATCAGATATTGCAAATAAGCTCTCACCTGTTTGACTGCATTCACTGTATCCTGTCATCATTTGATCTTTATGGAAATATCTTCCCTTGCTCTTGCTCTGTTTCTTCCTCACATCATTCTCAGAGGGTTCGCACGTGTTCCTTCGTGTTCTGGAGCTGCTGTGCGATGCCGTCCTCCTGCTCAGGGACAGCATTTGTGAACTGGTCTGGGACGATCACAGCCTGGTGGGGATGGAGCTGGCAAGTCAAAACACAACTCATGACAGCCTCTTATATAGATGAATGGATCCACTTCACTGAAAAGGGGGAACTGGGTTGGCCACAAGACAATTTGCCACGACACACAGCCATACGGCACTCAACTGTCAAGGAGAACTGTGGGCATGTGATTGAGCTGAATGAATTATATAAGGTTACAAAGGCTTTCTGCTGGTTACAAAGAGCTTCTCACACATGCATGCATAACTCCTGCCTGTACCTGAGTGTTTATCCAAGCACAGAATTGTTGGGTTAGTAAATGTCTTAATTTATTATGTGTATTAAGTCCATACAATGGATTGTGTTATACCAATGTTTTGTTTTTTTTTTCACTGTGCAGAATCGTTTGTTATCCTCCTGACTGTTTAAAGGGTATGTTGCAATGCAGGGGGACTTATACACTTGTCAAACCCAGGCCCCTCTGGCCCTCTGCTGTTTAATACATGCCCAGAGACTTGCAGCCTGAGACCTGTTTTGTCATCTTTATGTGGAGAGCAGCTTCTGTGTGCCAGACCTCTAGGTTTTTCCTATGGGAACGGGCTGAAGTATTCATGCCAGCCACGGAAATGCACAGGGCATCTACTGCCCCCTGCTGGTGCATATCTTACATTGTTCAATTTCTACTCCCAGAACAAAGTGGCTGAGAATAGATTGTTCCAATTTATTCAAATTGAGATGGGGTGGATCTGTATCTCGTCCCAAAATAACCCTGAAATCTGATTACATTCAATTCCTAACCCCTGGAACGAACAATTTTTCTCTTGGCTTTCAGCCAGTAGCTGTGTGTCGGTGCAGCACGTGTATTACTCTGTTTGTGTGGCATGTGTGCTTTTGCCTACATTTCTGTCTGTGTGCATTTTAGAAGGAGAAGCTGCAAGCCTGTATGGAACTGCTGGGGGATATCCTCGGCTACCATGAGAGCTATTCACCAGACATTCCCCGCAACTCTCAGGTTCATCACAGAATGGCTTACGTAGCCACTGCTGTATTCACCATTAAATTCCTACAGACCATTCTTCCTCCGGAGAAGGTGTGTGTGCGTGCTTGTGTGACCAAATCTCAATGCTTTCATGATGGTTTTCTGTTATGACTTTAACTCCAAAATAGGAGAAAATTAAGGTTTCCTAACCTCATCCAGGCCAGTGACAATCTCTCAGAAAGCACGGCAACAGCTATTTTCCACCTGTGCTTGGACACGTCATTGGGAGGTTTATTACCCAGCATGCAAGAGGCAGCAGTAGCTTACTTGGAGCAGGTGAGCTCTGACCGCCATGATCTCTACAGGAGGGTGACCCGTGCTGCCCTCTGGATGGAATCCACTTGCAACTTCCTCAAGGAAGCACATGATGAGGTATGAGCTGCGTGTCACCTTATTATTATCATTATTTCTACAATAGTAGCTCTGTAGTCTACAGAGAGAGCATAAAAGCTTTTACAAACATACAACCTACATTTCTTAAACTAAAAATCATATAACTGTCACCAGTTGGGGCCCTCGGGCTATAACAAAATCTGTGACTCATACCTGCATTTTTGTGTTCATTCACTGATTTTTTTTTTCTTTTTTTTTTTTTATCTTTTCTTAACCAAGGGAGAAAAGAACTGGTTGGAGTTACTGGAGCTGGCAGACCAAGCCATAGAGGGTTTCCCATTTCACCAACACTTACCCATCATCAAGGAATGTGTTCACATCTGCTCCTACCTGTACGATAAAGACCATAGTTTCTTGCAATTTGACATCACTCATTTATACTGCTGCATTTATATATTAAATATTCTAATTCCTTTTGCTTGCCCATCACCAGGTGGAAGTTTGATCAGCCCAGTCCGCTCCTCCAAACAGAGAGCCAGAAACTTCTCCTCAAGCTGCTGTCACATCCCTTACTGCCTGTCAAGACGGAAACATATGAACAGTCTTTAAAACTGGTCAAGGTCAGAGCAAGCCATCTTCTGTGGATAGTCAGAGTTTAAATGAGAGTGTACAAGTTCACGGCTGGAATTATAGCTGCTAAATCCATAATGTGGGGCACCCATATGTAAATAAGTAGGGTGAATGTGGATGAATCACAGATCTTTGACAGTGTGCTGTTAAAAAGCCACTTGACATTTGAAATCAGTCTTCCTTTTCATTTTTACTTACCACCATCTAGAGTACATGGCTACATTTAAAGTGAATTGGAACTCTTGTAAGCGAGCACGAGTGAGAGGATAGTGATAATTTATGATGTGCTTCGGTGTGATTGCATACACCCCTAGGACTGCCTTGGCATCCAGAATGTGTCACGACAGGAACCAGGAGCCTGTGGTGGAGTCAACTTCCTTCTCCACCACAGGGTGCTCTACGAAATTAGCACTTTTGGTCTCCAGGATTCTGCCGAGAAGGTGTGTGTGCTTCTTGTATTTATATTAGAATTAAATTAGACCTTTGGATCTTGCTCATTTCAGCCACTCCTTTAGTATGTTAAGTATGTTAGCTGGTATGTAAGTCAGGTTTGAAAGGAATAAATGTAATCAATGCAGGTATTCATGAGGGTAAAAGTACAGGGATTACTGTGTGTTGTGTGTGTCAGTCTTCACTGGGGTCATGTAATTTATACATTTAAAAGGCTGTCACTTACAGTACATTCTTGTAAATGTTTTACCAGCGGCGCCTTTGTGAACTCAGCAGTTTACTTGTGATCTATAGGTGAATGTTGCTGCCAAGGATATTCTGCTATTCCTGCTCAAGGGACGATTGATGATGACAGCGTCAACCTGGGACAGATTCAATGAGGCACTTTACCCGGTCATGCCCGTATTACAGGTGGTTTGCTCGCTGTAGAGGCTGTGTTGTATTTGTACTGCAGAGCTCATAAAGCAGCATCATGTCTGGAACTTATTACATTATTTTTATGGAGCGGGGAGAAATGCTGTATGTTCTCCACAATCAAGACAACAATGATCAAAAGTGCAATTTTAGCACTCTTGGACCACAAAAGACTGCATATTGAACTGCCAGTGGGAAAAATTTTGTTATTCTCTCATTTACATATTCTGTGCTATATTGTTTCCTTTTTGGGTGGAAAAAAACAAGCTTTTATTAATTGTTCAGTTTCAGGCAAGAGAAAGCCTGGAAATTCCTCATGAATATACATGAGATTTTGACTAGGCTGTCAAGTGTGATTTAATTCAAGGGGGCCATTCAGAGATGGGCCCACCATGTCAACAAGAGATGAAATGAAACCACCCGTAATCAAAACGATGCATATTTTATTTACTGTTGTTGCTTAGCTGGAATTCCCCATTGTTCAGTCCATTGTCTGCCAAGGCAGTCTGAGCATTGTGTGTGTGCGTGTGTTTCTGTGTGTGTGGCAGGGTTATGCCAGCACTGACGAGTCACTGGGAAACTGTGTCCTGCTGATAAGTGATATGTCGGACGTGGCAAGAGACGTCGTGTTTCCAAGCACAGCCAAGCTAAAAGCAGCGCTCCGACTCCTTTTCACGAAACAGCCCACGTGAGTCCTGCACTCGGGGTTCTTCTTTTGTCAGTGTTTATGTCTTGTTTGGGTGTTACGTGCGTGTCCAGGTGTGTGTTTGTGTATAGGTCTGTGGTGGTATGTTTCTTTTGTGTAATCTCTTGGGAGTCAGGGTTGCTGTGAAGAAGAAACTCTTAAAAGTCCAGAATATTCTGCAGCATGAGATGGACATATTACTGTTGTCTGTTACTGTCAGCTGATGTGCTCATCAGGCCATCTAAATGCTCTGTGAGGCCTGAAAGCAGCTATCCAGTCCCTGTCTATGGATATTGATAGAGATGAAAATTAACACCAGACAGAAACCAGACCAGAGACAAACTCTGGTAAAATTTGGCAACAGCTATTAGATTTGTCAGCCATTTTTGATAATAATAACAAAACATAATAATAAATAAATAAATAACAAATTGAGATTAATCGGATCAATAATTAAGAACAGCTAAGCAATAAAAGTGAGTTTTAGAGAGATTTAAAAGAGGACACAGAGTTTGCCTGCCTGAGATCCTCTTTTTTAAAGTTTTCATGGCATGTTTAAAAATGTAAGAAAAAAAACCCAAAAAAGACAGGTATGACATTCAGCCCTGAGTTGGTACTGTAAGGCAGACTTGCTTTATCGTCTGAATTGAGCTGTTTTAAGTAATTTTTAGTCTTTGTTCAAAACTTTATTTATTTTGAAAAAACTTTATTTTTATTTGTTTTTGATTTTTAATTAAATATTTAAAAGTTTTCTATAATTTCTACTCTTTATTAACAGTGTGAGAATAGCAGCAGTGCAACAAATCCTGTTCCACCTAACTAGCACTGATGATGCTAACACAGCCCGACCAGACTTGGACCAACCAATGGTCTCCTCACTTCCCAACCTCTTCTGCCTCAGAACCCCTTTAGACATCACGCTGGACACCCGCAACAAGTCTGTCCTGAAGGTATAAATCCAGAGACACAAAAAGAGCAACTCACTTACATACAGTTTAAACAAGTAAGAAATAAGGGCTTAACGTGTTTGACGGTGGCTAGGTGGAGTCGGTGGAGAAGCTATTTGGTATCCTGTCCTCAGTCACTGTTGACATCTCCTTGAGAAGATCAGCGGCAGAGCAGCTGTCTGTGGTCCTACAAGGTGAGTTGTCTGTAAAAGTTTGCTAATAATAAGACAGTATTTCATAACTCAAATTTTGTAATATTTTAATACATTTTCATGCTGAATCGTTGCTCTGGCAGACTAATATTTTTACATCAATCTACCTCTGTATTACTCTGTGAAGTAGACGCATACTTTAATCACAAACGGGATAATATCGCTGCAAAGTGTGAAAGCAGAAGGCAGTTGCTGGCAATTCACATCCCTCTAATAGCTGATTTGAGAATACTGAGTTTAATCTGCAGGCATCTAAAGTGCCTGAATTATCAAAGACATTAAAAAAAGTTTTAAACGTCTAAATAGAGTTTGCAATGAAATTGTATGTACTTGATAAAATAAATAAAAACAACTTAAAAAGTTTGTGTGATAAGTGAGAGCTCTCCCCTTGTGAAAACTACAGTTTGACATGACTGCAGCAGAGTATGTGCCTTCCCACCTCCATATGTTTTAGACAAGCATGAAAAGCAAATAGTTTACACAAATGTTTATTGTCAGTGTGTTGAATTGTGCTCTTGCTTCCCTGCAGACACAACAATGCACCCGGTGCTGAAGAATCTTGGAATAACAGACAAAGTCATTTCTTTTGTTATGGAGAGCGTAAACGGCAACAAGGTAAAAACTGTTCTGCTTTGGTAGAGTGATAAATAGATCTGTACTCAATGAACTGCTGTTGAAAGCCAAATAAAGACAAACCCATCATCTCATTAAAACATCTCCATGTGCTCCCATTTATGCACATGTTCTTTTTTATATGTGCTCATGTGAGTACGTGTGTTGCCAGCGGATGTGGAGGAAACCCACTGAGGCGTGCATGATAGAAGGATGAAATGGCCTGTGTTAATAGTGTCAGACAGGCCCTGGTCAGCAGTGATTTTACCCTCTAGCTACAGTCGCAGTCTGTTGATCATTCCCAGGCCTCGAATCAGAAGATGCTAACAGGGGTAATCGTCCAGCATGTCTGGCTACATTTAGGCAAAGGAACACGGCCACAGAGAATAACTTGTCTTAGCTAACAAGTGTGTAGGTTGAATTTAACTCTGCATTGTGTGCGACTTGCACAATCACATCATTTGGACTTTGTTTATGTGAAGAGACAGTTTAGAGACTGTGCATTTGTATCTGAAAGACACAGAAGCAGGAGGAGTCAAAGAGATTGTGTGTGGTTGTTTGTGTTTTTCCTGCAATTAAACGCTGATTGCATATGTTGCTGATCTCCCCAGAGCTTAGATTGCCTGCTGGAGTCTTGTGTATGTATCCTGAGGAAACTGGTGTATGCAGATCCCTCTCTGAGGCACAGCCTGGCACAGCACAACCTCCTGCTCCTCGCACTGCTCAGGGGTACGTTCACAAGACATCTCATTAAGTAACAGCTATCCGCGTTGTGTTGTGTAGCTCGGGGGCACTTTCTCGAAAAAAGATGACAAATCATCCATTGATGCATTGCTATTAACCATGTTGTCACGCTGCACTAAGTGGCATATTAGTATGATGCAACTTGTTGCCGTGGAGCTCAGCTCAACACCAGTGCATTGTTTAGAGCTTTGTCTGCTATACTTTTGCATTTTTTTTTTTGCATTAATTTGTAGCTAAATTGTCAGTCACTAATTTTTGACTGGGGAGGCAATTATTGTTAAATATAACATTTTGAATGTGACTACCTGTATAGCTAGTTGTGGATTGATTGCACAGCCTAATTTAGACAGAAGTGTACTTTTTGGAGAGTTACTGAGGGGTTCCGTGCAAAACGGTTTTTATATATTACAGATGTAATGTCTGTACAACTCTGTTTAAAGTACCTCAGTTGCCAAATTTCAGAGTAATCATGTCATAATGTAATCAAAGCTTGACGCAGGCTGGCAGTCTCACTGGGGGTTTCCAAACTTCAATTTTGAAATGAGTTTTTAAGCGTTTGTCGAAGCGACTGTCTCAGATGGAATTTAAAGTGTAAAATCCTTATAAATGTATTCATGAAGGCAAGTGATACAGTTTAGGGAATGGTGCTAAATTGTACATGTTGTGTCTTCATTATAGCATCTTTGATACTGAAGGAGAACAACGGCAATGGAAGTGAGATCACTGTCCTGATGAGTTTACTGCTATTTGATGAGATTGCCAGTATTGAAATGTGGTGAGTTTATTTTTCCTCTCTTTGAGCTTTCTATGCCTCTAAACTAACTGTGCCTTCATTCTGTATTTTGTTCTGTACTGCCTGTTTTTTGTATCATAGCAGGTCTGACAAATCCAGCGCAGGTGTGACCCCTGCCCCATTCTCCCTACCACTGTCAGTAATACGCAGGTAAACTGATGCATGAACACTCTTACTTAGGTTGCAGTATTTTTTTAAAGGTCCCTTTCAAACTATTCAAACTGTGTTCCCATTTATTTCCTCCTAGGTACAACATCCCATTCAAAGCAGCGACTCATCACGCTGTCAGCCCGTACTGCTGTGTCCTGCCTCCTTCCTGTGACCTCCTGACCCTAGCACCCACTCGCCAAGCCCTTCAGGTTGCCTGGAACATCGCATGGCATTCTGGGATAGACAACCTCCTTGAAGAGCGGCATGGCGTCTCAACCGATGTCACTCAGTGAGAACCTTAATGTTATTCTTATGCATGCAGTAGGTTGTTAGCATAATCTTAAATTGTACTGGAGTCTGTTGTAATTTGTGTAAAAAAAAAAAAAACAAACACAAAAAAACATAATTGAAAAAGATTGAAGACCAAGGCTTCTGTATCAAGAAAATGTAAGTTGTCTTTCATTGGAGGATGAAAGTATGAAAGTAAGTACTGTATATTCTTTTATCTATTAATTTTTCATGTTTTTTTGCAAGAGTTTGACAGTATTTTTAAATAACAGTGCACAGTATTTCCCTAGTGTGAAACTCTTATACAATGTTCTCTCTAGTGGAGAACTGCAGTAAAGAATTAGTGTCAGAGGCTTGGCGCCTTGTGTTTCATCTGTTTTCATTTACTTCTAATGTAACCTAATTCAAACAGATGAGAATGTCTCTCAGTTTTAACCAGTTTGATTACAGCAAAGATGTTTAAAGCACACCATAGATGGATCAATCCACCAGAAGCTAAATTTGATATTGTGCTATGACTGGGAGAAAGAATACTTGTTTAAGATGGATGAGTAAATGAAAATGGAGAGGTATCTCAGAGTACTTAATCGCTGACAATTTTGTTGTCTTCTTACAAAGTTCATCTTTTTTGTCCAATTTTTAAAGTTTCCTTGAGTATTGCTATTGCTAGTATGTCTGTCTCTGCTTCTAGTTTATTCAGTTTCATGTAATTCTCAGAAAACATCTTTCTTTGGATGACTCATAAGTGTCTCATCCCTGCAGATTGGTGATCAAATATGTTCGTTAATGCAGTCATTAGTATGATTCTGGAGATGCTACTTATGCAACTCACTTGTCAGCACATCAATAGTCATGTAATCTGATTTTGAAGGTGTGTTTGGTTTTTTTTCTTCTTTTTTTTGTTTCCCACAGATTTCATCCTGACTTGAAGCTGTCAGAGGCACAGGTTCTGTCGCTGCATGCAGTGCACCTTCCCACTGCACTGCAGGACTGCATCCAGGGCATCGTCACGGCAGCAGGGCACAACTCGGTGACCTCTGCCCTCTCCAGGCTTCGCCTCTATTTACTTATTGACAGACTAGCCCTCCCTCACGTCCCCACCCACAGCTGCAGAGACACCCTTCGCTCCCTCAGCTCGCAGGCAGCAGTGACCAGGTACAGTGCATACAGATTCATATACGTACTTAACCTTCACATGCTAACAACCAAGTCAGTAAATATGCAAATTACATGGAAATAGATTTATTGTGAACTAAATGTTTTTCCATGGCTCAGTGAGGACAGTGTGGTTTTATCTTTTTGTCTCATTCTTCACAGTTGACATCAGTTCATAGTGTCAGTTCTGTCTGATATGAGTGTTGAAGCTTCTTATGACAAACTGAAAGTGAAATCTTTGACAGAGTGTTTGATTTTATATTGTTTTTCTACATGATGTTTGTACTTTGGTAATTCGACAAATAATGAGTATTAAATTATCCCCTTTTAAGTTCTTCCCCTTTCACCACCACCTCTTGTTTGGTCTGTGTCTGCAGGTTTCTCCAAGTGCGTCCAGCCTGTGTGGAGGACGAGAGATTGCTTGTGGACATTGTTGCATTTTTGAATGCTTACTTCAAGCAGAACACTGAGTCTGTATGTCACAGAGAGGACCTGCACTGGATACTGGAGCTGCTTCTCAACCAGGTACAAATAATTTAACAACAAAGTAAAACCAATTGGCTTTAATAACAGTATGGTTGTTGTATAGGTACATAAACTACTGTGTATTACTGTTGTGTAGCTTGACTTTGGTGTGCGTGTGTGTGGCATCTCTGTTAGCCAGTAATCAGGTTAGGGTTTCTGCTCTCCAACACAGAGGGTTCTATACCCGTAATCAAAGCTTGAATAAATCACATGCAATCAGACAAGCCAAACGTATTACTCTCTCATACCGATAGAAAAGTAGTATCACAGCGTACCGCCTCAGACCTGCAGCAGAGATTATTTCCTGAGCTCTTAACACAAAGATGGAGTCATATTTTTGCCTGAGGAGAAGAATAACTGCGCTGTTTTAGTGAGGAGAGCTACTTTTAGGATTTAATCAGTCTCACCTTGGTTTCCTCATTAATGTGTGTGTAAACAATAAGCCCTCCCCTGGCAGCTAAAGCAGGCTCAGATTGAATGCCTGGTAGGGGTGAGCAGTTCTGCTCTGCTTCGACTTTTCTGTAATTACTGAGCTGCTTCAGGAACATCTGTCGCTCTCTACGCTTGCATTAACTAACTACTGTGAGTGCACTGCACAGGAAGAGTTTCTGCATGTTTGGCGTTCCTGCTTCTCAGCTCGTGGGGAAACATGGGTGGTCTTATGAAGGAGGTGCTTGTTCAAATGCTCACCAGTCAAACTCCTCTGCATCTTCCCTCCATGGGTCGATTTGTTTGAATTTAGAAAGGTCAGCAGAAAGATTCATATTTACTATTAATTCCACATAATCCACTAAAGTTAATCACCCCTCTGAGCAAGGGATGTACTTTTAAGCTGTGTATGCAGTTAACAGAGTCTGAGGAGGTATAAAAGGAAGAAAAAAAATGGTAAAGATATTCCTAAATTGTCAAAAGAAACATTTAAAGGAAAGGAAAATTAAGTTAAAAAGAGACCAGCTTAAGAAGAACACATTTTGAATGGAATAAATCCAAAAATAATTACATAAGATCAAAAAACAAACCAGCCAAGAAGTTGATAATGACCATTCATCCATCAATCACTCAGGAAACCGAGTCCCTTCTTAATTTGCTGCTCGGCGTGGAGACCCAGACCCCAGCTCAGAGCTCGGGACAGCCAGAGGAACTGAAGAACCACGTCAGCCAGAAACTGCAGAGAGAACTCACCAGCTTCTTTAACCTCTTGCTTCTCCGACTGACCCACACCACTGACAGGTTGGGTGATTTCACACGAAAAGTCACAACACAATGGTTCACTTCTTCAGTTCTTTATTTTCTTTGTGTCTTTAATTGCAATTTAAATATCTTTAAAGTTGTAAATTAAACAGTAAGAGATAATTTTGTTTCTTACATCATAATTCTAGAATAGGTAGGAATTTGGTTATTAAACATGCAGTGAAGTACTTAATGCTGCATTTACTACAGGTGCATCTCAAGGCCACAGAGGCACAGTTGACCCTCCAAGAGTGTGTTTCTGCTAGTGATATGCCACAGTATGATCTAATGAATTATTAATGAATAATAAATGAAAGAACTGCAATTATTACTCTGTTAGAGTAAGGGAAAGGTGAGTGCACTCTCATGTAATGCTATTCAGCCTTCCTGTGGAGTGTGATTAACATCATCAGGATGAGAAAAAGATGCTGAAATGTTTTTGCACTGTAGGGGAAGTTTTTATTTCAGTTAATTTGTGATGAAAATCCTGCTAGCTTAGTCCTTTTACAGGAAAATGAATGCCAAACATTTGAACATTTAATCATGATAAAGAATTTGTATGGCAGTTGTTATTATTATCTTTATCTTTTCTCTTGCTTTTTACTGCCTCTTGCCTACCCTTCTGTCTGCTTGTTTCTCTCTCTTTCTCACTCTGTCCTTTCCTGTCTGTCCAGGCATTGTCTGGCATTAGCAGGCCCCTTCAAGAGCCAGCTGGCAGTCCGTTTGCTTCAAAGCCTGCGGGTGTCTGACGCCCCACGTTTCTATGGTCTTCCCAGCCTGGAGAGGACACTGCAGGGCATGGTCAGCCTGACTGCCCAGCCTGGCTGGAGCTCCCACTGCCTTGACCTGGAGCCTGCCCCACTCTGCTCCAAGTATCTCAGTGGGCTATTGGAGGTGAGTGTCTGTGTGTGCCATGTGTGTGAATTTCATTGCTTGAATAGCATGTGTGCATATGCAAGCCTCCCACCCGCTCATCAGAGCTGAGACTTTCTACAGAAATTAACAAAAGGAAAAGCACAGTACTTTCTGAGGAATTAATTAAAATTAAACAGAATTTGGTTACGGGACATGAATTGCAATAGGTAAAAATCTCATTGATTAGGTGTGCCACACTGTGAAGATGCTGATGAGATTAATCAACCTTGAATATTCCATCTGTTCACTTGTTTAACAGTCCATAAAACGATAGTGTAACACAATGTGGACCAGCTTGTGCAGCAGACCTCAGCACAGAGGTGTCCAAACTTTCATTTTTTGATTGGGAATGAAGACCCCTGTGTAATATACTTTTGTGTTTACACAGTACCCATCCTTGTTCATTTGGTTTGTTTCAATGTGCAGCTTTCATGGATATGAAATATGATTACATGAAGATGGAATGTTAATTTCCTTTTTCAGTCAAGCTCTCTGGTGCCTACTTCCATCTCACTGATCCCAGTCAGAACCCTAACTCTTTCACCCACCATCTTGTCAGCCCCTCTGATCCACCTCTCACCTGGTACTCCTGTCACTGTAGGGCCCTTAAGCTCAGCAGGCCTTGGGCTCCCCTCTCTTCATCTGCTCTTCAGTGTACTCCCATATCCTGATGGCACATCAAAGCAAAATAATTAGTCTCAGATGTATTTGGTTTTGGATGATCTGAGTTGCATGACAAACATACAGTGATCACCAACTCGGAAACAAACAGTCTTTGTTCAGTCTTCTTTTCCTTTGGTATTCAAATGACAAACAGAAACCAGTAAGCAACATGTGTTCCCACCACTTAATAATGTGCAGCTATGTCTTTGCAGGATGAGAAACTCTGGATGGGAAACAATAAAACACATGACTGCACCAGAGCGCTCTTTAATTCTGTAAACCCAATATAATCTGTGTCCTCTACACAGGTGATCTCCTCCTTTTATGTTGAGTGGGGAGGCAATTCCTTGTCTTTCATGGGAAAAGGTGTGACCAAAAATGCTGTCATCTCCCTGCTTCACCTGTCCCATGAGATGATGGCCAAGAACAAGAACAAGGACAAGGCAAGTGTCAACAGTCTTCATTCTGCTGTGTGGGCTCTTCTTACACTGCACAGTATTAAAACATTTTGGAATGCAACTGAAAACATGTTTTTCTCTTACTTTGTCTGCGTCAGGACTTCATATCCCAGTGGTCTTTGGGGAATGAGGCATCTCCAGAGGAGGCTAGTGCCTCTCAGCTTGGTTTGGCTTGGCTCATCCCACTGTGGGTCGACAGAGATCAAGAAGTATGAATAGTCTCTTTCAGTCAATCAAACTTTATCTTTATCGCACCTTTCAAAGAAAGCCAATTCTAAACGCTTTCCAAGTGACTGACACATGGAGGCCAATGCACACTCTGTGATTAGTCGATTAGTCAATTAGACTGTTAGAAGAAAATTGCCAAATGTTTTTGTTGTGCTTTTTGAAACCGCTTAAAGAGAAGAACCAGAGGACTTAAAGCATTTCTTAGAGGTTGTCTGGTGCAAGGTCATGTAGTGCTTTATAAATGGGAAAAAAATATTGAATCGGTTATGAAAACTAACACGTAACAAGTGTAAATATTTAAAATTTGCTTATTTTGTGCTATAGTCAGCATGCATGCATCACAATTTTGAATTAACTGTAGGTGATTGACTGTGTTCTTTGGTAGACCAGAAAGGAAAGCATTACAATACTCTGGCCTGCTACATGTAAAAGCATGTGTAACTATTGTGAATTATTATTATTTATAATATTTGAATTAGAATTTATAACAATTTAAAAATACAACTATATATAGTGTATGACACTCTAGTTTTCACCTGTTCACTATTCATTCTTCAGCTCACACTCCATAAACTCCCCCATGTCATAAAATGAAATTTCTAGATGAATGACTTTTGGGGCAAAATAAAAGGAAATAGAAGAACTCACAGACGAAAGACGCACATGACAGCTAGTTGCACCAAATTCTCTGGCTGTCTCCAAAAATAAGTTCTCACACAAGTCAATCTAAGAGGCTCCCATGACAGGGTAGACTCTGTCTTTGCCATCATCAATTTAAATGCGAGTCAGCGCGACCAAATTCACGTTGATATTATTATGCATAGGTGTCTTGTAACATTAGCAGCATTAAAGTTTTTGGAGGTCTGTGGATGTTTGTACGCTTACACCATCTTTCTTTTCATATTTCTGCCTCTCTCCTCAAACATCCACCTGAATCTGCATATCACCTCTTATGTCAGGTGAGGATTGCCAGTTTGGGTTTAGGTGCTGCTCTTTCCTCTTTGCCCAGCGGGTGCCAGGCCCTGTGTGCCAGCTGTCAGAACATCAGCGGAGGTCTGTGGGGCACGTTGCTCAACATCCTCCTGGATCAGCAGGAGAGTAGCATGGTCCGCAGAGAGGTACGGTGTGAGAACTGCAATGCTGTACAAGCCACAAATGTTCTTTATCTATTGCTACACAGGAAATAAATGACTTCCTCTACAGATTTGTGGGTCAAAATGTATGTTGCTTTGACCTGATTACTCCCACACACCTATTAAAAGGCAAATTTAATTATTTTATCTATGGTCAGAGAATGTGGCTGGACTTTTATGTATTACTAGCCAAATACAGGCAGATGGCACTGTTGCTGATGCAGTCTAACTTGACCCAGAGTGGGCATGTCCCTGTTTTTCTTTTGTTTTGTTTGTGTGTGTGTGTGTGTGCGTGCGTATCCAGGCTGCATTTATCCTGCAGAACTTGCTGGTGATGCCCATGCCTGCCAACGCTGAGGAGGCCAAGGACTCCCACTGGCAGGTTAGCAGCTCTGCCAGCCAGTTAAAACACTTTAACAGACCATGAACTGTTTTCTCTCTCTCTTTCTCTTTCAGTTTCTCTTTGTTTCTGTCCCCTGCCCCCATTCCTCCCTGCCATTTCTAAATCTCTCCTCTCCCCTCTTTTTGAGCCCTGCAGGTTTCAGACTAGGGGTGTTGCTAGAATTCAGCTCTACTGGGGCGCACGCCTCAAGCTCTCACATCCAAAATAATTACGTTTAAATCTCTGTCAAGACACCAAAAGCATCTTAATTTGGGACTTGTAAGGGGAGTTGTATGTCAGAGGTGAAAAAAAATAGTATTATTTATTCTTATCTTTTAAAAGCAAGGTTTGTTGTTTACCAAATCTGATCTAGTTGTAATGCCAGAACAAAATTTAACATGACAGAGACAGAGTGTAAAAATTTAGTAGAACATAATGACAACAAAAGCTCACACAAAATGCCACCCCGCAGATGTGAAGTGACTGAACTGAAAGCAGATCTCAGTTTAATACTGAATGTGGAAAATGTGGATGTAATGACGTTAAGATGAAGTTAATCCACTTGGATTTTACCTTCAGCCATCTGTATTTAAGTTGTATATAACAGTTTGATGTGAACTCATCTCTCTGCATGTTTTCCTTGTTAACTCTCTCCTCCAGCACCCGTGTGTCCATGATGAAGTGTCTGGTGTGTCTTTGGTGGGTCTTCCAGCTCTGCAGGCTCTGCTTTACCACTGTCAGTACTTCCAGCATGTGGCTCTCTCTGCCTCCAGTTGTTACCAAGGCAGGTACACCTTCCACCTGCAACCCCATTGTCCTGACGCCACCAGCGGACCAAGTCCTCAAGAGAGCAATTCACTGGGTAGGCTTTTTTTGTGTGTGTGTGTGTCAATTTGATCATGTGGCTCTGAAGTGATATGATATTGTATTTTAGCCCTGCTTTTATGCCTCTGCCCTGCCGTTGGCTGTGACCGTGGAGTCTTCAAATTTGGCACAACAGTTCACTTTGACTCAAAGATGTACTGACGGGACAAAATCTTCAAATGGGGGTCTGTGGTCTAATTTGTGTGGGTATAGGGGTCCTTGTTGTGATCCACTGGTATAGATCTTTTGTGCTGCCTGGTTGAAGATGTGTGTGAAGCATCCACATTTTAGAATTTGCATTTGCTTTGTAGCATCATCCGTATTTGAAGCGTTATAGTCCACCTCCAACTGATTGGTTTTGCTGATGTTGAGCTTCAGGCGATTATTATTGCACCAACAAGCTGAAACTCGACTTGTATGTGGAGAAAAATGTGAAGTGGTAATTGTAGTTCTAGTGTACGTTTATGTGTCATTATGTGTGTATGTCTGAATAGATTCTGTGAATTCTCTGTGGCTTTGGAGAAGCAACCCTCCAGCGCCCACTGTCAACTCTAGCCGACCTTCCAGCTCTCTCTCCACATCTAGCACTGTGGTCAGCTATGCTCTTGTACCCTCAGAAATGCACACACATACACTGACATTTGGAAATAATCCGCTGCATTAAGTCAAGTGGATCCTCACATTTTCACGTTGTGCATTACAGATAAGGGGTTCAGGGTTACACACCCCTAAGGGTCCTTCCCCATCGAACATCACAGAAGATACCCCAGCCAGCAGAATGGTGGCTCAAGGTACTGCAGAGACAAATAGAGTGTGTGTATGTGCACACGTGCATTCACAATAATACTAACACATCATGGTTTCTGCTTACCACATAAACCTTCGCATTATTTTCCTTTAGAGCCTCACTGTGGTCAGTGATAATTATAAACTAAAACCATTCCCCACATTTGTGTATTTGTGTTTCTGTCTTGCATATACAATTTAGTATAAAGTTGTTCTCTTGTATTTTGGTTATGTGGTCAATCCATCTCTAGTGATGTGATTCACACAGTGCGTGAACCATTGCTGAGGCGTCTCTATTAGCTGTGTATTGATGTGTCTCATAGGCCAGAGTGACACAGACACCAGCGACTCAGCTGCTTCCCAAGACTCCCGCCAGGGTGAACCCTCAGCAGTGGAACCTGTTGGCATGGTAACTCCCAGCCTCATGACAGCTCACTGCGGTCTGCTGACTAACCTGCTGGCCATCCTGCCAGATTTCACCCTCACTGCCCTCCGACACAACCAGCTCCTCGAAGCGCTTGCTGGGTAAGAGGCCACATGCAGCATGAGTACATCCTCCACTCAAATGTGCTACTAATGAATAAAACATATTCTTTTTTGAAAATAAAAATATACTTTTATTAATTAAATAATGAATTAATCATAACCCTGATCCCCCCCTGGCTAATCTCTTGCTAAAATACACATTTCCCATCATCTTTCTTCCTCAGTTTGGTGCATATTGATCCCATCGAGAAATGTCTGACTGAGCTGAAGA
Source organism: Scatophagus argus (assembly GCF_020382885.2). NCBI lineage: Eukaryota > Metazoa > Chordata > Actinopteri > Scatophagidae > Scatophagus > Scatophagus argus. The sequence goes on from NC_058510.1 coordinate 4,981,924, forward strand.
CGCCAAACATCCTACCAGGAGAGAGAGAAGACATCAAGGGCCAGGTGTTTAGACTGTGATCGACAGTTCTGAAGAGTTTTTCAACTTTTTTTGTTATTATGACTTATATAAAGAAAAGAAAAAACGTGGGTTGGTACGGTACAGTAGGAGCTTCAGTGCAGCGCTAGGGCACCACCAGACTGTTAGTGTGGGTGGAATACTCAACAAGCTTAAACTCAAATCACACTTTTGTTTTTGCAGCTTGGAAAATTAGGTTTTAAAAACACCCATTTCAATATTTTCCCTTAGCTTAGCTAGTCAATAAGTTTGTTAGATATTTGCATGCATGTAAGGTTAATCTGTCTTTTTTGGTATTATGTGCGTTTATGTTTCCAGCTTGTCATGTTACTTCAGTTCCTGTCCAGCTTCTCCAAACTGCTGCAGTTGTGTGTCACGGTGAGCCAGGAGCTTGTTGGCCAGATGGACTTCCTGAAAAAACTGTTAACTACTCTGGTGGCAGTGCTCACACTGAACACCAAAGGTTTAGGTGAGAGCCTAATGTTAAATTCAAATGGCAGTCATCATTTTTAGCAAATAAATTTGGTAATAGTAGTCCAAAAATATTTCTGAATGTTTTTTGTTATTCCATATATACTGTCACATATGTCACCGTTATTGATCTGTTTTAAACGCCATCATCAACGCTCCAAATGCAACTCTTACTCTTATATGCCTGACTCTGCAGTGTTTTCAGCAGTGTGATCTGTGACTGTCTCGTGTCAATTTGTGACTCACTCTTTCCCTCTTCAGATGCAGGTACCCGGGACGTGATTTGTGTGTGCTGGGCAGACGTGTTTATGCTCCTGGCTACTCTGGTGAGAAGGGACAGCTCAGCAGCATACCCATCTGTCTCTGCTGCGCTGGGGAGACGCTGGCGAACATTTGCAGGTATACAGATATTATGCTCTGTGTGTGTGCGCGCCTGCATGTGTGCAAAGAGTGTAAAAGTGACAAAATTAATTATTCTAGTTTAGGCTACAGAATTTGCTCTATAATCAGCTATTATGAATTTTTTCTCACAATTCATAACAGCAGGTTGATGTCTTTTTTGAAAGATTTGGATGTTTCATTCAGTTTAAGAAAACCTCTACAGTTAAAGAGTCAAACTCTTGATACATGATGAAATGGGGATGTAAAATTTTTATTTATTTATTTATTTTTTGTCTTTTTCAGAATCATAAGAACTGATAGTCATTATTAGTGTAATTATGCTGATTGCAATAACTCACTAAATAACCAGGATGAACATTTGAAGTACAGTATAATTATACAACTTGAATTCTGGTACAAAAAAGTAACTGTCATATTAACAAATTCATTGCATCCGTTTTCCTCTAATGCGTGGCAGGCCTTAGACAGGATAGAGTTGCTCTCTTTGTTCATCGAGTTTGGTATGCGCATTGACAGCTTTTGCGGGCACGCTGCCACCGGGGGCGATGGAGATGTGTTGGCTCCACTTTTGGGGAGCTCTCATGTCATCCCTCTTTTACAGCCAATGATAAAGACACATGCACCGGTTGGTCAGATGCACGTAAGCAGTTTCATGATTGGCTTCGAAACAAGCTGATGTAGCTTGACTCCACGTTGTCCAATACGCAGCAAACCTGACCTGTTTGATAAGGGATGGAGGATTTTACACATCGGTATTGAGCCATAGTCATAGCACCTCCTACTGGCAACGGGAAATAAGCCATTCGCTTTTCGTGAAACTTGTGCGGTCTGCACTCGATGTTCAGCACCATCATGTATTAGTATGTGTTCTCTCACCTCGTAGTCGACACAGGAAATGGTTTTGAACAGCTTCATACAGTGTCTGGTAGTTATGAAGACTGACGACACCGCTGCTCCCCTCAAGACCACGTGAAATGTGAGGGCCTGTTCAATGCTGCTTGCAGCTTTAATTACTGAGTGTATTAACATCCCTGAACAGATGCTAGGATAGGATAATTGCATCCTGTCCTTATACTACCTCTACTCCTCCTACTCATCTTCCTCTGTGATTAATGGCACAGCAGGGAAATCTGATGAGCCCAGTAAAAGATGAATGCTGAGCCTTTGTGCTTGTATTTATGTCTGTGTGTACATGTTTATGGTATCTGGGTGTCTGCATACACATTTAAATGATTAGTGTGTCTTCAGGCAGTGCAAACTACCTCAGTCATGGACAAATATCTTGCTGTCAAGGGATTTAAACAATGGATTTGCCTTTTTGTCTCATTGTTGATTCAGGGTGTGTTGCTGTTTCATTCATTAAAAGAAGGATATTCTCCCATCAACTCCTTTTATTTTCCTCGTGTGTCTGCAGGAACCTTATCAGTGTGTGTGAATGAGACGCTCCCAGACCCTCTACTCCACACAGAGGCTCTGCAGTTTCTCTCTACGGTTTTTACAGAGGAGGCAAAGAGTCAGAGCGTAGAGTTCCTGAACTCAGACCCTAATCATGTTACTGCTTTGTCTGACATTGTGAATGGCCCCTCAGCCAGCCAGCTGTGCGAACTGTTACTGCAGGTATGTGGAGGTGTCTGAAACCGCCTGAACTTTTTTATATACAGCGTTTGTTCTCGTGGCACAGTTTCAAGAATTCGAAAACTTTCATGCCATCTTGATAGTGTGTGAATGTGTTCATCTTGGCCTGTTTGACTGACAGAGTTTTGAGAAGATGACCTTTCAGAACCCTTTAAAGAAGGTGACTGGCAGAGCTCTGATGACTCTGCTAGCCTGCAGCCGCACAGCTCAAAGTCACGCAGCCAAAGGTATTTCCCCAAAACTTGAGCTAGAGTTAAGCTATGTACAAAATTTAAACTAGTGAAACACACATAAGTGTTTCAACATACTAATTTGAAATATTAAATCTCATCCTCATCCTTTTTTTTTTCTTTCAGCTGGTCTAATTGACAGCACTGTGGAGCAAATGAAGCAAGCTCACTCCCAGCTCCACCTGGAGTCGGTCCGACCCGGCAAGGCTTCTCATCGCAGAAAGGTGAGCAGAGACTGGCCAGAAATTTCCAGTCTCTGCGTTTTTATGCTACCTGTGCTTTTTTTGTCCATTGGATATTATAACAATCTGAATCCAACATGAGTGAGTTTTTATCTTTGGTAGTTCCCAGTCATTGTTCTCCTTTGCTGTTATGGAGCAGTTCAGATGAAGTAAAGGCTGTTTTCAACTTGAACATTGAAATATGTTGGTCTTTATTTTGTCTTTCTACATTACCAGGAAGAGAGCTGTTTAAAGGAAGTCAAGCTGACTGTGGAGATCCTGCGGAGTGCTCTTTACTGCAACGATGAATGCAAAGTGAGCCTCTGAGTCTACCTTTTAATTCCCAACTGCTAATTGATTTTTAATGGAACCTCAGAGTACCAGTTGCTGTGCCTGTAAATGAGATTTACCTAAATGTACATGATCCCGCTTACATCTCAGCAAGTTTAGCTTCTTAAACCCTGTAATGGCGTTACTTATGAAGCATATTAGCTGGTTTTCGTTTTCCAAGTGGCCTTTCTGTCACGGGTGTTTACCTTGGGTTAAATAGCCAGCAAAGCTCTACAGCGTTTACTCTGCTATTATTTCCCTCTCTGTGTGTTTCTCTTGCACACTTAGGAAAATATTGAAGCAATTTTGCGTTGATTACTGCCATCTGTGTTTGTGCTATTGTATAAATCATGTACATAAGTGTATGTGGGACTGTTTCCCAGTGTGCATGTGTGTATTTGTATAATCCATTTGTATTTGTGTGTGTGTAGGTGGTGGCCACAGGTGCTCGCCTGACACTGGCAGTCTATGCTCTTTGGCCTTGGCTCCTGATGGACGACTCCGCCATGGAGGCGGTGCTGGAGCTTCTGTGTGTCTACACAGCCAACTGCTCCACAGGTCTGTTTGTGTGTGCACTTCTGTCTGTATGTCTTAATGTGTTTGCGCAGGCACTGTGCCTGGCCCGTGCCTGCCCATCGCCTCAGTCTGCGGTTAGCAATCTGACTGAGTCACACGCATTTAGCACTAAGGACCCCATTGTTCTCTCCAGTAACCACTGAACCACATTGTGTCTCACTGTATAAGACCAGCGCCTGCTCGCCTGCCAGTCACAATGGGCACAGTGTCGAGATCCAACGATCAGGCTGCATGCCTCACTGTATGTATGGCAACGGGTTTCAGACCAGTAGGAGATGATGTGGGGAAGCACAGAGCATCTCTGTTATTGGTTTTCCATCATGAAAATGTAAGAATTGTGTGTGTGGAAATCACAACAGCAAAAGCTTGTTGAGTAGAGAAAAGGCAAGATTCATATGGGTGTGGGGGAGGGGCAGTAGGTATATTTTACTTTGATAAACAGCTCGTGGTCTCATTGATGTGTGTGTGAGAGAGAGACTGGTGCAGTTGTGCAATGGAAATCAGTTTCATCAGTACAGGAAAAGAAGTTTCATGTGCAACGCTTATGAACCTCTGTGTGTGTGTGTGTGTGTGTGTGTGTGTCTTTATGTGCATCTCTGTTTGATTGGCACCTGTTCCTCAGTGGGTGCGTTTGCTCTGATCTAAACTCGCTCGCTTTAGACCCCTCGTATGCTCAAGCTGTGAAGCACCAGAAATCCGGGAAGTCGGGCACAGTATTTCCCTAAAGGTTAACTGAACAGCAGGTTGTGTTCAGGCTGCATGCAGCCAGGCTTAGTATTACACCATCCACCCTCAGGCTACCATTTTGTCTCCTGAGACTGCTACATTTCTACTGAATGTTTCATCTTCAGTCTTCCTCCTTCATCCAGGGCTTTGTTTGCACTGCTAGTTCAAGTCAGACTTGTTTTCATCTGTGCCACACACATTTCCACAGATTTTTTTGTAGCAGTCCCAAAACTTGCTTCCGCAGGCACACAGAAAGTAAAAAAAACCCAACATGTTCTTTCTACACTTGTCTGAAATGATCAGTCCTATATGGTTGCAAAAAAAAAAAAATTTGAGAGATTTTTAGCAACAGTAGGAACGCCGTTCAGTGAAGTAGATCCATTATAAAGCAGAGCTCCCTTGTCAATTCTGATAGACCAGCTTTCTTGACAGGTATTGAGATAACCTCAGGCTACCATCAGCGTACGCCTGTTGCAGTATGTTAGCATTCCAGGATTAGTATAACCAACAAGCTGTCATGTTCTCCAATAAGCAACATCAATCAGTGTCAGACTGTGTCTTGTCAATGCTCTCTGTCTCAAGCTTGTTAATTTCTGTATTTTATATGGAATCTATAGCTGCAGCAATTAGTCTTGTCAGTTATGCTTATATGAGTGTGGTGCCGAAAAATATGTATATTTTTATATGCATCTCTCATTTGCGTGTTATTTGTGTTTACATTTCTGAATGGCTTTGTAGTAGAATAAAATGTAGCCAGAGCCTAAAGCTAAATAATTCCCCTCCCTCCCTCCCATAGTCAGAAGATGGTGCTTTTCATCATCAGTCAGGACGTTTTCATGGCGAGTGAAGATTAAATGCCAGTTTTTTGTTTTATTAAAAGTATGCAGTGGTGATGTTTTAAAGCAGTCTGATTCTACATGTGAGACCTTGGTGCTTGAATACATTTTGAATATTGTGTCTGTTGTGTCTCAGCAACTGTCTTTATTGTTGCCAAGGTGTAGTTTATTCTTTCTTTGCACAAGACGTCCAATCTTGCTCATCATTTTTATTTGGCTAGACGGCTTTTACAGCAAAACAAGCTGTGCATGCAGCCATGCAGAGGTGTTTTGGTGTAGTGGGCAGACAGCCGTGCAGCCTGACTGGTTGCTCTTTATTTTTTGTGGCTACTGGTGCCACCGGCTGGACAGCTAGCCAGCTTTAAGATAAACAGAAAGAAGCAACCAGTTCACCAGCAAGAAGGAGAGAGTGTTTTTGCTGTGTGTTACAAGGTTTGTACTGGACTTTTCTTGGTGGCAAGCACAGCTGCTAACAGTATGCAAAACTACAGTCCAATATTGAGGGATTACAAAAATGTTATGTTGACACTCGAACTAAATAGACTGAAGTCCACTGTTTGGTTGTTATTAACTGTAGTCTTCATGTAATAATGTCTCTTTTTTCAGAAGGAAACATTTTAACAATACAAACATTAAAATAGCATGTTATTAGCTCGGGCATAATATTTGCTGCCCCCACAATCCACTGCTCTGAGTAAGTATTGCCCTTAGTGAAAGAAGATGGAATAGTTGTTGTTTTTCAGCATACGCATGTCAATCAGCTTCACCCCTGACTGGCTTTCTTTCTCCGGGACACAAAGCAAGCTTGTGGACTGCATCATGCATTGATTATTGCTCTAGCTATTTAAGGCACAGGGTTAAAGCTGGAAAATAAAGGTTTCTTTAAAATAAACCTCCAGCCTTGATCTGCTGTTTGTTGTAATTACTGTGCATAATGTGCTCCAGCCCCCACACATTTTACACTATATGGCATGTGTATGCATGTGGGTCTGTTGGTGTGTGAGACACATAAATGACATAATGACTTACACACGGCCACATTATCTGCGAAACATGTTCTGCCGTGAATTTTGATTGGATGAGGTACATTGAGAAACTAATCATGGTTGTTTTGTTTTCCTTTCAGCGTGCAGTTCTCTTTGTGGCAGTGGCCCTGGTGTTGCAGCAGGATCTAAATGCACTCTGATGCACTCTGTCATGAAGCTGGCCTCAGGGGTCGCTCCTGACAACAGCCCTGTCCAGAAGCTGGCCTTCTCTCTCTTGGCCAACCTCGCCATGTCCCGTGACTGCCGAGGCCTCCTGCAAAAGGTGCAGTCCCGGTACACAGTGCACATAACACCGTGGACAAACCGTCCTGTACAGAAACTTGGAGACATTAATAGAAGTCTTGGTGATCATCTGTTTCATTCAGAATCAGCATCACTTTTCCCAAATGAGAATATTTGAAAATAAACCTGTCCCGATTAGCCAATTGAACAGTTTTCCTTTTAAGTTCCTTTTAACTGGCTGTGAAAAATAAATAAATAACTAAAGTGAGACATGCAGTGTTAACAGAATTTACAAATAAATTCTGTGACATAAGCTGTTCTTGCACCTAACATGTCTAAAATCTCGCCCTCACACTTCCACCATGGCGCTTGTGAAAATATTTTCTAAACTGGGGAGCAGCTCTTAATGATCTGATCAAATGACTCTAAAGCTCTTACAGTAAATGTCACTGTCATTCTCAGAATAATTTCCTTCAAGCCTTCCTGTCAGTGCCGGTTCCTAAGGCGGGTGGCGTTAAGGCCACGTCTGCAGGTTGCAGCGGCGGGAGCCTTCTGGACCTGTGGCTGAAGCTGCTGGTCAATCTCTCGTTCACGGACGACGGCCAGCAGAGTATCCTTAGGGTGACTGGAGCTCTGGAGCTGCTGGCAGACCTGGCACAGCACCGACGCCACGCGCTGCTCACCCTTCACAACCTCTGCTTCTGTCCTGCCAACAAGCCACATGTCATTGCCAATGGTATGAAAGGGAAACGGGATTTAAATATCTCCATCTATCACAGGGATATGAAAGTATCAGAGCAGATAAGAGGGAAGCAGATGTGTTGTCATCCTGCACCGTTGAATCTTCCCGCAGCCCACCTTTCACTTTTGCTTCTGTAAAAACGACAAACCACGGTCTGTGACTGTATTTCTGTTTAAATTCAAATTGGTGGTATTTTATCATTTGTGAAATAGTCTTATCATCATTACTATCATCTGATTGTATCAGCTGCTCTGTGATCACTCAGACTGAAGGCACAAAAAAGAGAATCACAGCATTCAATATTAAACACAGTTTCACAATTTGGCAAATGCGATGTCTTTCTTACTGTAAGTTAGATAAAAAGATGGACAGGGAGAAAGCTAGGCTAACTCTTTCTCTCCTGCTTCCAGTCTTTTTGCTCAGCTAACCGCCTCTGGGCTTCAGCTCAACGCGCAGAGATAAGAATGTTATCAATCTTCTTGTTCAGCTTTCAGTAAGCAAAGAAATTCTCCAAAGTGTCAAACTCATCCTTCAACCTGAAGGTTTTTCAGCACTGCCAGACCCACGGAAAATCAACATTTAAAACTTTTAAATGCTTTTAGTCACCTCCACCTCATTTTGGTTCCAGAAGTAAAATTTGTGGTTTTCCTTCCAGCTGCTCTCACAAATCCTTCCTAGTAAACAAGTGGCTGGTGAAGAAAGTTGAGCATTTACCGAGCTAAGGGCCACAGACACTTAATCCAAAACAAAGTGTGAATATTGGACGAAAATTTATCAGGTGGTCAGAAAAACAAGTGTAATAGGATGCTTTGTATCTGCTTGATTACAGGAAATGTGCAAATCATGCACGTGCCCCCCTCATATTGTGGGTGGGAGGTATGCGACCAGCAGACAGTATTCTTGTTTCCTGTGGAAATACCACATTTCCTCTGAGTGTTGTGCACAAACTGTGATCTCGATCACTCATGATGATTGCTATGACTCCATTTAAGAATAAGTCAAAATGTTAAATTAATGATGCCGTGAGGTATGAGGAAATGATCCGCATAATGAGATGTTTATTACATAGTTCATCAGTTATTGTTATTGTCCAGGTCAGGATTTTTCTGTATTTTGATATTATGTCTGTGTTGATCAGTAGAATCCTTCTTGTCATTGCTTTCATCTCTGATTATCTGCATATCATTCTTCAAGACAAAGCCATGAAGATACTGCTGTGCTGTCTGGACAGTAAAGATTTGGAGACTCGCTGTATGGGAGCTTCTGCACTGTGGGCGTTGCTCCATAACAATCAAAGGGTACAACCACACATGAATACACGCATTAAATCTTTATTTTAGTGACAGATTTTACTGGCTACTATTGGAGCTTATTGGTGGTGTATGTCAAATGAAATCTTCACTCTGGTATGAGTCAGCTTGAAGGCCTCCTTCTCTTCTCACATACAAAGGAAATGATCCACCTTTTATCTTCTGCATATAAAGAGAAATGTCCAGGTTTCAGGCTCATCAGCTCTTTCTAATCCGTCTTTCTAATTTCCCCTCAAAGGCCAAGACTACTTTGAAGTGTCCCTCTGTTCGACTGAGAATTGAGGAGGCGCGTACCATCTCTAAGAAGGGTATGCATTTATTCTCTTTGATGACGATCACGTATCAGCAACTGTCACGGGACTCAACATCAGACTGTTAGGTTTTGCATGTCCACTTGTTCATGATTGTGCTTTTTTCCTCCTACAAACCACAGATGCAGAGAACAAGCAGGAGCCTTTGTGTACCCACCTGTTGAAGTGCCTCGAAAACCTTTCTCAGCTGCTAAATAACTGATTGTATTTATATTGTTTGTTTTGAATCATGTTCTAAATTCATTAAATCTAAATTTAATTTGATATTAAAGAGCCAAGTTGAAAATGTATCTACTGTCTTGTATGGTGTGATTTCACTCAAAACTCAAATCATACTTTGTTTTTACTTACTTTTGTTGTTGTAGTTTGTTTGTTTTCTTTTGTTTTTTGTGTAAATTCCAAGCTTTTCATAATTTGCACCATCTGTGGTTCACAATGCTGTTGTGGTTTGGGTGTGAAGGTGCTGTCCCACACCTTTTTGCCTTGGGGGAGATAGTGATCACCAGCAGAAGTTGCACTGAAAATTTTGTGTTTTTCCTGCAAACATGAACACCAAAAGGCAACAGCCATGCTACAGCTGTGTGAGACCGTTAAGATAAAAAATTTTCACCCAATGATTTACCAAATTCCATGGCAAAAACCACCTATGTCAACCTCATGGTGGCGCTAGAGGAAGGGTTGAGGTATCCCCAAGCCATCCATCAACTGGGCATCATGAACATCTGTGCCAGTTTTCATGGAAAACCCCCCAGTGATTATCAAGAGTTGTCTGAACCGAAAGTAGTACACCACGAACTTCTCGCAAACTAAAGTTTGTTTCAGTTCAGGATTTACATCCTTTAATTATTATTGTATGTTTTGAAATGCCAGAACAAACAGACAAACAAAAAACTTTTATAATAAGCAGAATTTCAAGGAGCAAAGGTATAGTTTTTTAAAATTGAGTATGGGTCCTTCCATGCAGCATAAGCCATCAGCCTGCCTCCCTTTCCAAGCCCTGGTGATAAAGTGCCCCTCTGTGTGGAATGAGCTAACAGTGGGCTACCATGAAGTGAGCCCCAGTAGCTTAAGTGTGTCTATAGCCAGAGAGCTAGCAGGAAGTGCAACTCGGGTGCCTCTCCACTCGTCTCATCAATGCGGCTTTCATTCTCCCTCGGTGGGGCAAGATGGAAGCTGTACAAAAGGACCACTGGTACTTCGTGGTACTCATCTTTCTTCCTTTCCTTAAAGGTATGGAATTAAGATATATTTTTAAAGCTTTTAGAGGTGTTCATTTTTAAGGAATGGCAGTGTGTCATATGGCAAAGCTTTTTATTGAGTGTTGAAAGTGAAATTTACTGGTAGTGAGTGATTTACCTAAATGTCTTTTATATAGTTAAATCAGTTTATCATCTTTAATTTATAATCAGTATCTAAAACTAGATGTTACTTGGTTGTACAGTTTCTATTTAGTTAAATTTGCGTGGAAACTTGTTATTGTTAGTTTTGCAAGACATTATTATTCTAAACCTGCCAGAGCTCTGCCGAGGGAATCACTGGACTTGAAATCAGTTGTCATTCAGCTCGGATAAAAGCCTTTGAAAACTTGGAAGCTTCATCACCAACTATTGTCAGTTGTGTGAGTGTGTGTATTGGCTCAAATTAGCCTAATTACCATTACCCGAGGGATGGCCTCAAAACTGTGAATAGCTGTGATAATCTTCAAGTGGAGGAGATTGAAAGTGGAAAAACAAGGGGGGTTTGCCACGTTGCGTAGATGTAAGAATAGTTCCTTAGAAGTTAATGATTCTGAACCAATACATGTAAATTCTTTCAATATAATCAGTTACAATCCCACAAACATCTGGTTATTCTTGTATGTAATTTAGATTAATTTTGTTCCCTGATTTATTAGTTCGCACCTTTCCATACAAGTCTTGTATGGATTTGTGGATTTTGTCCAGATTGTGATGAGCTGAATAAACAGACAAATGCACTCTATCCAGTTGCTGTCCAGCAGAAAGAGGTTGTTACGGTTCGTCTGGAGGAAGGGATGGTTCTCGGGTGTTTGTGCCCCTGGAACGGAAACCTCAGCATGGTGTCCTGGACCAAAATGCCAGACAAGGATCCAATAGCTGTTTTCCATCCAGAGTATGGAGTGGCCTTTTCTCACCGGTACCGGGAGAGGATAGAGTTCCTGAGGACCACACCGATGGATGGAAGTATTTCTATGAGGAACGTCACACACCAGGATATCGGGCTTTACCACTGCTCTGTACAGACCTTCCCTCAAGGCCCCTGGACAACGAACATTCAGGTGGAAGATTTAGGTAAAAGATGTGGCTGGAAATACTGAGGTGAAAGTTTCGAGTTCTTGAATCACCGCACACCTGCTCAGTAATTAAAACCTGATGTTGGAAATGAAACTTGATATGCGACCATTCTTTCCATGACACGTTTAGATAAACTATTTCCTGTTTGCCCTCTGCCTTCCCGTGTTTGCAGATGAGCCCCCAGAAGAAGACGACAGCACAGAGCCCCCCACCTCAGAGGTGATCAAGCTGGACACAGAGTTGACAGCACAGCAGGACAACAATCTGACCATAAGCTGTAACCACAAGCACAAAGGCACCGTTTACCAGGTCATCCTGGAGAGGATGCCACATGGCCAGCCGTGGAACATTATCGGTGTGTGCAAGAAGGTGGAGGGGGGCCTGGTGGGTGAAGACTACAGCGACAGGGGCAGGGTCAGCTGCACAGACAGCCTGGATGTCAGTCTGCACCTGACAGGTGTGGTACAGGAAGATGGTGGTTTCTACCGCTGTACTTTCAGCACAGATGCAGGAGAGCAGACCACCACAGTGCTGCTCAGTGTGCTCCCTTCAGGTACTAACACAGACAGCATACAGCTGTTACAGCACACATACACAGTGTACAAGACCTTATCTCTGGATGATAAGTCATATTCTCATACATAACGTGATTTATGAATACAAATATATGTCCCTGAGTGCAATGATTTTTGGATCAATACAATAATCAAGGCTTATGATGTTCATCAGTTCAACAGTTCAGCAAACCACAAAATCCCCTTGTGGGGGCCTGAATACTGCAGTGTGTGCAGGCATGTGTCTGCACACTACATATGCTTTAAAGGTTACACAGAGCATGCCGGGTGTGGCATGCCTTCAATGTGATGTTACCTCTGTGAGTCATAACCATAACTATGAACATACGTGTCAGTCAACACAAACAAACAAAACCGCACAGTTCTGTTCTGATCTCAAAATTCACTTTTACTTTCAGGTGGATTTAGCCTTTCTGTGTACATGATGTATTTTTACATCGGGGCTGGAGCTGCTGTGCTTATTCTGGTCATTGTCATCATCATACTAGTAGTGAAAAGGTAAGGTAAACTCCAACAGTGGAAACTAATCTTGATTGTGTACTATGTGTCTGTCTGTTTACTGACACAAAATGCTTGGATCTTTGCAGTCTTATACCTCAGTGTCAGCAAGTGACTTGAGCCTCTCTACTGGCTCTGCTTAATTTAGCACAGGTGAGGCTAATGGAATGTAATTAGCTTTTTAAGTATTTTGTTAAAAACCAAAGCATTTGACTAATTTGGTGTTGCTAGAAAAAAAAAAGTCAGGGAATCACCAAAGTCATTGCATTTCATTCTGAAAGGGAAATTACTGTCTGTGCAGATTTCTTGGAAATCCATTCAATAGTTGTTAAAAGCTGTATGCTGCAAAACTTTTAAAATTGAATGATGATGAATCACAGCTATTGGTTCAACCAAAGCTGCCAACCTGGCTCTTAAAACTTTCTTTCAAAGGAGTCTGATTATGAATAAGCAACATTTCCAAATTTTTTTAAACCCCCCTGATTCCTGCCATGTTATAATTTTAACCATGTTTTAATAGCCAGTGTTTTTGTCTTGCTTTTTTGCTTGTTTGTACTGTTTTGGTTCTAACATTGCTGTTTTTTTCCTGTAAATCATTTTGTAACCTTGTTAAGAGAAGTGCTATACAAATGTTAATTTAGTATCATCATTATCTCTGTGAAGCACAGCAGTGTCTCTTTGCAAGTCCTCATCGTCGTCACTGATTTTGACCAGCTGTTTCTCGTTGTCCAGGTTTCAGTACACCTTAAAAAGTTTAATTGTTAGTAATTCGCATGGAAAAAAAAATCAAAGTCTAGAGGGAAGTCTGAAAGAAAAAAAAAATCCAAAAAGTTTAATTTTGTGCAATAATCGCCACAGGAAGAAGAACAAGAGAGAGGAGTACAGAGTCAAGCTGCACCCATCTCAGCGACAGGTGAGCGTCACATTATTCATCATATCTACTTTTGTCTTGACACTTGACACATTCACAGCGCTGCCTTACGCCCTCATTAGACATACGCTTACCTATAAAAAAGTCCCATTTTACCCCTCTAATCTTGTTTGATGCAGCACATCCTCTCGTTGTGCAACCTGTTAAGCTGTGTGGGTGCTTCATGTCTCAACTAATGTTGCTTTACAGTAACTGACTGAGTGCCACAGCACAACATGCAGGCTGTACAAGAGCAGCTTGTCAAAATGAAGCCAAATCTGTTGGAAATAATACATCTTATTGTATTTATTCTTATAGATTTTAAAGTCAAGTTATAATCTTATTTCCCTGTGTGTAATCTTAATTAAAGATAAATATACAAATAATAAATGAAATATGAATATAATAGATATTTTTACAACTAACTACCAGCTTTGTGACTATGGAATAATGTGCTTTTATATCATCATACAAAACAAATTTCTGATCTGAGCTCATTTAGAAGCATATTGTGTTGCTTTTTGTGTCTTTTTGCCAAGCCTCATTGCATTATCATCTGTCACATGTCCTCCTCTAACACCTCATGGACTAATACAATCTGCCACACATTCACAGCCAAACTTCTATGAAAACATCCCCGTGTGTCCCAGGAAGAAAAAGTCCAGGCAGATTAGAAACTGTCCGGTCTACGCCAACCTGCAGACTGTGCGTTCACACAAAACCAGTCATCATCTGCAATACGTGAAGGAGTAGTTTCTATCTGTCACGGCTGCTTGAGCTTTTTTCACATTCATGTAAATGTGACCAAAAATGAGTGAATATTGACGAGCCCTGATTCCAATTATTTGTTTGAGGTTTTTTGTTTGTTTGTTTGTTTTTTTTAAACTAAGAAGCAGGGATCTCACTAAACCCAATTAATATTCTCACTGTGTTTTGGAGTGAGTGGACAAGCTGGTGCTCATGTAAGTCTCTGGAAGCTGTTTTGAGTCAAGCCCTGCTGTCACTAATTAAATGTAGTATGTACTTCATAATTACTGTGGAGGAAATATTTGTTTAGGGCAAAACAATATTTGACAGTAACCGTCATGCACGAGGAGCAAACAAAAGCCTGTATAATCATTCTTTTCACTTCCCTAACCCCCGAGTAAAACAACTGACAAAAGCCTGTGTAATTGCTCTCCTTTTACTTTCATCCCTCCTGGTTTCCATTCAGAGCTTGACAATAGTGTCTAATCATCTAACAGAAAAGAAAAGCAGTCACTCAGCTCTGCACCGTCACTTGAGACTGTTGCCTTCCCCTGGAGGACTCTGTCTGTCTGTCTGTCTGTCTAAGATGGCTGCACTCTAACTGCAGCACACTCTTATTATGAAAGCTAAACTCCAATTAGCTAATCTTGTGCTTCAGTTTAAAGCTCCTCATACTTTATCTACTGTTTACTGAAGAGTTTAGTTTCCCATTTTTAACAAGTTTTCCATGTTGTATGTATAATTTTTCTATGATTTCTAAGCTTGCCTCGATACAATTTTAAATCAGTATTTAAGGTTTATGTTACGACTGTTAAGCTGTGTGTTGTTTATGTGTGATCTGATTTATTTATCTCCATAGAAATGGAGGCAGTGGCAGAAGCAGTAAAGGATATGCAGGCTATCCCACTAAGAAACAAGACAAATGTGGACAAGTTCTAAATATGGAACATAAGGGACTATATATGTAATATATATATATATATAATATATATAGTTTTTGCCTTCATTTTCCTATCTTGCTGTTCCTGGCATAACAGTGGAAGCTGCAAATGTACATTTGACTGTGTGGGCAGCAGTACTGAAAATGATATGACTCTGTGCCTCAGTGTGGTATAAATAAAACAGTGTCATAACCACTACGTTGGTGATTTCCTGTGATGTGGGAGTGTGATCAGAGGAAATCAAAACCATTGCTGAGTAAAAAGAATTTTCATGGAAACCAAATGGTTTGGTGTGAAATGACAGGCCGTTTATCATAATGTTAATGCTTGAACTCTTAGAATAGTTTGACGGTTTAGTTTGGAAAATTAGCCTTTTTATTCTGTCTTGCCAAAATGTCAAAAGTGTCACATATCGTAAATGAAAGCTGCTGTTGGATTAGCCTGGAAACATCTAGTTTGGATCTGTCTGAAAGTAACAGCACCACTAAAGCTCAGTACTTTAACATACACGTTATACACTGTACCCGGAAAGTATTCACACCGCTTCACTTTATCCACATTTTGTTATGTTACAGTCTCATTCCAAGGATTAAATTAAATTTCTCCCTCAAAATCCTACACAAAATACCTCATAATGACAAAGTGAAACAAGTTTGCTTGAATTTATTTTTGCAAATTTATTAAAAATGAAAAACAAAAACTGTGACATGTACATAAGTATTCACACCCTTTGTCATGACACTCAGAATTGAGCTCAGGTGCCTCCTGTTTCCACTGATTGTGCTTCAGAGGTTTCTACAACTTGAGCTGAGTCCACCTGTGGTAAGTTCAGTTGATTGGGCATGATTTGGAAAGGCACACCCCAGTCTATATAAGCCCTCACAGATGACGGCGCGTGTCAGAGCACAAACCAAGCCATGAAGTCAAAGAAATTGTCTGTAGCCCTCTGAGACAGGGTTGGGTTGAAACACAGATCTGGGGAAGGGTACAGAAAGAGTTCTGCTGCATTAAAGGTCCTAAAGAGCACAGTGGCCTTCATAATTCTTAAGGGGAAGAAGTTTGAAACCACCAGGGCTCTTCCTATAGCTGGCTGCCCAACTAAACTGACTGATCGGGGTAGAAGGCCACAGATGGCCAGACAGAAGCCACTCCTCAGTAAAATGCACATGAAAGCCCACCTGGTGTTTGCCAAAAGACACCTGAAGGGCCATCAGACCACGAGAAAGAATTCTCTGGTTTGATGAAACAAAGATTGAACTCTTTGACATGACTGACAAGCGTCATGTCTGGAGGAAACCAGGCACTGCTCAACACCTGGCCAATACCATTCCTACTGTGAAGCATTACCTTCCAAGACAAGACAAGACAACTTTATTTGTATAGCCCATTTTTACAAGCAGTTTGTCTCAAAGGGCTTAACATAACATCAGCAACATCCTCTGCCCTTCGACCCTCACATCGACAAAGGAAAAACCCCCAGAGAAAAACCTTTAACAGGAAAAAAATAGAAGAAACCTCAGGGTGGATGTTGTAGAGGCAGGAAAGCAGTTAACATGAGAGTGACATTACTAAAAAGACAAGTAAAACTAAATCTCAACTGTTTAGTTTCACTTTTGACACCACCTCAGTATGATTTTAACATTTCACAAGACTGAAATTATAATAATGAAATTATAATGAACTGCTGTATCATTCATGTATTTTTTTTTTTATGTGCTGTTGAAAATCACCATCCTATCAATTCTATTCAGTTCAATTTCGGCCCGCAAGGGAGAACCAGCCTGCTGATAGTCGGTGCACAGAAGAATGACAGGCAGATGTCAACAGTAGACATTGGGTTGGTCATAGAGCCAGCTACAGTTCAACATGAAGATCTGGATGGAGAGATGCCTGCAGAAAGATATATCTATATATATATATAGAGAGAGAGAGAGAGAGAGAGAGAAAGGGAGGAAGAGACACAAAACTACGAGGAGAACTGGACACACAGTTAGTGACATAAAATAATGAACTGTATGTTAATCTGACGAGGGGAGAGGATAGAAGAGGAAAAGGAGGAGGGGGAACTGCTTGGTGGATCATGTTTGTGTCCCCCGGCAGCATAGGATTTAAAGATTAACAGTTAGTCAGACCTGCTCTCCAACAGGCCAACATCACAAAGGAGTGGCTTCAGGACAACTCTGTGAATGTCCTTGAGTGGCCCAGCCAGAGCCCAGACTTGAACCCTATTGAGCATCTCTTGAGAGATCTAAAAATGGCTTTGCACTGATGCTCCCCATCCAACCTGATGGAGCTTGAGAGGTTCTGCATTGAAGAGTGAGAGAAACTGCCCAAAAAATAAGTGTGCCAAGCTTATAGGATCACACTCAAAAAGACTTGAGGCTGTAATTGTTGCCAGGGGGCTTCAACAAAGTATTGATCACAGGATGTGAATGCTTATGTACATGTTATATTTTAGTTTTTTTTTTATTTTTAATAAATTTGCAAAGAAATGGGCTTATATAGACTGGGGTGTGCCTTTCCAAATCATGCCCAATCAACTGAACTTACCACAGGTGGACTCAGCTCAAGTTGTAGAAACCTCTGAAGCACAATCAGTGGAAACAGGAGGCACCTGAGCTCAATTCTGAGTGTCATGACAAAGGGTGTGAATGCATATGTACATGTTAGAGTTTTTGTTTTTCATTTTTAACAAATTTGCAAAAAAAAAATTCAAGCAAACTTGTTTCACTTTGTCATTATGAGGTATTTTGTGTAGGATTTTGAGGGAAAAAATGAATTTAATCCATTTTGGAATGAGACTGCAACATAACAAACTGTGCAAAAAGCAAAGTGGTGCAGATGCTTTCTGGATGCACTGTAACCCATTTGTTTAATCTGTATGAGACCAAAGTGTAAAAACAACAGTTAGGAAAAGGCTGTTTAGCCAAAAATAGACTTTATGCTAAAGCTAAGCTAATCATATGCTGGTCTGGCTCTAGTTACATAACAGTGGAATAAATAGAAAAATCAATAAATGGATTAAAGCAACCATTAGCACACCTGAGAGTTTCCTGCTAGGACCTACCAAAATGTCTGCTGTTCAACGAGTGTGTCCATTCCTTAACTAACTACTCACCTTGCATTCAGTATTGCTGTTGCCAAAAAAATATGCTGGTAGCTGATGTAACATTGAATTTATTACGTTTTTATCATCAAAAACATTACATATGTACATGTAGTGAAAACTGTAGTCCTACGCTCAATGTATTCAAAGTGCTATTAACATATAACCTGACAGTAGCAGAACACAAAACATGGTGGACACAAACACGATCGTACAGGAACAGTAACTGAAATCATCAAGTCGTACCAACGAACAAACCAATCGCTACAATAAACAACAAATGATGAACACAGTCAACTCGAACTTTCTTCACTCCTCTCAGTACGGCTGCGATGGTCCAGATGTAGTGAAACCATTATACATTTATTTATTAAGCACACTTGAGCTCAGACTCAAGACGACAAGGGCAGAAATGTGACCGGACATCTCAACAGCTGTCGCCCTACTTTGTGCTACGGGCTCTGGGATGCAGACACATCTGTAGATGGGCACTTTGAGGCTCAAATTAAAATGTTGTTTTTAAATGCAGTTTAAAAAAACAAAGTGACTCACTGCAAAATCTAATTTCAACACAAAGTACGTGCTTCTGCTTGTATCTCCAGTTTCACAGGTAGCTATTTCTAAACAAAATAAGAGATTTAAGTTGGACATTAAGGACTACTTTTGCTGCCTCAAACTGATTGTCACCGTAAGGCTTTTTGATTTCAGAGTAGTTGATGGGAACCTTTTCTATCATGTAAACATCTGACAACAAGCACAGCCACCTTAACCACAATAAGAGATGACTATGTGTCTGCTGACAGCCACCAACAGTTAACAAGTGTTACTCTCAACCATCTAAGAGCTCTGCTTAGGTTAGCGTATGATGTAGTGTTCATGAGGTTTCACAGATGTGTCGACAGTATGGAAGGGAAACTGATGGTACAGATTTCAATTCAGTCCACAATGGTAAACTCCAAGCCCAAAGACTTTGCTCTGGTTAGGTCTCACACTCTGCAGTCTGTGTCGAAAGGCACTTCTTACTCGAGGAGGACAATGCGGTGAGATGCAATGAGAACATCTTCGCCACAGCATTACGCACTCTGTGACAGGTTTCAAAACTCACATATGCTACAGAAAGGATTCACTGACAATTTTTTTTCTTTTTTTCTCTCCTAAATTTTAATATAGTATGAACATAACACTTAACTCACTTTACTTCTGCCTTGCATAACTCGCCCCGTCAGGCCACCATAATTATCTAGTTATCATACACCACATGTGGGGCTGGAGAAGAGCTCGGAAGCTGTTGGAACCAAACTGCCCTGCTAGTGTGACGTCGGGTTGGCAGTTTAAAGTTGAGGCTGTGAGAAGGTTGCATTCTATCATTTCTGACAAGACAATCCACTCCTACATCCTTGAAGCACATTTCTGAATGACTTTTTCCCCTTGCTGGTTGTAACCGATTAAGGGCTTTAGCTGATTCATCACTGCCGTCAAAGTCAAGCGGTTTTGGTGTAAGGCATTGATCAATTTCACATTCTGGGGAGGGAGCGAAGTACAGTAAGAATGGGTGGATGTGTGTTAAAAATGGTGGAATTTCTCTGAAAATGGTTGCTGAGGCAGCACATTGTTGGAACGAGTCCGACTGCATCAATTTAAGATCAGAAGCCTTTTTTAACATTGTTTTACAGTGGAACTTAGTGTGTGAGTACCTCTAACTTCTTCTAAAGACGCAGTTCGTGGATTTAAAAAGAAAAGGGGCGCGGGGGGGGGTTCCTGCTGGCTTTGGCAGCGTACCAACAACATAAAACATGTTAAAACTACGCTAAGAGGATTTTTGGTGCAATCTTTGAAGCTAATGCAGCTGTCACCCAACATACAAAAAATCATCCTATTCAGGATCCTTTTCATGTACCACTCACTTTACAGTTGACCAGGAAATGATATATTACACATGTATACATATTTCTACATCCTTTCTACAGTAGTGGGAAAAGTGTCCAGTTTTGGTGGTGCAATTCTCTGTCATTGAAGGGGTCTCAGGCTGCAACTGGATTCACAGCCACTAGAGGGCGATGGTGCCTCTTCCTGGCGCTGGCTCTCCTCCCGTTCTGGCTCATCAGACAGAAAGCTGGGGAACGTCTGTGCTCGAGGGATGAAAGTCATTGTGAGGCCGCTTCCTGTGGAGGAAAAAAAGCGGAGAAAAACATCACTGGAGGACTTGTTTCTGGCTGAATGAAATAACTTTACCTGTTTCATTTGACTGGAGCTTACATCAAAAACAGTATGTCCTGTTTTCATAGATAATGCATTCATGGTACAACTGTTGCTTAGCTACTGTCCATGCTGATATTTTTACATTCGAGTGAAGACTACAGGAATGATCCCGGCCTTCTTAAAGCTCTCTGATGTGGGTGGTTCTCACACAACACATGAAAGCATAAAGTTGTATGATAGGTAACACATGTGATGGAAAATCAACATTTTACCTCAAATAAGCAACTTCATTTGAGAGTGATCTACTCTGTCTCATCTTCTGTGATTGTCTGCTGTCTCCTCTCATTCCCTGCTCTCTCCCTCTCCACCTTAATTTAAATTAATTGGGCCAATTTGTTCTGCAGTTCATATTGGTTAACTGCACCGAGGGAGTAATGGATACTTGTGGGTGGAGGGCTGTTCTGTGCGACTGGGAGGCCATTAATAATATATTAGAATGCTGTTTTGGAGATGTGCACGGAGAGGTGGGTTGAGGATAAAGTGGCTGGCGTCATGCTGATCATGCACCGAACAAGGAGAAAGTGGCCACTGATGAATATTTCAGGAGGTGCAACAGTGCAATCAACTCTGTCCCATAGCATATACAGTCGCTGCTAATACAGGCAAGAAGAAGTTGCTGCACGTCAATATTTTTCATACATTTCAAATCAGTTTACCTCCAGCAGTTAACTGAAATTTGATCAACAAATTAAGACCTGAATTTGTCTTCTATAAGCTTCCACGGCGACATTGACAATATCGACAAAGAGATAATTTTCTCTTCGGCTGGTGCTGCTGACGTGGTTATTGCCAAATAAGAGTTTAAAGTTGTGCGCATCATGAAGTAAACATGCACACAGACACACGTGCGCTGCCAAATCACCACAGCATGAAATACAAAACATGACCCAGTCAGCCTGGCAATCAGTGTCAAGTGGCCGAGTGTGTGTTCGAGCCACAGAGAGGCAAACAGAGTCTAGATAAAAGCAGAAATGCGTGTGAAAGGAGATGATGCTCGAGTAAACAAGGACAATAAGAATGAAAAACACAGGAAAAAGCACTTTCCTGTGTGAGCTGAGGGAACAGCTTGCAGGAGGAAGCAGAGAGGGGCTGGTGTGGGTGTGAGGGTGAGACCAAAACAGTACCAGCCATAACAGGTGAGTCATACACACACACATACACACAACTGTGTCCACTAGTCTTTCCCTTCCACCACTCCCTGAAATAAAGAAAAATGAGACAAGGCTCCAGCTTAAGGTTTTCAATGCACCTCAGTCCATGTTCCAGGCAAAAAAGAAGAAAAAACCAGGTCAAAATAAGGCGGACACTTTCTCCCCCCTCCCCTTCGTATTTAATAGATTGCTGAAACAACTGGTGCGCAACCAGGCATATCCTTTTCACATCTTTGCCAATACAATCCCTCCCCTCAACCAAGGCCAATTTGGGCTGGGAAAAAAAGGAGGCAGGGAGCCCAGCGCAGACAGAGAGGCTGACGCAGATCTCATCATCTCCTCTGTCGTAAATGGCGGCAGTTGTTTGCGTGATGCCAAACCCCTGACGAGAGCCACGCTTCTGGACAGGAGAGGCAAACGCATTCACATCGGCACACACACACAAAAACAACAACAACAAAAAAGAATAAACGTAAAGACACACAGAGAAGATGGTGTCAGCATCCCCCCTCCTCCTTCTCCTCCCATCCCTATGAGAAGCAGACAGTGATTTGTCAGTGCCTTTTCATTACCAGAGAAGGTCATGTCATCCTATCTGGCCTGGGGTGGCAGCTGCTGGGCCGGAGCAGACAGGACAGGCAGGGAGGGCACGCACGCACACACACACACACACACTGACAGATACAATGACAAACCCGGAGACACAAGCAGCTATTCATACATGCATGTAGACGCACACAAACACACACCTGTCTGCACCTTCCTTCCTCACAGTGCGATAACCCAGATGGCATCCTAGTAACAGCTGTAACCAGAGAAAGAGAGGCTGCGTGGACCACAACCTCCAGATTATGCGAAGCTGCTGACATCCAGCTTTGTGTCTCTTTGTGTAGCAAACCAATCACAGGGGCAACCATACAGTGCGACGAAAAACATATCAATCCAACGCAGACCAGCGATCGGGTCGGTTAACTTCAGTTTCAAGCAACGCACGAGATTAAAAACTTTCCAAGCAACCACCAACAGGAGACCAGCACAGCTGAACTCAGTCTTACCTGGCGCTAATGAATTTTTCATGGGATTCGGATTTTGCATCTACATCTACTATATTCCTCGTCGCCTGTTGCAGATAAGATACTGTTATCATCTTGTGCCTGTTCCTTTGATACTTGCTCCCTCTCTGTAAAATCCCCTCGTATCGCTCCCAGCCGATCAAACTAAGAGCAGCACTCCATCCCATTAGAATTGCTAATGCTACGGCACTAAACAGTGGAACTCCACAGAATGAAATGCAGACAGAGAAAGGAGATTGTGTGTGTGTGTGTGTGTGTGTTTGTGAGTCTAACATGGCAAAAAGGGGGGAAAAATATCATAAAAATGCGTCCAAAAAAATATAAGCATTCTTGTCCCTTTCCCATTCCACTATTAGAGCTGGTAATTGGACCATTTCCGACAGGCATGGCGCCTTGCTTTTTCAACTCCAAAACTTTAAAGTGCACTTATTTGTATGCATCGGCAAACTCCAAGAACACAGCAGTTTCACCGAATTGCAAAAGAGTGAATAATATTAGGAGAGTAGAGGTGGAACGCAGTACAAAGTAGATAAATTGTGTGAGGGTATAGTTTCAGGAGATTAAAACATCTGTCTCAGGTTTTACTGAAAAAGGTGAATACTTTAGAGGCAGACTTTTTCGCATACTTTATTGCAAGATGATCAACACTGACTGTTATTTTTTTAACTACACTTCATCCCTTAGTTTCTTTTAAACAAAACACATTTGACAATTATTACTTTCAATTATGGCGAACAAGGCTTCTGGGATGTGGGTTTGAGTCATTTCCAGCTAAATAAAAAGCAGATGTGAAATCTATTAAAACAATACAGTTACTGCACTTCACTGCCAGGTCCCCCGTTAACTGAGGCAAAGAAATAAACAAATAGGTGAATAAACCTCAACGGGACAGGAGACCGTGTTCTTTAATTATTCCCCCGGACCCGCAGGGTATTTGAAGGCAACCCGAGCATGACTCAGCAAATTGACTGTGCTGATTGGATATTCATCATGCACGCGGTGATACGGCCAAGGAGCAAACGCAGCCTGCCAGCCAGCCGGTCAGCCTGGTCCAAATTCCTGATTTCTTACCTTCACTTGCACCCCAATCATTTTACCTAATGTTATCATTGTTACACAAACTGATCAACCAGACCGCTTCATTTTACAAAGCTTCATTACAACTGGGCTTGTAATGAAACATGACTTGTACTTCAAACCCAACTGCAAAAATATATAAAAGTAAACTGAATATAAACAAAATCTGTGTGAGTGTTAGCAGAAACAGAACGGTTATAAATAGTCAAAATCACCTGGCGTCGTGTCATATTGCATATTTTTTCACACTCAGGCTTCAGCATCAGATCGTGAGATAAGAATAACACCTGTGCGACATCCATCAGCTTCATCCTGTGCTTTTGCAACACATATGGTGAAAAGCTGATGACCTGAAACACATCAACAACCCTGTGTTTTTAGCCTGCAGCGTGTCTGTTTACAATTTGACAAAAAGTGCCTCATGCTGCTTTGGCTACTTCCTGTTCACACTGTCATGTTGGTTATCGATACTGTACATAAAAGTCTGAATCCTGATGAAGTTACATTTTATGGACATTTATCCTCCATGAACTCCATAGATCTTAACATGAGTGTGAAGAATGAGTTGATGGAAAGCGGTGAGAAGAAGCAGTGTGGTGTGTGTGTGTGTGTGTGTGTGTTACTGAAAAACGGCTTACACCTCTATTAAAGACGCAAATTGTTGCAACTTATGAGATTATGCAAAGAGCTCTCTGTGGCAGCACAAAGAGCAGGCGATGTAGAGGAGCTCCAGGGAAGTGGAGACCTTCTGCCAATGAGGGATCAATGCAATTACTGTATGTGCCTCCCCTCATCTAACACAGCTTGCAGCCATGTTAAAAGCAGCACCAGCACCGGACATGTGTGAGGTTCTCCCGACACGCATTTCGCAGGCCGAACATCCCGTGTCGCAACAGGAGTTAAACTCCAGCCGCTACACAGAATCGCCTCGCCGTCCTCCTTGTCTGATGAGACCTTTTCGCCGTGTCCTCAAACACACTGATGCATTCAATTTATTCATGGAGGAAGGAGGGGAGGCAATTGTAGCGCTGAGTGTGTATGAGCAGGAGAAGGTGGAGGCTCATTCTGAATGGGACAGACACAGGAGAAAGTGTGGGAGGACCAGTGGAGATGCCAGGGTGATGGATGAGAGAGAAGCTCATCTGCTCACCAGCATTTGCAGAGGAAGAGTTTAAAAAGGAGAATTCACAGAGACTGGGCCTATAAATAATGACCATGAGGAGGAAGCTTCCCTGTATGTTTGGGAAGGAAGACTCATATTTTGCTTTTAAGCTTATCAGGCCACAATTAAAAGATAATGAAAAAAAAACAACAAATTCAGCCTCCTCAGCTTTTCAAAAGAAAATTATGACGTCAGAGCGACTTTCATCTTAGCCTGGTTTTCTGCTTTGCTCTATCAGTGAAAGCCAAAAGGCCCGTAATCCTCCGATAAGTCTACTAATCAACTAATACCACAGACAGAGCGTAATCTCATCAAGCTCACTAATCACCTTTCTGCCTCTGGCCCACATCTAGACATTAAAACACACGCAAACGCACACTGTCTGTGTGTACGTTTAATGCACACAGCGGACACGCGGCGCCGAGCCTGAACGCTGCAGAGCACCTGCTGCAGTATTACTGTACTGGTGCTGACACTCATGTCTCTCTTCACTCACATACAGACGTGAGCTCGTTCACTTTCAAGTGCACACGCAAATGTTTTTTTTTTGCCTGTTTAGATTACGGGTTTGTTTGTGTCTCTCCGTTTCATCGGAGACAAACACAAACCAAACTCTGCCTGAGTTCAAAACATTTCTACAACACGTTATTTTATGATTTAACTGAAGACTGAAAGTAAGAATCCGCACTGGTCTCTGATGGGTTGAGTCGGGACTTCCTAGCATAACGCAGTTAATTTGGAATTCAAATGTTTTCTTGTTAGGCTTTTTATGAATGACAGTCCATACTTGGAAGCTTATTTTACACAAACTGATCTGTGTGTGTTAGCAGTTAGTTAGCCCTGTTTTTATTAGTTGTTTAAAACCAGTCTTTATTGTCATGGTATTTTATCATTTTGAGCTGAGTTGGATCCCCCCACGCTGTCAGCGCTCCATTCATTTGTAAGACAGCGTTTCTGTCACCGACCTGTCAGGCATCAAATTCACAATGTGAAACATCTTCACGGTCAAACGTGAGCGAAATTAAAACTGATGAATATGTTCATTTAAATTCTAGGGGAGCAAAGAAAACTTTGACCAGCGAATTCACTGCCTCAATAAGTATAGCAGTGTGTGTGGGTGAACCCGTTTGGCTGTCAGCAGTCTTCTTAGTGAACCAAGATGGAGGAAACTGTGACTGTTGCTGTGTCTAACCAGCCGATACTGCACTATGCTGCCCGGGTGGAAGTGAGGTGGGAGACATGCACTGACTACAGCAAACTGATTTCCATGTGCTTTACATTTAGACCAACATCTGCAGGTGACAGTCATGATCAAGCCAAAACATGGAAAAGTCCCATTAGTCGGTCACTATATATATATATATAGGGATGGGGCTGTTTGTTAGGGGTTGGGCTCGGCCCCTGAGTTCCAGTGAAGGGAAATCTTAATGCTTCAGCATACCAAGACATTTTGGACAATGCTATGCTTCCAACTTTGTGGCAACAGTGTGAGAAAAGCCCTTTTCTATTCCAGCATGACTGTGCCCCAGTGCACAAAGCAAAGCTCCATAAAGACATGGTTGGATGAGTTTGGTGTGGAAGAACTTGACTGGCCCACACAGAGCGCTGACCTTAACCCCATCCAACACCTTTGGGATGAACTGGAATGGAGATTGTGAGCCAGGCCTTTTGGTCCAACATCAGTGTGTGACCTCACAAATGCTCTACTGCATGAATGGGCACAAATTCCCACAGAAACACTCCAACATGTTGTGGAAAGCCTTCACAGAAGAGTGGAAGCTGTTATAGCAGCAAAGGGATGACCAACTCCATGTTGATGTCTGTGTATTTAGAATGCAATGTCTTCAAAGTCTCTGTTGGTGTAATGGTCACGTGTCTCAATACTTCTGTCTATATAGTGTATGTTGTGACCGTGTCCTCTGTTTATGGCTTTGTATAGAATATTGTATATTTTTTTGGATACCCTGACAAAAAGTCCTTCCAAAAGTTAGCAGTCAGCAGTAAAATTTGATTCTGATGCATTCCTGAGATAAATAAAGGCAGCGACATTTGCAGGTATGCAAGGTGACAATTCCTCCATGACTGGGTACATCAGTCACTCTGTCAGTCTTCCTGTCTCTCCACCTGTCTCTCCTCACTTCACATGACCACAGACACAAGCAGGTAAAGAAATAGCAACACGGCGCGGATGATAATTAGTAACTTTGTGCCTGTACCTTGGTAACTGTAGAGGTCTCCCACGCTGTTCTGACGCGTGATGTGCTGCCAGTAGGCGCTGCGTGGCAGGGAGATGGACTTGGTTAGCGTCTCTCTGGAGTGGATCTGAAACAGACGGAGAAAGCTTAAAGTGTCTCTCACTTTCTGTCATTCTCAGTCACTCTCTCACAGCAGGGGAAATTGCGGTGGGTATGTCAGTAAACAAAGAGCGTGTGTGTTAGGGTGTATTGCCGGTTGAATGGCACATTTCTACTCTGGAAGGCTGTTTGGCGAGGCGAGATGAGGATTCATTTGGGATTGTGGTGATTTTTATTTGCAGAGTGTCACTGAAGGTTTCATCTTAGAGACAGACGACGGCTTGAAATATATGAAATGTGTCAACATTATACAGCACAACCTGCATTTACCCAGGAGTAAACATGCTAATTCAGCCATTCTGCAACTGCGAGTGGTCAGCTTTGCACTGCGATCTGTGAGATTTACAGAACTGAGGCTAAGTGCTGCTTTTGGAAATGTTCCCAAATGGTGGGGTCCAAGAGCATGGCCATATGGTCAAGGCTCATCAAACACTAGGCAGGCCTACATAAATAAAGAATACAGATGATAGCGGGGGGGAGGGGAGGAAGGAAGGAAGGAGGGAGGGAGGAAGGGAGGGAAGGAGGGAGGAGGGGATGGATGGATGGGTGTTGTGATGGAAGGAGGGAGCGGAGGCCAAGACTGCAGGGTGTCAGAGGGCTCTTGGTCCAAGACTGCACTTTGGGGGGTGACCAGGCAGCAGTACCGAGAGAGAAATGTGTGTTTGTGTGTGTGTGTGTGTGCGTGCGAATCATGATTTATTGCTTTTGCGTTCACCGGTTTCTAAAAATAATTCTGTGGACAGCCTCAATTGATCAGCTTAAATCAAACAGACAGCAAGGAAACCAACCCAACAACCTAGAAAAGGAGACTTTTTTACTCAAAACGCTTTTTCTTCTTTTTTTATTAATTTATGCTCGTGTGTTTGTATAGATGTAGTCTTTGCAACTGACTCTTGCTCAGCATTTGTGGAACAGGAAAATAAATATGAAGGTGACGCACATTATGCATGCACTAAATAAGCACTCCTGACACTTGCACTCATAATTAGCTCTTTGTAATGTTGGCAGCACGAGAACAAAACTGTTGGCCTCATTGTGAGCTTCTGTGGTTATGAAATAAATGTGAAAATGTACCTGGGAGCTCTTCTCCATCTCCTCCATCATCCTCTCATGCTGCTGGGCAATGGCCAGCGTAGCCGAATGGACACGCTGGTAGATCATCTCCCCCTCCCGTGTCTGGAACGTGAACAAACCCTCTCCTGTGTCACACATCCTGCGCCAGGAACACACACACGGAGACAGAGAGAAGTGCACACACTTTGATCGCGTTCAATCTTGGATTGCTGATTTACAAATACGCACAGTTGAACGCGCACTTACAGAGAGGCACGTTGATATAATGGCACAGTGAAGTCGAACATGCACGGGTGTGTGTCTTGGTGTGGTACACACACCAAGACACACATACACAGACACACCTGTCAAATCAGTGCCTGAAGGGCTCTGCGGCAAATGTTGATATCCTGGGATGTTTTGGATATCCAAAGTTGCTTTGTTGAAGTTTTTATGACACTTCTAAAAGTTTGTTTACTTCGCAACCGCCAACATTTCAATCACACACGCAGAAGACAACACACGCGCTTATCTTCATGCACACACACCTTCCAGACTCAAAGGTGAACCAGGTGGAGTCTCGTCCGTATCTGCGCAGGGAGCTGAGAGGCCACATGACGAGCTTTAGGCGAGCGTTGTGAATGTCCCACAGGTAGATGTTTTCATGGGTGATTTGCATGGTGCACTCCCCATAGATGTCCAGGTTAGGGGTGGGCATCAGGTACACGTTGAAACGTTCTAGAAGGATTCACAGAGAGCTTTTCAGAGTGAGGGATAACACTGGTACAAACATGGAGAAATCTGGGATCTGTTTGATCTGACCTCTTACATCCAGCAGTACAGTAACCATGCAGACAGTTTTGGTTTTCTTCATGTTTCATTTGTGGCGCTCACAGCATGAAGAGCAGACGGTTTAAAAGAGTGAAAAGCAACACTCTCTCGTTTCAGTTTTAATAAAACAAAAGCAGCTAAATATTACCTGAGGTGCATTTAAAAAAAAAAGCCAGGCTAGCTTTTTAAGCTACGCTAAGCATCAGGCAGTTGCCTCCTATTTAATGTCCAGACATGAAAGTGGTATCAATCTTCTCATCTAACTCTCAGCAGGAAACAAATGATCAGCTTCAGAGCGTTGAGGGCGTCCGATCATAACTAGCGCTAGCAAAACAAAACGTACATATAGGTTAGAGATTATTCTTCTTTAATGATTCCTTATCCTAGCTGCAATGTTACTGACTCAAACCTCAATAGTAACAGTAAGTACTCACAAGAGCTTACATTTTGACAAACTGTGGAAAAAAAAATCCAATAATTCTTATTTATAAAGAAGATAAAGTGAACTTAAACTGAATAGTTTGGGATGTAGTTTTGTCCCAATCTAAAAAGAGGCTGTGGAGGAGTCTGATAAAGAAAAAGGATCAGTTCTTATCAAGTCATGGATCATTCATCCCTCTCTGCTATGTGAAACTAAGATATGGACTATTAGAGGGAAGGGAAGAGTAATATTTCTTAATAGCTTTACATAATACAACAATAAGCCATTTGCGTCATCATTTTGGATCAAGTCAGATATCTTATATGTGATTATTCAATCAGTGTAGCACAGTAATACACAACACGCTTTTACCAACTGTACTTACCTAGGATTGATTCTTTTTCTTTTATCAGCTGTAGCAAAAGTAGACAAAAACTTAAAAAGGTATTTAATAATACTTACCTGACTTCACCTACAGTGGGTCTAACTAGCCATCCGGTAAGTTGGACTGGGATCAAGGAGCCAAATCTGCCTGTTCACATTAAACTAACCCTCCGAGGCAGACAGAGGGAGGACGACAGGGACAGAGTTCTCCATAATCTAAATTAGTTCTCACTAATTACGCTTAATGATTCAAAATAAGCCATGTGTCTGCAGCGGAGAGAAAATGGCAATGTCATAGTGTGGCGTATTTTTAGGGACAGTGAAAATGAACTCTGATCTAATTATCTGCCCCCGCCGTTTGGGGAGGGCTACTAATTGAAACACGGTCGCAGGCCCAAGCCACTTGTTTCGTTCATGCTGGCTCAGCTCGCCTGCACAACACAACACTTCTGCCACAAGAAAAGGAGACGAATTGTGTTGTTACACTTCAGTTGGTTCATCGCAGCACAGTCAAAAACTTTGGTATATCTTTAGGTTACAGGATAAAATTTCACTTTATGGCTGCAGTGAAATGAAATGGGCTGAAATGACAGCAGATTCTTTTCAATTACTCGCCCTTTTACTACTTTAAACTCCTCTTCTTTCCCTGTTGCCTTTTCAATTTCCTCTGCGAGTTTACAAATTACACAGAGAATGAGCTCCACTGTGATAGAAGCGCCCTGTTGTCTCCTCTCTTTTCAATTTCCATTTCCTGTGAGTGGAATATGTGGGGATAGCACATTTATTTCACATGGCTTTAGGAGCCATAATCTCATCCATCTCTGTGACAAGCTTCATTATGAGGGAAGCCAGTGATGCACAGCACTTCTCATTAGGCCTGGAACAGAGCCCCGACCACAGCCTGTGACCTGTGCTCTAACACACACACACACACACAGAGGTTTCCTTCAACACACACATATCCAAACGTACTTCTGAAGTTGAACCAACATGTGCTCAAGTAACTAAGGACTGCTACTGGGGACTTTGAATCAGGTATTGACAAAAAAATGGCCCTTATTAGCCAGGCCTAATTGGACAGTGTCTGTTCTGCTCCCCTAACCCTCTGAGGGCTCAGCTGCATTAACACATTCGGGCCAGGACTGCATCCGGAAACTGCTTGGTGGCGAGCGGAGTGAGAGAGATTGACCCTGAATGGCTGTCTGTGTTAGCAGGGACTAATTGGGCACTCACCGTTCTGCTCCCGCTGCACCCCCGCTGCTAACAGGTCTGGCTCTCCCAGGCTGATGTCGTTGAGACGGCTGCCCAGGCACTCCATGCACAGCAGCTTACACCATTCCTCTGCATCCAGCTCTGCACACACAGCGGCACAGCGTTAAGGCGTGTCCATCATCAAACGCATGAACACACACACACACACACACACACACACCTTCTCCACATCCAGCACTGCAGACATAATAAAACACACTGTCCAGATTATACTATTGCAACTGTGACACCTTTACTGTGTTTACACATCCACATGCACATAAATCAGAGCAGGAATTTCAGAATAAAAAGCTGCGTGTATGTAACACGAGTGCAGCTAATAGTAACCGCGGGTGGAGAAAAATCTATGTGATCGATTCGAGGGAGATTAAAAGAGGAGGCCAACGACAGGCCAGCATTTCCCCCCCCCCATCCTTTGCCAATACTCTTTTCCAAGTCTGTACAATATAAGTAGCTCTGCTGAAACAATATGGCCACAGTCACAGCTGAAACTGGTGAACATCTATTCAGACAGTCAATAAGCTATTTTCCAAATTGAAGGACGGCTTCAAGCTCAAGCTTGTTAATTTGAAAGGAAAAGTATGCATGGAACAAAATAAAGAATATTTCACCTGAAGGAGATGGTTGAAGGTATGAGTATAGTTATTTGTGGAAAGTTAGATGACAAAAATTGATACCACTCTCATGTCTGTATGTTAAATAAGGAGCTATGGCCTCACCGGGCTTAGCACAAAGACTGGAAACAGGATAGAACTGCACATCTGGCATTTTCCAGCAGTAACAAATCTGCCAATCAGCACTAATCACTAATTCACATCCTAACACTGAAGCACAAAAGGTTGGTGTCTTAGCTGTGGAAACCATCTGTTGACAACAATATTAACAACAGCATTTAGAAACGAGAATGAGATCATCAAACTTCCGGCAAGAATGCAAATATTACGATGAACAACAATCCCCTTAATGCCACATTGTAATGGTGATCTTATGGAATAAATAAGGGAGAATTATGATTATTGACTCTTTAAAGCTGCAGTGTTGGTTTCAGGAGCTGAGCTCTGAGCTGGTACTTAAAGGGGGGGGGGGCATTAACTGTAAGACGGAATTTTTTTAATTGGAGGCAAAGTGGAGACAAATGATGTTACAAATCAAATCTGTGGCAGATTTGTGGAAATCTGTTGTTTGTGAATAGCAATTTTGCTTCCCGTTCAGTCAGAAAAAATATGTAGTGTTTACAATGCAGAAGATTTCCAATTGTCTTATGCAAGCTGTTGGTGAGAGTTACTGGGGTATGAAATGAAGCAGTTGCTGGAGTTGGTTATCTCTCTGAAGCTCCTTAACTCCAGGCCCCGTGGAGTTTTGGAATATGACCAGTGATGTGTACACAAGTGTGGGACCTCCACAGTGTTTTCTGTTAATCAAAAGTTAGCCCATGCTTGTGTAACGTGCGTGTGCGTGTGTGGAGGTAATTTCACTTCATTCACTTCAAACAAGCTTGTGTTGTAGCGGACAGCCTGTTTATAAGATCAACTCTTGCATCCAATGGCACAGATCCTCATAACTTTGTAGGGTGAGGGAAAGGTCTTGTGCTGCCTGAAGCACTTCATTCACACACAACAGAAAGCAGAAGCACAGACGCACACAAACACACACATGTACACTCATGGGCAGCAGCTCTGCACTTTAGCTAATGCCTCCCCAGATTCAGTTTTTCTCATTCAGAGCTACTACGGCCTTTAAGTGCCTCTAAACTCCCACACTTTCAAGGCCGCTGAGTGGAAAATCGGCTAAACAAACACTACATCAGCACAGAGGAGGCCTCGCTCGTCTATGTGCCACGCATGAAGAAACATGGTGGGAGGATGTGCGTGTGTGGAGGTGTAGATGTGCGATGGAAAAGGATGGAGAGGCATGTGACGATGGAGTGTTTTAGGATCCTTTGTCTTCTCTGATTTCAACAGCGGGCTGTTGTTACTCAGATACAGATACAATAGATACAATAGATATTATTACATGCACATTTATTTGCATCCGATTCCACTGTGGAATATCAGGAGTTGACGCATTATCTAAGCTGGAGGTCACGCTGTGTCTTTGTCTCTTCATGGTGTATATTTGACAAATGAACACAAAGCACACAACTGTCAAAACATGCAAGATCTGTTACCATCTTTTGTTCAGCTCCTTGTCTCACTGACAGCACACGCAGAAGAAAACAGCAGTGCTCGGGATTATTTTTGAAAATAAAATATCTGGGGATCATCGTGAGGCTTAATGACTGTTTTAGAGTTAGCTCGTCCAAATGATTTGCCTTTTGATGATGCTCCTCGGATAAGTTTGATGCTTGCTTTCCATCTGCCAGTTTCAGTTTTCGGAAGCAAACTGCCATTGACTCACATTTTAGAGTTGGACCTGGTAAATTCAGCTCTGGAAATACAATTTTACTTTTTTAAATTCCCTTAAAAGCAGAAATAAAACCCATTTCACTACTAAAGTTGACTTAAATGACGTTAGAAAGTCAGTCACGTATAAAAATCACTGACATCACACATTTCTTCATTCTGCCCATATGGCAATCATCTGAATGCAAGAGAGGGGCGTAAATGTAAGGGGCTTCCAGGAAGTGAAGGACAATGGGAGGCCAGTGGACACACGGTGATAGAAACATCCATATGGTGGTGTGTGTGTGTGTGCGTGCGGGGGAGGGTTGGAGTGAAGGATCATGGGAAACAGAGTCAAGGCAAGAGAGTTTTATAGTTTTTTCCCCTGAGGTTTACTGCACAAATTTGATCATTGCACACGTGTGCAAACGGATCCACCAGGCTGGAATTCAGATTGAGTTCATGTCTGGTCCCACATTAAGGTACATCCACCTTCTCTCGCCCCTGGCTTCCTCCTTCCATCCAGCTCTCATTTATTTCCAACTAAAGAGCAGGCCGACCGTCATCATGTGTCTGTCTCTTTGGCTTCCTGTCCACGTATTACAGGCAATCTCTATTGTTACAGTCCATAATTGGGTTGAAACACACTCCAAATGATGCCCAATATCATTTTTCATACCTGCAGTATGAAAATCAATATTTCGGAACAGATCCTCCCACTTCTTAATATAGCGGCAAATGAGCATCACTTGGCTCAACTCCAGTCCTCCGCTGCTTCTTTCGCCTCCCTCTTTCTATTTCTCTTTCTGCCTCTCACTTCTTATTCTTCCTCCACTTCTCACAAAACTTTCCGCAAGCCACCCCTCCAACTTCTTGCCCGACATCTTGCCGACACATTGAGGTCTTTGCATGCAAAAAAATGAAAACAAACACCAAAATCTTGTCCTCCCTCCCCTGCTCAAATGCAGCAGAAGAAGTCTAATTTGAATTACCTGATTCGCAGGAAAATGTCTTGGATGTGTCGTCACAGAAGATTATCGCCACAGCATGCTTTTTTGTCTCCCGCGGCATCCGGGTAATGTTCTTGATGTTATGGAGCTCAGTGATCTAAAGAGAAAGGAGACAGTGGCACGAGCACATTACCATGGATGAACACAGCCAGCAGCAACAGCAGCAGCAACACTTAATTGCCATCTTGCACTTGCTTCAGCGAAGGTGCAGTAGTAGTTAGAGGTTCAGCATATGAAGGATGGCGAAGTAAAATAGAAATACGGGTGATCTTGAAGGATTAATAAGCATTAGTTGTTCTGATTACGAGCAGCCCTTTTCTGAAAGCAAGAAATCATCCGCAGAGTGGTGTTCGCTGCGTCGCAGTGTGCAGCACGTAATGTACCGCAATTTATTTTAAAAGCACTTTGTGGACGAATGCGACCTGATGTTCATTCTGTACACAATGTGCATCCACTGTTCAAGTGCCCCTCTTTGAAACAGCATTTTTCAGTCAATAGGAAGGAGTGCGATCAAAAGCATCAAAATCACTTTACCAGGAGATTGACTGGGAATGGAAAAAAAAAAAAATTAAAAGAGAAGATTACATTTAATTGAATATCACCCGCATTTACAGGCCATTTTGTTCAACAGTCTTCTCTGTGTTCACTCCGCCTGGTAGATAAGGCCCATTACATTATTGTAGTCCATTGTGTGCTGACCGTGGGCCCATTGCCAGACTGTTGGGAATGAATTAGCTGGGCTCACTGCCCACATAGTAAAGCTTGACTGTTTAAGGTTAAAAGACCAAATCTAATAACACATACAACATATGTGGACTACAGATTTCTTTGCTCGATGATGTTGTACTTAATAAATTCCCCTTATAATATCAAACATTCTCTGCTTAGCATCCAAGTAAAACAGAGAGATTTTTATAAAGTCTTTCAACAACAAAGTAAGGAAAAAAGGGAGAAGAGGTTATGGATATTGAAAGATAGCAGATATTTTTCATTTGTTATTTCTAGTCGCTCTCATAGATAATATCTAAATATTTCATGTGAGATGAGGTGATTCTTTTTCTTCCCCTGTGAAGATACAGTATGTATTTGTCCTCAGGCAGGCTATTCATACATATAAGTGGCACAAAGCAAGTACCAAGAGTGGGAATTTCTGAGCCGTGAATTCCACCAGCCTCTCATCACTTTCTCTGTTTGTGCTCACTGTGTATCTGTGCATGTTTTAGTCTCTCTTCGTGTGTGTTTGTGTGTGTGTGTGAAGCTGAGTTTCTAAGGGAGAGGTTTGGGTGCATTCCCAGCCTAAGGCACCAGAGTCCAAGCAAAGTGAATCACTTGTGATGAGACCTATTCCTCAACTCCTTTCCTCTTTTTTTTCCATCTAGTTAATTCAAAAGTGTGCGTTAAATCTCATGTTAGGGAGACCAAGAATCCACAGCCACAACAGGGGCTCTGTGAGGCTGCATTTGAGGTTATATTCTAACATCAGCTCGCTAACAAGTTCACAGCGACAAGACTCTCGCTAACATGGCTAGTCGTCATTAAACACAAAGTAAAGCTGATGCTGAATGAAATATCAGTAGCTTAGCAAGTATTTCTTATTGGACAAAGTCCTATTTTGCCCTGATGGTGACACTAAATATGAAAGAATCAATAACACAAAGCTAATGTTAGGTTAGGGGATAAAAATGCACTAAGAGACGTCAGCTGATCACCAGGGCAATTAGGATACATCCTCTGTGGACTACAAATGTCTGTACAAAATTTCAAGGTAATGCATGAGTAGTGGTTGAGGTGTTTCACTCTAGACTAAAGTTTGGACCAACCAACTAATGTGGTCAAAACCCCCCTTTGCATTGTGGTTCCGCTCCCATATGCGCTACTGTATTTAGGCATTTGAACAACATCTTGACACTTCAGCTTCCTCTGTCAGGAGCTCAGGAGAGCGTGAGAAATGTAGCACACAGAGAAACAAGTTGTCACAGCCTGGCTAAAAATATTGCTAAAAATATTCAGAGATTGTTTCACTGTGTGGACCTTCGCTTCTCCGACAGAGAAAAAGCCACAGAGAAAGAGAGAAAAAGAGAGAGAGAGTGTGGGAGTCAGGGCGATAAGAAAAAAGAGAAAGAAAGAAGTGGGAAAGAAAGCCAATCCCTTTTGTGTTGATTCTGTAAATCAGCCACCAGCGCAGCCTATTTCCTCCCAAAGCACTGCAGCGTTGAATGAAGCCCTCAGACGGGACCTTTCTTGATCTCTGTGGCGATGCATTACCAGGTGCACTGGTGCATGTGTGCACTCATCGCTCACTCCAGCGCTGGCTGTATGAGATGCCTCTGGGAGCCGGGGGGGTTGCAGCCACACAGGACGCCCCGTGTGACAGCATGATGCAGTGGGCAGGGAGACGCTTCATTCACAATAAATGGCTGACACTGTAGCAGCAAGGGATGCTAACAAAGTCAAAACATCGACCTAGCTTGTGCCTGCATGGTTTTCTGGGGAACTGACAAAACTAGAAAAATGTAACTTCCAACATGTTTGAAAAACCCCCAGCTTCATGCATAATTACATGGTAGCAGGCAGCCTGTTACAGACTAAATCAACTCTCAAACTGCAGTCACGTGGGAAACCTGGAGTCAAAGTCCCCTATCATCTGCTGTTATCTGCTCCCATTATTTTAAACACTATTCATGGTGCTACTCCTTTAACATCATCTCCCCTCACCGTGATAATGAGCCATAATTGGAGTATTTCAAAGGGCTTAAGAGGTGGAGAGAGAGATATTATACTGTGGATTATTACTTTCCAAAGGGAAGAAAAAGACCCCAGAGGAGAAAATAAAGTTGCGAAATGTCTCTTTACGCATGCTTAACTCCATCATCTATGGCGAACACATGGGACTTTCTCTATGAAGATGAAAACAAGGTTCAGTGGGTGTGTTTAATACAGCTGAGTGCTCAGTGATTTATTCTATAGGTTTAATAATTTTTCTGTTTTTCATACAATAACACCCATCTTGAGTATCTTTTACAATAAGTACTCCTAAAGAAAGAGCATATATTATTTAAAAGACTACAATTCACGCCTAACTTGAAATTCTGGCTCCTCATTTTTGGTGGGCGACCACTGGCATCACATTTTATCAGCTAAAGCTAATTAATTCGACCAGTTGGCCAAATTGCAAAATGAAACCCTTGGCTGTTGTCTGATGAATGTGCTGTGCATGCCGATGTAGCTGTAGCATTTAGACCGGGCCAGAGACTGTTCCCAGAGGGCTGACACTCCAGGTTTAATCTCCATTTGGATTTCCAAAAAGACAAAGACACACTTTAACATTCATGATCCTCCGGGGACCATGAATATCAGACTTCAGTATTGTTAAACAAGAATGGATGTCTGATGGTGGTGTTAAATCATTAGGATTCATAATCCGGCCTATGAATATTGATTCCTAATTCTTAATCAGACTTTCCACTCGCAGCACATAAATGCATATCCATGAAGATGCATGAAGCTCCAGACACCACAACCTCCAAATACTTTATTTTTTATCTGCTTCTATTGTGAAGCATTTTATAAACTTTAAGTTAGAAAAGTGTTTTACAATCTAATATATTTTTTTAGGGTTGTAACAAATGACAAAATTGATTCTGACTATGCAAATAATCAGTCAGAAAAATCTCAGAAAACAGTGAAAATCTTATAGCCGCAGGAAACATCTTTAAAAAATATATTTTTAATAAGTTTTAAGATTTCCTAACTGTTCTTGTAATTTAAGATGCCACCTCAGATTCAGTCAAAATATGAAATCTTTTACTATTTGTGATGTTTTTTAGAGACCAACTGAATGAAAATGAGATTGATCAGAATGTGATGTATTTCAGTCGTGTGTGTTCACCTTGTGGAAACTCCTGAAGTACGCTGCCTTCTCGTCTGGGTACTTCTCTAACCGTCGGGGTCCTTTACTGGAGGCCTTCTTGAAGACCAGCCAACACCTCCGGAAGATCTGACAACAAAGAATGAATTAGCAGCAAAGAAATAAATTAAAGTAACGGAAGATAGGCCTATAGCTAACCACAAAATAAACTAGAGGCCTGTGCTATGAAACAAGTTTAACATACCCAAGATGTGATCTGGCTTTGCTAAACAGTTGCAGTTAACGAAATCCAAAACAAATCCAGCAATCAACTAGATAAGTCAGTCAAGGTTTTTGCCAATTTAGCCATGATCACGTTCACATAAAAGGTGTGGTGTTTACAGGACAGGATCAATGGCAAACAGGGACAGGTCTACAGGCAGCAAAGCAGCATATGTTAAAATCTAAGAGCCTTATTATAAGATCACACAAATACAAAGAAGTTAAACACATAATCCAGGCTCAAAGCAACACACTGCAGTCACCAACTGCAGGACTGACAGCAAATTTTTTTCAAAAATTGCTCACAGTGTGAATGGCTAAATGAATAAATCTTACAACATTACTGACTGTCATTAGGACAGTAAAGGTTTGGGTGTAAAGTAAATCTGACTACATTTAGGTTTGTTAAATGTGTCATTCAGCTTTGTTCTTATGGAAAAGGTTTTACAATTTTGGCCTGACTCAGCTGCAATGGGACTCCCAACATGGTCAGTCGGACTTGGGAGGAAAAAAAAGCTTTAGTGCTTCAATCAGTCTCTGTTGATCAGTTTGGTGATACTGATAAACAAAAGCACATTCAAATGTCTTTGACGGGAAAGAAATGAAATGAAGAAAAGAGCAAGCACACGGAGGTACACTCTCACGATGCTCACGCCGAGCTCGGAGATCTTTTATGAATGATAGTGTCATTTTCCCAAGATCTGATTGGTCAGTAGGCTGTTACTGTTATTCGCTCGGATGTGTTAAACATAACCTGCACAGGATCATGCAGGGTGTGTATTACCACAGCAGTGTCCTCTGATAAGACATGAGCCACCATCGCAACCCTAAAAACCCAGGAATAAACCTGAAGTTGCCTCGCTAATCACAAATTCTGCTTCGTAGTGCAGGCTGCAGGCGAAGCCAACCTGACATCATATCAACAGGATAGAAAAATCAATGCTATACCAAAGCTGAGAGCAGAGAAATCAATGCGAGCTACCACCCAAGAATTCAAACTTACTATTCACCACTAAAATCCACCTCAGCAAACCCTGCAAACATCAAAGCCATTGAGCACTTTAAAGTAGCAATGAATGTTTTTCCATTGATCAAAATATAGACTGGCCTCAGGGTTCATTCATGTTGGAAAGCACAACGACAAAAAGTACATAAACCCGAGTCTTGCACTGATTATAGACGTAAGCAAGCTGATATCAAAACGAGAGGAAAGGAACCATCACAAGGCTTAGGAAAGGAAATGAAACGATTATGTCTCATGAATCACACACCTCTAAAAATACAGTTATTGATATCTCATTCAAATGTTCTCGTCTCATTGTCTATTGCAACTGGTTGTGCATCACCAGAGCTGTAGGATTCAGTAAATGTTTTCATTGTGGTCAAATGCAACCACAATGAGCTCACGGGCCATTCAAACGTCCATCTACTATGAAAGAGTCTGTTATTCTCAGCTGTTTGGAAATGAATTATGGGTTTACACACCAGACAATCACTACAATTACTATTACAAATAGCCAAGATTTTAAATAATTCTGCAGTTCCACAGCCAGTTACTGACTTCCACTGCATCCCAGTGCTTAAACTAGAGCTCACATCGTACTGGTCCACTACTGGGACTCACTGCGGACTGGGACTTTATGGAGGACGAAAAGTTGTTAATGTTTGACTGTGTTATTGGCTGAGATGAAAGTCTGTCGATGCAGAATCCTAACTAGCATCTTGAATCTTAAAACTTAAAGCCTCGCCCACCAGAGCTGCTTTACAGCAAGAGCTAAAGGAATATAAACAAATAAAAAGTACATGAGCTTTATATATTATTTAATTTTTTTACATTTTGCAAAGAAATGTAGGTTAGTGAAAAATTCATTTAATTTATTCGCATATTTTTTTTGTTAATAATTAATTAAATTAATTTATTTATTTATTCGCCCATTTCTCAGTGAATTGACTGGTTCATGCATTAGTGATATGGCAGCTATGGGGTTAAGCAGCACTTCAATATACGTACAAATATTGTATCAGAATTGAAATTACATTTAAAATTCACCGAATCAGTTGTGCTCGGAAGAGCTTTAAACAAAACTGCACCCTGCTTTGCAAGCATAACAGTTTTATAACTTCATTTTAATCTGGAGTAATGGGCTCCCCTTCATGAAAGGTCCACTCCTACCGTGAACACAAATGCACACATAAACTCCTGACTCTTTCTCTCTGGTGCAGGAGATTACTGTACACAGTCTGGTCCAGCCACCAGCTGAAGAAGAAACAAACACATGGTGTTGTTTGTCAGAATACTTCAAGGTTGAAGCATGACAAAATACAGCATTTCTTAGTTCTCATCACGAGTAGGCTGCACACAAAAACATACATGAATGCTAGAGCTGCAACTAATGATGATATTCACTATCTATTAATCTGACAATTATTTTCACAATGAATTAGTTTAGTCTATAAAATGTAAAAAAAATTGTGAAACATGTTTATAACAATTTCCCAAAGCCAAAGTGAAGTCGTCCATTTGCTTCTTTTGACCAACAAACAGTCCAAAACCCAAGGACTCTTCATTTACTATCATAAATGACAAGTACTTAAGAGTACTTAAAAGAAGTAGAGCAGGTAGAGGAGCAAGTAGTAACAGGTGGCCGCTCGTGCCAAAAACAGCAAATCCTGACATCTCAGAAGCTGGAACTAACAAATATTTGACATTTTTAAATGAAACAATTAATCAAAATAGTTGGTAATCGACTGCATGGACGCACATGTTTGACCATGTACATCTGTCACTGTAACTCCATTATTGTGGCCTGTGCAAACAGTCCTGTGAAGATTTGCACTGTTTTCAGCTAATAAATGTCCATTGTTTACTTGCTTAAGAAGTAGGAGAAAGAAACAACTGATCCATCCAAATTTAGAGACGTGATTCTGGGGTTCAGTAAACAAGAACTGCTATTATCATAGAGAGCTTTAATTATTATTAATTGTCAACCTCATCCACTGTTTCACCACACAATAAAACTAGCAAACGGTTTGCAAAAGCCAGGATTTCAAACTGTTTTACAGAGACGTTGTCAAGGCGCAGAAAGCCAACACAGACAGAACAGTGCAGTTGAGAAGCAGAATAAGTGTGATGGCCAACAGCTTATGAGTCCTATGTGGTTGTCTATGTGGTCCGAGTGGGACCCTTCTATTTCGTGTCGGAGACAGCCGCTATCACTCTGCCTGATGTACGATTGCCCTGGGCCGCATGGTTGTGTTGGGGAACCATGGATGTACGATTAATTTGTTTACTCAGCTGGTGTACTTCATAAAAGGCCCACTGAGTTGAACTTGGCACTTTGCAGTAATTGACTAGAGTGGATCCCTAGGTCCTTATCGGTCTGCCTTGATGGGCCTCCATTCTAGTTAAGTGTTGCCCAGGCCCATTACAAACAGCAAACAACACAAAACAGTCCGCTGCACACTCTCTAATGCACCGTGGATCATTCTCTACACCGTCCATAAAATGCTTTAAAGAAGCACGGAGGTGATAAAATCTTCCTCAAAACTGAACATGCTGAATTTATTTCTATAATAATGCCTGCAAAAATAATACAAAACTGCAGCTTTGACAGAAACACAAGCAAAGGTGAATCCCTTCTGACAATGGCCATTATCACGTTATGCTACTTTAAAACAGTAAAAATTAAAGCAAGCCTCAATTCCCCTTTGGGAGCTGGAATCAAAGTAATGCTGCCTGTTTGCCGCACACAAAGTAATTTACCCTAGGAGTGCTCAGATTAAGTAATTATACCAGCACAAAAGCAAACGCAGTGAGATAGCTTGTGCATAATAAGAACGAGGGCGTATGAATGGAGAGGGCTTAATTTTTTCCTGTTCCACAGTTGTCAACGCTTTGTCAAGGCAGGCCTTTTCGCGAGCTGCTGGTGGTTCTTATTCAGAGACACTCTTACTTACACTGATTGTAATTACACAGACGTGAATGAGACTCTCTGTTGGTTTGGTGTGACTCATTTAATGCCAGAACAGTGCAGAATACGCTGCTTGGCAGTGAAAAACCAACGCCACCAGTTCCAGAAAAAAAACAAAGTAATGATGAAGAGGACTGTTCTGGTGAAAATTAAATCAGTTTAGTTTCGGTTTGAACTTTTCCTCTGACTGCCTTTGTGTGAGAACGGTTCCTCCTTCCCCCCGCCCTGCGTCATACCTTTGATCAGCTACACAAAATAGGCATGGTTTTTACCACACAGAGTTTGGAAAAGAAACATGTGAACTCGTGAACTGCAAACACAACTGAATGTGGCGTGTTTACGAACAAAACTGCAGCCTTGTGACCAAAAAGCAACGCCGCCTATGGTTTTGATTTCTGCAGTGAACAGAGGCTGGACAGTTTCCACTGCCTCTGTAATTCTGATTGTCCCTGCAGCTCTATGACAATGTTATGGGTTTGGTTTTTATGTTGGGTCCTTCGAGCCTTGAAGCTAAAGTGTACAATGTCTTGTTTGTTTCTTTCCTTTTCTTTTCCAGGAGTCATGTCAACTCACATAGTTAGTCACAAGAATGCAGATAAAGAGACATTGGTCCCAGAAAAGTAACAGAAAATCCAAGGTCTTTTTCCTGCTTGCTTTGAGTAAGTCTAAACTATTAAACTTCACGTCCCTCCACACATTGGACCAAAACCGATCTGTTCAGTTCACTATGCAAATGTGATT
This sequence comes from Scatophagus argus, assembly GCF_020382885.2. Lineage (NCBI taxonomy): Eukaryota > Metazoa > Chordata > Actinopteri > Scatophagidae > Scatophagus > Scatophagus argus. Next base: position 5,025,397 of record NC_058510.1, read on the forward strand.
GAACTGTAGAAGCTTTGTCACATCAAGGCATTAAAATACACCATCAGTGTCAGTGGTGGAAGCACTCAGGGATACGTGTTTTTCACTGAAAAGGAAAAACACAGAGATGCCATGTCTCCTGTTGAGAAATAATCATCATCATCAATAAAAAAGAAAACAGACTTGCCAGAAAAATATGGACAGTCTTCAATATCTGACAGAACTTGATAATTAAGTGTTCCAAAAGCAGCGCTCAGATCAACTAGTGCCAAAACTAAGTTTGCTGGCACAAGCTCCTCCATCTGGCACGGACAACATTAACTGACTGTAACTCCGCTGATATTTGCCCGCAGACGTCTGAGTGATTCTGAATGAATCTATTTAACCCTACATTAAGCAACAGGTCCAATCGCGATGGGTCTTTTCGACTGGAATCAAGCAGCTTTTCAGCCGTCTCAAATATGAACTCTGAAGTCTGAGCCCTTCCCAGGGGTCTGCCTGGCAGGTCTCAGTCAGTGTGATTAATGAGTGAGGGGCTTGTCATTAAAAGTTAGTCAGACAAGGATGTGTCATCTGCACACACACACAGACACACACACTTCACTCAACACATACCTGCTTAGAAACATACATACACATAATTATCACCCTCTCAGCACTTCTCCACATTGGCAGGTCTAATATACCCTCGATATGTAAATCTCTTGACAACAAAATTATTCATTTGATCTATTGGTTGAAATGGTGCCTTTAGTGAAAGACAAATTTCAGGTCGCAAGGGTCATAAAAATGAGAAGACAAACATCAGGATTTAAAGAAATAATATTATTGCGTACTCATTTGAATTCTGGGAGGTGCGATGAGCCTACAGGGTCACCGGAATCCAAACGAGATTTGGTCATTAAAATTTAGCACTTCATTAACACAGTCTTAGAATGATTTATTAAAGAAAATTATTTTTTCGGCTCAAGTTGCCAACTACGATTATGGGCGGTGTGTGTGTCCTTTTCATTCATAAGTAAACGGACCAAAAACAGAAATTAACGTGAGAAAAAAAAAATCTTATGCAAGGAAGTTTGTTATCAAACATTTGCAACCTTTTCCAACTTCCACTGACAAATCTAACAAATCTATTAAATTTAAAAACCTTAAGAATTAATTTGCACCTTAAGAATTTACTCAAGAGGTATGAGAGTTGAAGCAATCAGAACTTTTAAAATGTCTTGGTGCTGTGATTTGGCTTGAACTTGTGACTTCTTCAACTGATTAGAAATAAATCAGCAGAAAATATATTTTTGGGAATCTTAGCAGCATAGCTCAAACTCAAGGACATCTGCCCAGCAGCTCACTGAAGTGATGGCTTGGATGCTATGCTGACTTACAGAAGTACAGTGTCCTTAAACTACAGTACATGTAATCCAAACATCCCTGTTGTGAGTCAGTCCTGTGTACTGCCCTCTCATCTAGTAAAGCAGATCATCATCTGTGATGCTAGAATAACTGCCCCAAACTAAGCAGACAGACAGCTATGACCTGGACCTTTTTTATTTGTACTTCACTTAAATTAATTTAACCGATTTTTCTGCGGTGGGTGAAGTTGGTGATAGGAGAACAATCTGTAAAGTGGCGAGAGGGAGGCCACTCCTGACAAAAGCACGTGACAACGTGGCGGAAAGCAAAAATATTCTGTGGTCAGAAAAAACAAAGACCGAACACTGCAGTTATGAAGCAAGACTCTGCATCTGGAAAAGCAAAGCTAAGCCCATAATAATCCATGCAAGCTCTCCTCCATGAAGAAGAGCAGTCTTTACATCAGTTGTGGAAAAAGGAAGCCTATGAGGATACAGGAAAGAGTCGAATGCAAAGTGTCGATGGGAACCTGCTTCAAAGTGATCTTTGATTATGATGTGAATTGAAATCATACGGCTGAGAAGTGGCCCAGCCAAAGCCAAAAGCTCAATTCCACTGAAGATATCTGGAAGGAATTGCTTTAAAATTGTTTTGTTGACTAACCTTGAGCAAAGGCACAAATGTGAATGGGAAAAATACCAAAACCTCGAAGAGCACATTTTCATTTTGTTATTGTGTTCTATGTTGTGTAGACTGTTGCTAAAAAATGTAAGAAATCCATTTTGTATTAAACCTGCAACACTAAAAATTTAGCCCGGGTTGAATACATTGTGAAAACACTGTGCTAGATATGAGTAAGATACTCTTCAGCTCTGAAATGCAGCTCTGTGTGATTCCACACTATCAAAAAACAACAATGAATACATCAGCTCGCATTGCAAGACAGGGTGTAAAACAGGCAGCAGCAAAAGCAGCGAGCCTGAGAGAACATTTCAAGGGCAATCCCTCCACTTTTAGGGAGGTCTGTCTCTGGCAAGGAGAACACTTCAGGAGGCTCTTGGCAAAATGCAGCGAGTTCATCGACACCAGCTCTACAACGACAACCACACTGAGAGTGTTGTTCGAGGGGACCGGAAGGATTATCCCAGACAGACACACAGAAGCAGACTGTCTGATGGGCTCTTGTAAAAGGCACAAAGTAAACTGCAAACACATCTGTTATAGTCTAAAATAACCTTGCTTTATGGTGTAGTGACATTTAAAGCAACAATAAATGCCTTAAAGTTTAACTCGGGTTCCTTGCTGTAAGGTGAACGAGTGTGTAAAACCATGACTGAGAGGTCTAGTAGAGGATTTAGGACATCAGACACTTCATGGACCTCAGTAATGAGCCATCTTTGAAGGCTCAGTCATTTTCTCTAAGTGGCCTCAAACACAAAGTCCATTCACTTCACGGAACATTATCAAACTTCTGCCATTATTAAGGAACTGTCTCGCCTCTCAATAAAATATGAGCTCTATTTCCTCCCACAGGCAAAATCACTTGTCATGTGGATGAACTGAGCAACTGTCTAAAGACACGAAAATGATTTCCAATGACAGCCTGCTTCAGGTAAATGACTAATCACACGGCAGGATAAAAATAGCCGCCTGTTAGATTCTCTGGAGCACTACAGAATACTGAAACACAATTGTAATACCTCAGAGGCACAAACGCATTTATTATTCCTCGAATATTTCATTAAAAAAAAGGGACAAATGTGGGATGGTGTTTGTACCCCCTCGATGATTCGTGTGTGCTACAAGCTAAGATTTAAAGATGATTACTGCTGCTCTTACTGGCAATACAAAACATGAGAGCACTTCAATCAAGGTAGCCCTGCAACACTCAGACATGATGATAGCAGTCCAGATTTAGCTGGTGCTTAGCATGTGGAACGCTGAGTTATGTTTTAACCGGATTCGAAACAAAGGAATTTTTAATCACAGAGTAGACATTAAAAAAAAACAAAACAACCTTCTGATAGTCGTGTCTGTTTTGTTTTTTTCTTTTCTGTCAAACTCATAGCAATAGTGTGGATGAAGTCTTCCTCCTCGTTCAGCTCTGCATAAGGTTTAGCGTTCCCCTGGTGATAATGAAGCCTGATGGACTATGACAGACCAGGCCTGGCAATATCAGCCTCTGGTACTGGCAATCAATTTCAGATGGCGGAGGGGTCTGCGCCACAGTGTCCATCTTTATAATTTGATTTGTTATCGGGTTGGACAGTTGTTACAGCAATCATAGCAGCGATCACTCCGCCAGCCATGACCCCGGCCTCCCCACCCCAAATCCTCCAAGGACCGTTCCAGCATTTCAACAATTCTCCGCCAAATGCGATGGCTACTAAAGTTTCTCTGAATTGCGCTGTCGCTGTCTCCCGGCTGCCACCTTTGACTTGACACGTAGCTCTCCTCCAACCCAACTGGAATATATTTCCCGCTGCATCTAAAATGTTTTGACATCCCATAATTTTATAATTCGCCCCTGACTACAGCTGTTTGCAGGGTGGCGAGCCAGCCGCGCCCCAGTTAATCATAGATTACTTTATCTGGGCCATTCCAAATCCTCATGTGTAATGCAGTGCTACCTCAGCAGCAAGTAATCACTGCCCCCGACTCCATCCCACACACACACACACACACACACACTCCTCACTGTCTCTCCGAACCTGATTCGTCTCTGTCTCTCCCCCTGCCCTTCTGTCGTCACCCTCTCGCTTCTAAATTTCTCCTCTCCCATTCCTCATCTCTTTCTTGTGTCTATGCATGATTGGACATTCTCATCAAACATTCATGAGCCAAACTGGTCCCGAAATGTAATATCACAGTATTAGTAACCCTTATTTTCTCTCGTTAAGGCTCTTGGCTGTGACTGGGTGGCATCGAACGCAGTATTCATCACTGAAATTCTGGATCTCGGTCACAATGTGGCATGAAATATGAAGGACAACGGGATCCAGCTGATTCCTCAATCCCAAAAGCAAAGGGTCCGTCTATCCAATATGACGAAGGCTGCGAGGGCAGCTGGTATTGAAATGACCATGTAACAGAGAGAAATAAAAGAGGGCGGTCCAGAGATTGAGAGAAAACCAGGCAGAATGAAGAGTAGAAGAGAGCATGAAAGATGGAAAGTGAAATAAGAGGCCAAAAGCAAGAAAGTTGTCTGAAAAGAAAAGTTGGAGAAGCTGATCAAGAGTTGGTGAGAATGATTGTTGGAAAAACAGAATCAGAGAGGCAACCGGTTGCAGCACCTCCATTAGGATTCATGATGTGTCATGTTTTTTAATAGGACTTGCTGTCAGAACACTGAGGACGGATCACGATGTCTATTTTCTGCTGTATTGTTCATATGAATCTCTCTTTCCTTTAGCACAGATTCCGGGCAAACAGCTTATTCACTGCTGTTTCTTTCAAACCCTGTAAAAGCTACGAGCCACGTCTTTTCTGGCGCTCCTGCTTCCAGTTTTCATGTAAATGACATTGTTGAGGGCAGGCACAAATGTTTCTACTGGGATCTCTTATGAGAGAGAGCAGGGAGACCCATGTTTGACTCATGCTGGGCAGCGCAGCCCTGAGCAGTGAAACATGACTTGAAATGTCACACGCTGCGCGGATCCAGCCATCATGGCGAGGGGAGGCTGATCATTTTTTTAAGGCACAGCGCAAAAATAGCTGCCAAATTATTCTGAAGGAGATGTAGGTCAATACTGAAGCTCCCTCGCAGGTGTGAGAGAGCGAAAAGGAGCAGGACGGTCATTTTTTAGAGTGTAAACAGTACAGCATATCACTCATGTCGGCTTAGACTATGGCTTCACCAGCATCCGCCCTGAGGTGCCGGGCATGGCCAGAGTCAAAGTGACAAAGACTAAGAGAGAACCCATTGTTTATTTAGAGGAGAAGAGAGGACAAAGGATTACACCGCAATTATAATTCCATTATGTACCAATACAGCTTTATAATGCTGCTTACTTCAGTGTGGTAAAGCTATTCCATCGTATATTTTAACCTCTATTGATTCTTTCGAGGCTGAGGCTGGCGAGCACTGCTGGCTGGTTATGGTGTGCGAGGCAGCGTTGGACTCGTGCATGTGTAAAACATTTTTACGGTGGGGAAATTTTGCGTTAAGTCATCATTATGACGATTGCCTGCTCTTTAAACCATCCCTAACTCAAACCTCTTTATGTGCTATAGCTTCAGTCAGCAATCCTCTGCACACACACACACACACACACACACACACAAAGAGCAATTTCCATTTAATCCGTGTACAAGGCTGAAGTGCTCACAGACAATAACACGCAGACAAAGAAGGATTTGACTATGGCGGAAAACCCTCGCATACAAACATACTGAGACCACCACAGACAATGAGCTACAATACAGAGCACGGTTTTATTTTCTTTTTAAGACTGGAATGAGTTGTCCACTGCCGTGTGTCCCCTCGCCAAGCTGAATGTTAAACTGAACTAAGTCCATAAATGAAGGGGAACATGGCCTGAATGCACAACAGCACACAACTCTGTTTAAGACTGACTGTAATGCAGGCAAAGCCTTTAGGATGTCGGTGCTTAAGAGGCAAAATTAGCATCTAGGCCAACAGGTGATGGTCTGTTACATGGAAACCAAACACAGTGCCTCACAAGTGACCGACTGGCCTCTGTGGGAAGAGAATACAAAGTAAGAGGATGAAAGGAGTGCTGGCCTGCAACAATGACGCAACGCCATCAATTGACTAGCCTGATTTCCATTAGCTGACCACTTGATTATCATATCAATTAAGACTGTGAAATCGAATGAGGCACAGACCACTGCGCAGTGTTCCAGAAAACATTTGCATGTTTAGCAGGATATTATGAAACACACCGTGTTTTCCAGGACACTTTATTTGAATTTCATCAGAAGCCCTAAAAGCAGTAATCCTCATGCACTGGTGCAGTCACTGGCAACCCCCCCACCCCCCCCACCCTCTCCAAAGCCTGAGGATTAATTCTAAAGAGGTAGTCGCTCACTGATGTTCGGGCTGCTTCTCTGATACGGTTAGCTGGGAAAGCAGCGGTCTCGGTGTCTGCAGCAACTATTCCCTCACAACCAGAAAGCAGAGATTTGTGCTCGCTGGAACTAACTTGGCTCAGCCACATTTGGTCCTCAAATCAAAGAGGAGGACGCTGGGGAATAAACATGTGTGTGCAAAGGAGAGGAAACGTGGAAGTGCACTTTTATGTCAAAGAACGGGGTTCGATGCAGTTGGTCATATTGTTTTTGTCTCATTTCCTCCCAAAGCACACACTCCCTTGGAATAAGTGGGCTGTGATTCTGTGTCACTGTGTGTCTCAGCATGAAATCATTGAGGAATGCAATTATCACTTCACCCAACAGACATTCCTCTGAAATGTGAGCGAATAACTGGGAGCATAAGAGGGGAATGAGAGCAAGGGAGGTGTGTGAGTGTGTGTGTGAGTGTAACACCAGTTAATGTTGACCCTAATGTGTGCTTTCAACTTCAGACTTCCTTTTGTCCAATTCTAAATCCCAAATCTTAATCAGCTGGCAAACTCACGACTCATGATGGGTCAAAAGTTTGCCATATTAACTCCTCTTTCTTCTGTAATATATTTCATTCCCATAACCCCATGTTTTCAATTGTTTTATGACTCTTAAGAGCCATTATTTCCTCCATTATGACCTTTAAATGATCTGCTCAAAGTGCCACTGCCAAGGCTACTGTTGTGTGCGCCATTTCCCTTGGCAGACCTTATCCGAAATTCATTCTCTGAACAATAATTCTTTGGGAAATATTAAAATCTGTTTAATAGAAAGGGGACCAGATTGGCCTACACTTGAGGTCACTTCAGCTTATTTAGAAAGGAGTGCGAATTTCAAAAGCGGGCAGCTTTTTTATGCGATGTGAGCGAGTCAGCTGGAGCGTCTCCCGCCGAGCTGGGCAGGTACCAAACTGTCACCCCAGTGCTCAGTGAGAGCTAAACTGTCACCTCCTTACTATTAAAAGAACTCCCCTGAGAAGGAAAGACGGAGGGTAGGAAAGTGGAGTGTACAAACTCCTCTCAAACAAACAGAAACAAACACACAGACAGGTGATGTGAACTGCCTACTTTCATTTTCTGCTTACACAAGACTCCAAGGTCAAGCTTTTTTGTTTGTTTTTTTTTTTAAAAGAACACATTAATAATGCAGAGCCTAACAATTAGTGACACATTAAACAGCCTTGTTTACCCGACAGCTTGGCAAACGTACAACATTCAACATGGCTGTATGCTTGCATTCAAAGAGGCTCGGGTGTAATATTTTATTATTCCTCAGCAGGGCCATATAACGTTTACCTGTGCAGTGCACTGAAGAAGAACACAGACGCAAAGACAAGCCCCCTTAACACACACAGACACACAGCTGAGGCTATCTTTGGCTGCACACTGTACTGAATGTGCTTGGCAAGCAGGCTGATGAAATGTAACAGCAGGAGAGGAACTCATTATAGATTGTGATTCAAATATAAAAGGTAGGTGGGACTTTTTTTTTCCTTTCCTAAGAATAACTTCATGAGGTCCCCTCCCTCCTAAAACAGTATTTACAAATCTGCATGATCACATAACGACTCACTTGAATTTGGAAAACAGTTTGAGAGGGACGACTGAGTTTTGTATTTTTTCTAGATGGACTGCTAACGACAGTCTGAGGGAATATCTGGTGCATCGTAGTTTCTCCTCTCAGATTTTCAGTCCTAAATTTAATCCAACAGACTCATACAGAGAAGAAATTTGCTCTGGAAATCTGACACACACAAACAGACAAAAAGCTCACATGCACGTACACGTATGCAAACACACAATGCCCACAAACACAGACGCACGAAGTGAAAGTGAGCTTAGCTGCAGAGCAGAGCCCAGAGGGCTGGTCTGTTGATTAATGAGGGGAGGAAGGCGAGGCGAGGAGGATGAAGCAGAGGTGTTAATGGAGCTATGATAGATTCCTCTAGGCTTGGTGTTTTATAGGTGAGCCTCCAGTGTATTTGCACAATGTAGCCATACAGCACCACAGAGACCCTGTCAAGCCCGAGACCTGCATGGGAGGTGAAATATGTTGATCAGATGGGCTCGACTATAAAGCGAAATGCATTCACCTTTCAAAATTATACACATAAGGGAAGACGTTTAACTGTGCGTGAACATTATCAGAATACTGCATTGTTTTTTTCTATTTCACGAGCTAGAGAACCAAAATACTTCAAAATATATTTCACTTGACTAACTTTATTGAAAACATCTTTACCAAAACTTGAAAAAGGTGCAGATTCTCTTGTAAAACACTCCTGAGAGGCGCATCCTGGGCTAACGAACTTTGAGACAACAGTGACAGCACTCTGCACAGGAACATCCAATTTGTTCATGACTGTCGCACCGCTCAAATTTAATATTTAACAGCTTGGATAAATATTCTGAGCCAACAGTCTGTCCCCACTTCATTGTCAGAGAAGCGGGTGGAGGAAAATCTCTCAGTGATATCACATTACATATAAGATTGAAATACAGAAACAGTCTTAGTCTTTCCTTTATAACAGTGATGATGTGAAAGAAAGTGGTAAAACTAAACCAAAATGAATTCATTTTAATTTGATTCTGGATAAAATAGATAATTTACCTATGAAGAAAAAATGTGTTTAAAATTAAAACAGCTCACTGATGCACTTTCATATGACTAACAGATGAATCTTAAACATAATTAGTAAAGGTGTGGTGTTGGACTTGAACACCTTGTGACTTTGTTTTAAGTTACAGTAATCTTTGGTGTTGGGCAACCATTGCCCTGTTTAGATATGCTGCAGATGCAGAGCTACATTAGCATTTGTTTGGAGTCGTGCTTCTTGGAAGTTGGTGACTGTGTGTCCAATATTGAATCAACATTGGACTCTAAGTTGCAGGCAATAAAACCAAAACAAGCTGAAAGTTGCTGTAAAATTCCATGAAGCTGAGGGGAAATACAGTCAGGTGATCATTTTCTGTGATTACAAGGGACCCCTTCCACATACAAGCTGATTCATTATTATTATAAACCATTGACACACTTGACTTACAAAACATAACGAAACGGAGCACAACTTAAAATGTGGTTGGATGTTAAGGTCGTCTTCTCTGCTTAAATTTGTGGCGCTGAATCAAGTGTGCAGTCTGCTGTCGGGGTGCAGGGTCTGCAGGGGACTGCAAAGATTAAACAGCCATGAAGAGAGTCCTGTTCTACCGAGCTGTGACTTCTCTCCCCCAACGGGATTAGAGAACTTTGCACTTTACAAAGCAGCTCACCAGAAAACATTTGGAACCCAGAGCTGTTACGGACAAGGCCAGTTTGTTGAAACATGTGTGTGTGGACGGATTTCTGGCAGAGAAGGAGAAGCAAGGCAGAAGGGGGGGGGTGGCTGGAACTGAGAGAAGAATCCTGTCTGGTATTTCGAGATCGTGACATTGAGTGAGAGCAAGAACAGAGACTGTTGATGCAGCACAGCATTATGAGCCACCAGTCTGTTCATCAAGCGTTACTTAAATCAACTGAGTTTCAGACATTACCGACTACTGATAACAATGTGTCCCTATTCACAACAAAAAGCTTTTTTGATTAATTAACAACAACAAGAATCAATGATGTTAAATGTTCAAGTGGGGTCCGGGCAGAGATTTATTTATTAAAGCGACTGTATAACAAAGGGCCATTTTTCACCATGAAATACGACTGTTGGGTTGTTGTTTCTATATCCTGCTCGAGATGCAATTCATCAGGGCCAATAAGAGCTGGTAATTTGTCTTCAGGTCTTTGTCTGATGGAGGAAGCTGATGAAAACCAAAGGAAATGACCACACAATGTATAGCCCCGCATATCTGTGAATTAATGCACCGAGTCCAAAAACATCCATCTAACGAGAAAAGCTGAAAGTGGGCTACGTGCACCCACAAGGCACAAATACAATCATAAACAAAACTAGGCATATTAGGAATCCCCTATCTGCTGCGGTTTTAATTTCTATCTGGCAATCAGAAAGACGAAGAGGAGAAGACACCTAATTGTGGCCAATGGATGAAAGAATCTTATGAGTTGCTAATTTATATAATCAGATTTCTTTGCACAAGCCCAGCCACATTTATCATGTTGTTTGGGTGTCTCAGTTGCTACAAGTCTGCATAGCTGACTTTGTCTTTTCTACGCTTCACTGACAAGCACAGGCTGAAAAATCTCCAGACATCCACCATTCCGGACGGCCTGTCATTGTTAATATCGAGTGCATGGAAGAGGCAAGATCCCATCTTAAATGGCTGTGCCATCCTGGACAATAGACACATTGTTCTCAACTTCTTTTCCTCCGCTTTGGTGGGTGCTTGTGCGCCAACAGGGGGGAACAAACCCACACACCATGACAATACACACTGTCCACATAAAGGCCACTGGTCACTGAACACAAATACCCACTTGTGGGTCAAAAACAGCTGAGTGAGACAAAAGCGGGATAAAACAATTAATAACTGTTTCATCTGCAGACAGAGATGGGAGGAGAGCACTACTGGGTCCAGAAAAGTACTTTAAGAGTAATAACTCTTAGAAGGCTAGAAAAATGCTTTATTTGCACCATTAATGTCTTAATCGTTGTCCGCTGTAAACTGCAAGCTAAGCATCAGACTCTGAGGTCTCTAAAACCTTCTGACATTTTTTATTTTATCTTCCCATCGATGAAAAGTTTCCAGATAGTTAGAGTCCCAGGCACTGTTACTGAAAAATGAATTCGTAAAATATTGGCTTCTGATCAGTGGTGGATTACTTCTGAAAGTCGTTTACTTTTGTCGTCCGAATCTGACTCAATGTGGACAAGTAAAGAAAACAGAAACTGCAATGAAATTAGGGCTGCAACTAATTATTATTTCCCTTACTGATTACTGCGCTCAACTATTCAACTCACTGTTTTGTTTGTTTCCTGGAGCCCAAGGTGATGTTTGATTGTTCATTTTGTGTGACTGGAAGCCAAAAACCCATATTCAGTTTGGAACAATACAAAGAGAGAAAAACTACAAATCCTCACATTTGAGAAGTAGAAACCACAGACTGTTTGTCAAAAAGTGAAAAACAGAAAAAAAAAAAAACACTTAAAAGCAGAATCGGTTATCAAAACAGTTGAGATTTTCCGTCTGATCAACAAATCGATTAAATTGGACTTTTCGTCAAGTACTTAAAATTTCTTCGACAAAGAGACCTGAATTTCAGATTTATATCATGAGTCATAATTAGTGCCTAACCACAGCCAGTGTGGCTGGTAGGAGCATTACACCATATAATTAGATGTATTGAGTCATAATAAATCAAAATACATCCAGTCAGTTTTTGCTGTTGCTGCAGTACTCTTCAGTTCTGTAGACTGAACCTCCTGCCCCACATTAAATTTAGTTTTCACTCTCAGTCCTTAAATTACAGAGGGATATTTGCCCTACAATAAACTGTATACATGTCCAAGATTGTGAGACGGTTCACTCATAAAAAAGTAATTTTAAAACCCCAAATCACTTCTGTATATCTCTAAACAGGAGACTAACCCGCCTATTTTGCAAATGATATCCCTGTGTTCGGATGATGAATAACTTAAACTCTCAGTCTGCTGCCACGATTATTGGTTTACTGATTATTTGTTTACATCCATACTTTCAGCTGATTGTATTTTCACTCCTCCTCATTCTGGACCAGATATAATGCATTTTTAATGTGTTTTCTGCTTTTGACATTTTCACGTTTGACCAAGGCCCTCTCATTCAGTTACAGCGCTTAGAAGGCAATAAAGTACAACTTTGTCCCTTTCAGTTTTATTTGTACTATTGCACATAACATTAGAGGTTAATTATATCTATAAAATATGTAGATTTTTGAGATCTAAGTTGTTTTTAATTTTATTTGGGCTTGCATTTAGAGGAGAGCAGGCAAAAGTTCGACTAACTGCTGGCAGCCGTGGCCTGGAGGTTGGAGATCGTGATTGGAGGGTTGCCGGTTTGATTCTCCCACCGGGTGGGCAGGAAAAATTTGATGTGGTGGAGTGATTAATGCGTAAAATGCCCCCCCCCCTCCATTAGCCAGCTGATGTGCCCTTGAGCAAGGCACTTCTGCTGGGCACTGCTCCTGTGTGTGTTTCACTGCATGTAATTCGCTGGGTGTTGCATGTGTGTTCAACTAAAGATGGGTTAAATGCAGAAGACAAATTCAGTGTGTGCATGTAAAAATATATAATATATCCCTCAGGATCAATAAAGTATCTATCTATACTGCCAATAAAGTGATTCTTCTTCTAACTGTGCAGTCCAGCACAATGAAGCGACGTCCCCTGAGTTTAAGATGTCCAGCAGCACTTCTGAAGCTCAAAACTGTTTTGCAGCTTTTGCAGCAACTGATGATGTTGAATGATGATGAAAGGAGTCACATGAAACCTGCTGACAATGATCACCTAATTCTAGGGTTGCTTAAAGGGACAATTCACCCCAAAATCAAAAATATTTTGCCTCTTAGAGCTATGGAGCATTTAACAGAGAAAGAGTCAAATGTTTCACTGATGGGTTAGCGGAGACAAAAACAGATTTAAAGGGGGAGCGAATATTGAACCTAAACGTGCTAAGTGGACAGAAATACAACTCCATAAGGGAGGTTCTCCATATCTGCTGGATGTATTAAAAGGCGATGGTGTGCTAACACGCCTGCCTTGTATCAGCATTCATTTGAAGTTGTGTTTGTGTCCATTTGATGAATGCAAAGTCCCTGCCCTCTTTGCTCTGGTTTTCATTTCTACCAACTCCAAAATCTTCTACTTTCTCCACCACCTAAACACCAACTTTGTCTTTCTCGTTTGGTATCGGACAGGCTCACAGTGGGTGTTTAGAGCTTTTTTGCTGAATAGAGCGGCCTGCTGAGTCTGAGTCGGCATGAGAGGAAACCAAAACAGTGAAGTTATGGCAGTTACACCGAAATAATAATATAAAAATATAACTTTTTATAACTGCAAGAGTTGGATGAAAATTTGTTGTGGGTTTGTCACTACATGCAACCCCTTTCACAAATGAGTACTCATGTGATCCATTGTTAATAACCAATGTTAATCATATTCTAATTATCTGGAATGAAGTAAAACGAGTTAATTGCAGGTGTTATTTCTGTTGGTGAAAATATTGTGGCATCACTCTGGTGGGAAATAAAATTTTATCCAAGTGTGAAGTGCATGTCTGAAACACTCTGCGCTCTCTTAAAATGTTACATATCCACCCCTGGGCCAACATCTGATTTACGGCTCCTTTTGAAGTGTCAAAACACGTTTGTGAATGGAGAGACTGAATGGCGGACAGACTCACCCACAGCAAACGTAAACTGACCATTTTTGTGAAGGCTTGAAGAATTGTTGGACAGACGACTGACCTTTTTCTATTTACCACTGCAATCCTTAACCTGGGAAACATGTACCTGGACTGAGACTGACACCAAATTAATGAAAGGTCGTGTTATTCAGCTCCATCCCGCTCGTAGCATCGGGCTTTTTTCACCAAAGGGCAGGAAGAAACAGCTACATGGATGATTGTAACATCACTACGGCTGTTTCTCAGAGACCACAAGATTTTATGTTTCTCTCTGTGCCACACTTCTCTTGCTTTTGGCTCTTGCGCTCATTTAGTTTGTCTTCATGTAGTAAAAAAAAAAGAAAAATCTGTATAGTACAAAGCCACAGGATTAAAATTAATTGAGAATCCACACACTGTTCTCTGGCAGCAGATTGTTTACTTGTTTGTCGGCTGCATGTGTGTGCCAATTCTTCAGTGTTGAACCAAGTGAAGTTTTGTGTGTGTGTGTGTGTGTTTGCCTTTGCACTGTATCAGGGGGAATAGCCTGCTGGGGTTATGGAGGGTGCAGTGTGGGGTGATGAATAGGATGCTTTTGTGCTCAGTCTCTCAGCTGTCTGCAAACCAGCGAAGGAGAGAAAGGTGAGAGAAAAAGGGGCACGAGGTGAGGGAGATAGCCAGATAAAGGGGAAGAAAAGAGGAAGAGAGATAAAATACGGGGAGAGGAGATAAGAGAGGCACTGTGAAGCGTGGGGAGCACAGGTGAGACGCAGGGCTGGCAGTGCGGTGGGGTGAGAGAATGGGTGGAGAGGTGAGGAAGAGGAGGGGAATGTGAAACTACTTGTGCATTCAAGAACACTGCATCGTTGTCTCTACAGCCAACAAAGAGACAAAGAGGTTGGCTAATGTAGGAAATCGTTACCATTCTTGTCAGTGGAAGAAGAAAAACAAATGTCCAGGGAAAAAAAAAAGAGGAGAGAAAGTGCCCCGGTTGGTAATTTTGATCACTCGGCAGAACACAGGGCTGACCTCGTGGCCTCGACCTTCACACATGATGGGGTTTGGAAATGAGCCAATCATACTCATGGATGCTGATGAGTTCAGTCGAAGCCGTTGGTGTTGGTGTGGCCACTTTAATACATTCCGCATAAAGAGAACCATTCGACTGTGCTGCTTTCTGATGGAAAATAATGTATAATACATTTTAAAAAGACACAGCATTACAATAGAGACGAAGGTGGGAGCGTTAGAAGGTCAACTTTGATGCAAAGTCTTGATATGTGATATTTTAGAGACCTTTAAAGCACAAAAAAAGCATTAAAAAGTCATCACATGAGGAGGAAAACATCCAGGACCTTTCCAGCCGAGAAGGTACATCCAGTTGTTCAAACTTTAGTGCTAATTGCTACCAAATGAAATGTGTCTGAGGCAAACAAAAACTGAAAGCTGGAATCTGAAGCTGAAAGTAATAAAAACCTGCGGCTGTTTCAGATGTCCAGCTCCTCTGTTATGGATGAGTTTCTTCATCCCCTGTGATGATAAACTGAATATCTTTGTTGATACCAAAAACAAGTGATTTGAAGATGTCACACTGGGATTTAGGAGATTTTTCAGACACTTTATAACACAAACAATAATCAATTAATCATGAAAAGAAGACTGAAAGTAATCGTTAGCGGCAGCTCGACTGGCATCAAATGCTTTGGACAGATTTATGATCATGTTTACTTATCCTTTGAGGAGATGTTTCCCTACTTGAAAAAAATATTTTTAGACTGTTTTTGATTTAAACAGCATCCTTGTATGGCTGCTCGTGTTTATACATTCAACATTCCAGACCTTTGGTGTTACAGCCGAACAGAAGAATTGATCTACAACTTCACAAATTCACTCGTTCCAGCTTGCCATATATAAGATTATTTTAATAGTTTTGGATTATTAGTATTTTTTGGGGCTGTTGGACTGTATATTTGGATAAAACAAACCATTTGAGAATCTTATTTGATGATGTTTTATAGACCAGACATATAAACAGTTAATTAAAAAAAATAATCACATGATTAATAGATAATCAAAATCATCTTTAGTTGCAGCCCAATTTGGTTCATTTCATCAAAGGAAAAGGCAGGTATTTGTAGAGAAAAAACCTTAAAGAAAGATGACAAAGAAACTCATGCCAGAGAGTACTGAAACATTTCCAACAATCAGCTGGATGGAGGTATGTGGCACGTTTGGCTTCATTACGGCAACCAAGAATCCTAAGAAGCAAAGAGATGAGGACATCTCCCTGTTCTGTTACATCAATCGATCAGTCAGTCAGTCTCTGGGTCTGTCCAGACTCTGTGTGAAGAACATGTAGGTAATGATGCCACAAGTCTGAGTGTGGAGTGAACAGCTGTAAGAAATATTAAACAAAAATGAGATATGATATTTGCAGTCCTGCTGCAAAATAACACTTTTTTGGATTTTAGCCAACTCTAAATATCATCCACCTCCACCCAGATGCGTATCTTTCCAATCAGCCCACATGTGTGTGTCTATCACACATTTGCTGTTGCATCTCTCTAAAAACACTTGAAATGATGCCATTTAGCACTGATGAGATTCTTTTTCCCCACACAGAAAAAGATCACAGAGATGTGCTGCATCAGTGCCTGTTGATTCAGCCATACAAATACCCATTACTGCTTCATGTTGCATTTTTCTCTCTCTAACTGATTCAGGATGAAAACTGGATAGGAATAACCAACCCTGGTGTGGACGCATAAATACTTTCTATCTACCCACACCAGGGTCCTGTGAGGCCATCGCAGCATGGCTTTCCTATGATGAAACAGCAGCCAGCGATGGAGGACTGAGGGAGTGGGCGATCAGGACACAAACTGTTTTTCTCCACAAACAGCAGGATGAGACGTGGAGCTGGCAGAGATATGGCATCCATACCTCGAGCCCAGCCAGCACAGCGTGCATCCTCACTTGCTTTGCAAAGTCACACACACACACACACACACACACAATGTCTTTTTTCTGAATGCATCCAGAATATGCAAGAAGTAAATAAATTGAGCCAACTGTATGTGAGCAAGCTTATTTGCATGTTAACAACAACAAACATATTCATTAGGCACTTGTGTTGTTCAAGTCCTTCAAGGGAAGTAAAGGTTTCTCTTACTCAACAATAACTGTAAAAGAGTGATCAAAGATAGGTACAATGGCAGCAAACAACAGTGGGAACAGTGTTGATGAAGCCAGGTGATGATGTGAGGAGGCAGACATCATTAGCCTCCATCATCACACTTCATCAGAGAAGAGGGAGTGTGCTCGTTCTGTTAGCGTAATGAGCTGGAAGTATGAACAAAAGCAGATGGCTTTATGAGTCAGACAATAAGGTGCTCATTATTGAATATATATCATTCATTTCCATTTAGTCAAGCTTTTCCCTCGCTGGTAATCCATTATAAAAGGTAGTGAGGAGCCGATATCACACCTGGTCAGCTGTAGTTCAGGGGGACTTTTCAATGCTGGCAATAATTCATCATGTACAGGTACTGATACCAGGCTGGTGGCACTGACTACAGTGATAAACAGCATTCCCAGCATTCCTGATATCCTGTCCATCCCACAATCTGTACAACATGGAGTCAGTTTGCACCATGTGCTATGACGGTGCTCAGTTATGAGTAACCTATATAGTATGTTGTGTTGTGGTTAATGTGTCAGTCAAATATGAGATTATCAGCTTTTCGCTTTTCTGCATGGGCAATTTTCTTCTCCAGTACACTTCTGCTTGAAACAAAAAATGGGTAAAGATTTCGCAACCTAAGAGAAAACTAAATGCAGCCAGAACTTCCTTAATCAAAAACAAATTGGGGGGAGGAGGGTTTGAGCTACACTTATTCTCATATGACACAACCCGTCAATCATGCAGACTTTACCAACCATCTCAGTATGTGCACAAGCATATGTTTTTGCACCGACGCACCGAGAGAAACTTGGCCGCTGATCGTGCTGCTCTAGTCTGTTTTTCCTCTTGAAGAGCTCGCAGCAGGACGTCAGCCGATGGAGCAATTAAAGCCTCTTTCTTAATCCAGCCGCCCCCCCTCAAAACAACTGGAACTCCTCTTCCTCCTCCTTCCCCCTCCTCCTCCTCCTCCTCCTCCACCACCTCCGCCTTCTCTTCCACGGCCATAGACAGCAAGTGCAACAGTACTCACCCCCAGTTTCTTACTCCGTATCCTCACGTATCCCTGTTTGACTATGTCGTTGAAGTTGGAAGCCATGGCGAGGGGAAGCGGGCAGCTTCCTGCCCGAGGTGAAAATTAAAAGAAAGGTTCACTAAAGTAGCCTCTTTCTTTGTGCGGCGGAGTCTTTTACTTGAGGCTCGATCGCATCCAGCAGCAGGAGAGCCAACGGCGGACAACCTGCTCCTGTGTCAGCGCTCAGGCTGTCCGGCTTCAGCGGCGTGATCCATCCGGGAGAGGAGGGAGATACCATTCGTCAGCTGATTCACTGGAGCCGGTGAGGAGAGCACACAGGAGGAGGAGGAGGCGGAGGAGGAGGAGGAGAGCAGGGAAGAGGTGCGCTTCCTGGACCACACCATCCCCGAAAGAGTGAGGGGGGTGTGGGGTGGGGGGTGGAAGTGGGCATTTTATTTTATTTCACAACTTAACATGAAAAATACTACTCTCACTTTTATTTATTTTTTTTCATTGTTATGACTGTGGCTGTGGTGAATCATTTCACCGAATTAGGGGTCAGGGAGAATTAGTGGAAAACTCTCTGTAGGGTTTCTAAAAGGCTTAGCTTGTGAATTAGCATTAGTCATCTTAGAAGTGACAATTTAACCTTTAAATGAAAAAAATACAGGTGAAAAGTAGAATTTAAGGGCAAAATCCATCCCTCACTGAATGTAATACCCTCAGGGTTTTGTTTTGTTTTGTTTTGTTAGCCTTATACGTGGTTTGATATGACCAGTTGGTTATGGTGGCTACTAGTAGCTAATTAAAACAACTGTTTGGCTATACATTGATATTGGTACAAGAAATATTTCTGTCCTAATACCACAATGAAAATGCTCCACTACAAGTAAAAAGTCCTGCATTCACTTTACTAGTATGAAAACTTAGAGAGGAAATGGTCCCTGTTAGTTTTTGATGTTGTGTTTTTGGAAAAATATTACTGATGCAGATGGGTCGCATTTATTTTAACTACGTATATACTGCTGGGTAATTTAATTTCAAAACATGTGCTACAAGATTTTCATGTGTTTGTAGCCTCGCTGTTCTGTGAGAACCACAAATGTCTAAAAAAGTCAACTTTTCATGAGACACAGCTCTGTTTTTAGCTGTGGGTTTTTAAATAGTTTATTTAGCTTAAGAAGTAGGAGATCTTTCTCAACACATAATTTTCCAAACACTCCACCCTTCAATTTATCACAAACATTCAAAATCAAAGTGATCACATATGGAGAAACATGCTTTTCTCTGAAACTGAGGGTTATGAGTATTGATAAAACGAAAGATCCTTTTGGACTCTTGCTGTCATTCATCTTGTTCATCATTAAAATTGTGTATAAGTAAATGCTCAAGATCAAGATCAACATCTCATCAACACATTTATATCACTCCACCTATTAAATAAGACTACTATTATTTCTTGGTAATTAATACATCAACAGACAACTGTATGTATGTGTGAATATTTTGTTTTATTGTTTATTTTGCCTTCAGTACTTATTCCTATACTTATTCTGTCCTGAGATGCTGCAACACTCGATATTCCCCTTTGGGGGATCAATAAAGGATTATCTTTATCTTATTATTTCCATGTAACTTTTGAAACCATTCATATTGTGGCCTCGCTCCCTTTCCCCCCCAACAATATGTTCAAAATATGCAAATGTACAACAGAGCTTAGTATTCAGAGTAATTTGCAACACACTTTGCACCTTTCCTTTTGGTTATAACCTGTCGGAGTATGAATATCATTTCCATATTTTTCACCAGACAGCCTGCCAATAAGGAAACACAATTTGAGATTGCCAGCGTGTGAGCCCTGAGTTTGGCATTATTAGGTGGCCTTGAATTGTTTTTGTTTGATTTGGTGATTAATAAAACCAGACAGTCAAGTGGCTTTTTAAAGGATCAGATACACTGTGCAGATACATGCACACCCGCAACTTGCACAGTGTGCATACAATGCTGTAGAACGGCAGTCAGAAAGCTCTGAAAATAAAAGCATAGAAACAAATTTTGATCCTTGCCAAAGCTACTCACATAATCCCGATAGGGATGTAGTGAGAGGCGTTGTGCAATCACAGAGAGTGAAATCCTCAGTATTAGAGAGCAGATGGCTCAGGTATATTGATATGAGACGAAGCCATTACTTAACATTGATTAAAATGAGGAGAAGAGAGATGGCTTATGTAACAGAGTTATATAAACTGATATATGATTGAGTAAAGATCTTTCAAAAAGTCTTTTATTTCCAGAATTTATATTCACTTTTTTATGCTCCTCAATCTAACAGTAAGAAAGAAGCACAGATTAATATGGCTGTTTCAGGAAACAGATTTCTTTTTATAAATGAGGACACAAATACTCCACAGCAGCCAGCTTTGCACAGTTATCCTATTGCTCACACTGATTTATTTATTTGTTGTGTTGCATGGAAAGAAAATGTCCTCTGCTGGTCTGTGTTCAGTGTGTGTCGAAGGCTGCCACTTTGAGAAGTGCTTTTCTGTCAAGTGTCAGCTTTTGAGTCCAGAGGTAGAACTGTATTTTCTGTCCCGTTCATCACATCCACAGCGGCACACAAAGCCTTCCAACAACCAGCTTGACTTTGATAGTCTTCATGTCTCTCCGGAAGTGTCCTCAAATTTCAGACTTGTCAAAGTTGTTTTGTCTCTCTAATCCTCTTTGTACAACATGGCTCTGTTCCATTCACACTGCCTTGTCAGCCCCTCTCTAAGAAAACAATGTTGACAGCAACAATGTCTTTCCATTGCACTAAATATTGTGCGCTGGTGACTGTTATCACCCAGAACTGTCCTAGTTTTGAGGAAGTAATTGCCTGCTGTGCTGCAGGACTGACAATCAGTTTGGCTTCGGTTGGTCACAGGTAGAGAGGCTCAGTGTGTTCAGCATGCAGGCCGCCACACAAACAAACATATGGCCCTGACATACGTGAACGCCTGCCAACGGGGTCAGATGTGTTGAGAGTCACTCAAGAGCAGGAAGACCTTCATCAAGGTCTGAACTGTGGAAAACAACTCCAATCTGGCAATTTATCAGGTAGTGACCTCATAATCATCACCATTTTTCATAGACGTTCCACATCACTTATCCAAGTCCCATCACGTCTATGATGATTAATACCAGGAAGGCTCACAGAGAAACCATGCCATCCATTAAAGTACTTAAGCATCCCCTAAAAACTACTCCTGGATTGTTTATTTAGTCACAGCTGAGGCGAAAGGCAAATTCTGGATGGTTTTGATGGTCTAGTGAAATATTAAAACTTGCCTTTGCATTAGATGCTTAGTTTGTCTCAGTGCTATTTGGCGAACATTCGCAAGCACAAACAGCTAAATAATTAACACATTTTGAAAAGATAAGCAGGGGTGAATGAGTGGAGGGGTGGCAGAGAGAACGAGAGAGAGAGAGAGAGAGAGAAATGCCTCTCATATGCTTAGTTGTTCGCCAGGTAAGCATTTTTACATGTGGGCGGAGGAGAGAAAATAGAGATCACACAGGCAGAGTTATGGTAATGTTCTGCTCCGGGTTCCTGTACTCAAGCTTTTTACAGCAGCCCGTATCAGCCTGATATGTTAATAGGCACAATGGGATTTGGGTTTGATTAAATGTCAATGCCTGGAGGGTGAAAAAAGGCTAGCGTGGAAAGGGGAAAAAAGTGCAGATTTCTCAGAATAAGAGATGCGGGCTGTTCTCAGCTCGGTGGGTCCAAGGAGAACATGGTTAGTCACATAATATAGGACAGCAAAGGTTGTGTGCAGTCCCAGAGGATCAGGCCATGACATGTTTGTGATTTACTCTATAGCATTTAGAAGTAGAAGTGGTTGGAGGGCCTCTCTGTCCTTCTCCAGAAGGTGAGTCGTGAGAGTGGGCGATTCGAGAGGGTCTTTCACTTCAATCGCAGATGAGTGTATGGGTAGAGCTCGTAAGCCTATAACAAGGGTTCCTCGCATTACCGAATTAGCCGAAAATGTTATCTGAAGAGCTGAGGATAAGATTTAATTTGCTCGTGCAAGCTCATTTTTCAAAGCAATCTAGCAGACACACATTTAACGATAGTCCACTTTAAATTCTGCCCATCTAAAATGAGATAAAGTACATAATGTACATTTGCATTCAGAGAAGATTTGTGTATGTGAATGAGTGCATGAGTCATAAAAGGAACTATAGAAGTTACATGCTGATGGTAATGGAGGAGGATGAATGTTGAGGACAGAGATGCAGACAGATGAGAGTGAAGCAGAGGGGGAAATACAAAAACAGGAAAAAGAGACGCAAGAGCGTGACCACAATGAATAGAAAAGAAATGGATCATTCTCAGAGAAAGGCTATACCTCCTGCTGTTCTGACACAGTCTTTGTGTCTTAAATTGGGGTCCATCTTGTGTCACACTGAGGCTGAACCCTGGGCTGGATCTCTAGAGACAGAGCTGTTCCACTGCTGCAGTGTTTCTCTTAGAAAATGACCACAGCTCATCACATTCAGCTCAAGAGAAAAAGAGGTCCATCGTCCCCACAAGAGTGATGTGAGATGCCTCCTTTTTCTCCGTTTTTTTAATACGGCACAGCTAATTTGGAGACCAGAGGCTGAATTCATCATCTTTCTAAATGAAGGACTGGCTGGTCTTGGATCACTGACCCGGTCCTTCGTCTGACCATCTCATTCATTTTAATTGTCTTTCATACTCAAAGATGTTTGATGAATTAGATCCCATTTTCCTGAAATGTATTCATGTCAGGTCTTTTGTTGCTGTTCTGATCAGCCCTCATGACCAGTTTTTCAATTCAGTTTCACATTAGTAAAACATTATTTTTTGTAGTCAGCACATTCATTTGAAGTTACAAGACTGGCATCATGTTGTAGCTGTCGTTAGTCACCTCTTTTAAATACTACTTTTGTATTTGTTCAGTTCGTCAGTGTCTTTATTCGCTTGCTCTTGCTCCCTTCACAGTGAGGTCAAATCAAGTCAGGGTTGACTACAAACCAGGCAGGATTTATGCCAAAGGACACATCAGCAAGGCAGAAGCTAAATGTCAAGAGGGTGCAATCCAGATTCTTGGAAGCCATGACCTCACTGTGCCGCTGCACAACCGCTGGGTCTTCCCACTCCATAAACACTGTATTACTGTTCATTCTTCGACACATGTGGTGCTGTGTCCGTTCGACTCATCACAGCCAAAAAAAGAAAAGAGGGCACAGACAAGCGTGACTAATAAATATGCCCTGTAGAGGGCAACATTGTATGCTGCCATAGGAGGAGGCCTTTGAAAGGACTGTTTAAATGTTTTCATGTTTCGACTGTATGATAATGAGATCTTTATGCTTGTTGTGGAGCAACAAGTTGTATAAACAATACATATCAAACAAAAACCAGTCACAATGCAAGCGATTTGTCATGTTCAGTTTAAATCCTTGTATTGGCCCAAACAGAAACCAAACAGAAAAGATGCCTTGGGTTTGCTTGAAATGCAGAAAAAGACATCTTTATCACTCTGCATCGTACTTAATGTGATTCTGCATCAAATTCCTTCTTTTCTTTGCAAAACGTGTCTGTCCTGTCCCTCAGCTCGGTTTGAAAACAACTTTAACTGCACCTTGAGAGCTGCAGGTTATTGGCTTTCCTTATTTAATCTGACAGATTTAATATAAAACAGGTGATGCTTGTGCTTTTCTCAATGGCAGTGGCTTGTGGGCCCTTCTTCGGGACTGGCAGGAGCACATGACTCCAGCGCTCACCATCCAGGTCGGGACAAAGCCACTCTTTTACCTCCAGGACCTGCTTCACAACGGCTCATGTGTGAGCATGGAAAAGAGTGGAAATCAAACCTCCTCTGTAAATACATGAAAGGTCAGCGATGACGTCAGAGTCCGGGGACAGCCTCCTCCGTGCTTTTGCGGCCCATCTTTGGTGCCTGATTTGTTGCAGTTCTTTATATTTTGCACTCTGTGCTCCCAGACCGTGATCCCAATATAAATACACGAGTACACTTCTGTCACAGAATTGTCTTTGGTGTGTTGCCCGCTGCTCACAAGTCTATGTACTGGGCCACGTGTTGCAGGCAGCTACAAAAGGAATCATTTTTGCTGACTCGTACGAAAACTTGAAAACAAACTTATTCTGGGATGCCTTTTGATGTAGCTTACTACGAACAGTAGTTTTTCATGACTTTTTTCATGACTTTTTCATGACTCCTTCATGCTGTGCTCTTCTTCCATTACCCCTGGGCCCTCCAGGCCTTGGCCCGAAACTCTCCTACTTCCTCTTTCTTGTATTATGACTGGCTGCAAAGGAGTGTGTGCGCCCATCTGCCTGCCTGCTTTATTGTTTGACCATGACCCCGAACTGTCCTGTATGTAGCCTTTCAGGCTGTTCCTTGTTGTCTTGCCAGGCGTCTTATACTATGTTTCAGTTCTTCCTCAACATTTGTTTTCCTTGCAGTTGCAAACAAGTGTTTGTTTTACACGCAGGTCGTCTGATCGCTTCTCGGATAAGCAGGCTTCTTTGAACTCGATCCGTTTCCTCTATTATCCATGGCTTTGTGTGTGAATGTGTTTATGCCACATTCCTGCGCTATAGTTTTGTTATTAGTGTTATCATTAACGCAATCTCAACCGACAAACATCTGGAGGACAAACAGGAAACCTCTGCCCCAGCTTCCTTATAGGAATGAGCGCTGTACAAGGAAGACAGCTATGAAACATTGATTAATTGATGGCTGGCTTAAGATTTGGTCCAGGCAATAAGATTTACAGATGTGAATTGGTTTTTGTAAGTGTCCACATGATGTGGACTTGTCATTATTTATTCTGAGGGGTAGAGGCAGTCTGGGAGGCAGCCAGCCCCTCCGGGAGAGGTACCATAAGCACAACTTTCCCTATTCCACAGTGCTTGTTTTAGGAAAGGCTTTTTTACATGTGGTCCACATCTGCATCCAGAGTATAAAAGCAATTCTCTGACACCCATTTACCCAGGAACAAATGTCAGTATTAGTGTCTTATTGGTGCAAATAGCTGACGATTAACCATCTGATGTGCAGTTGTTTTCGTTGGTAGTAAAAGCATTTAAGATACGGCTGCAGTCCTGCCTGTCACGACACAAGTAAGATGAATGTACCTTCATCATAGTGTGCATTCAGAGATGTCTGTGAGGTGAGGGAGAAAGACAGTGAGAGACAGCACAACAGTAGCAGCCAGCAGTATGAAGATGCACATTATTGTGTTTAGCATAATCTGTAAGGAGTAACTTTGCCAGATATTCTTTATTGGGTTTAATCACCTGAGTATACATGAATAAGATAATCTCACATGATGAAAAACTCACGTTTCTTCATTTTCTAACCAAACAAAGACATCTTTTTCTCTTGAGGGGAGATTTATTTGTGTTGGGCTGAAAAAAGTGGGAATATCTGATCTGTGAAAGCCTCCTTTCAATTAACCCAGTAAAACACGCTGGCCGCGTCTGAGTTGTGTCTCTCCAATGGTACCGTGTCGTACCAGGATTCAGTGTGTGCGCCACTGAGGCTCACATTACGGATTATACCAGCATACCATAAGAATTCACGTGAAGTTAACGACTGGTTTGACAGTATTAGGTCACGCGGCTCATACCTCAGTAAAACCGTCCAATAAGCAAACCATGTGACATATTTCTTTGCATTTTGAGAGGCCTGGACAGAGATCTTTGACACAGATTTGGAGACAACCTTTTGCGGTGAGGTTTAATTGTGGAGCAGTTGCAGGAAGAACCATGCAGGCATCTGTTGTTGGCCCCTGACTGGCACATGTAAAGTACCAATTTAAATATCAGGTATTTCAGTATAACTAAATGTACTTGAGCACCAATTTCAACATGTATAAAATCTTCAGCTTCAGTCAAGTAGTTTGAAGATTAGTCACTGGAGAGCCGGTTGGTTGTGAATGGTTATTATAAATCAAATGTCTCACATTTGTCAGAGGGTTGTTTTAAAAGCACGGACGCCTAAAATAACTCAATAATTATAGTATGAGTCACCTTGCCACTCAGGAAAGGCTTTTTTTTCTCTTCTCCACAAGTACCCACTCCATCTTTGCAAAAACACATTCACAGTGTGGCTATGTACATGTAATATTTTTGGATCATGAGGGGAAAATAAACCCACTCCCTGTCAAATTTTATGTTTTGTTCATCTGCCAAAGTAAAGGTTTGACAAGAAGGAACACAGTCTTTACCACTGGCAACCATAGCTTTTCACCTCGGTGCTGACGGCTTCCCTGACTGCATCACTGTTATCTGATTCGCATCCAACTATGGTAGGATCGGTGGCACATACACAGCAAAATAAACAAACAAATGAGTGAGAGAAAAAAATACAATTAAACCCAAATATACAGCATGTGCGCACACACATATGAGGCACAAACAAATGTGGATGCACATACTTTCCCTCCTGTCAGGTGTATACGGACTCTTTGACACAGTCTGCCAGTCTGCTGCCACGCAGCACCACATTTAGCTCTGCAAGGAGCGCCAGACTGCAGCTGAGCAGAGCACAGTGAGGAGGTTATTAATGGCTTTCCTTATTTTAAACGACAGTCTGAAAACACTGGTGGCACCATGCAGACCCTGCTAGCTGCAAGCTTGTCTTTCATCCCATCTGTCTTCACTGCACTCAGTCTCCTCGGTCCTAATGGGCCTATGGCTGTCTCTCAGTCAGTCAGTCAGTTTGCTCCTAATGCACCCTCGTCTGTCTGGTGGGTCAAGTGAAGCCGCACAACAATTAATCACCATCAACCGATGTGTTGCACATCACCTTAATTATGTGAAGTCGTGCAGCATTTGTTTTTAACTAACAGGGTCCCGCTATGTTAGAAAAGTGCTCCTGCAAATCTTTATTTTACGGCATCCAAATTTTGTCTTGTTTGTATGAACTCTTAAAGTTAAAAGAAAATTATGCAGATGGTATCCCAATGTCATTCTTATGATGAAGTCAGAGAATTGAAAGTTCACACTGTTTCCTCTAGCCTTCAGGTTATTTCTCTGCCCTCTCCTCCTCCATCCCTCCCACTTTCTCCCTTTCTGTATCCTCGTCGTCCTCTTGCCTTTCATTCTTCAGAGCCCCTGAACGTCACCTATCACCACATCCCGCTGTGAATTTTGACACCTGTCTGATGTATGCCTCTCTGTTCTCTCACAGGACATGGGGTCCACATGGTCAGCCTATCAATCACTCTGCAGTCTCTTCTCCTGCAGACCTCAGCCAATCACTGGAGATTCAGTTTAATCAAGCACTGTGTGTCATGTGAGTGTATGAGTGCATGCACACACACACACAGGTGGCTCCTTTTTCCTGATTCACCAACAATAAACTGTTTTCCACATGTTGTGAGGGCCAGTGTGCATGTAACATGTACTCTCCCACATGTGCAACTGTAATTACTCTACACGTACACCCATAAAACCGCGAGAAAACTCATTAAACAAGACTGCACATATATTGTTTCACATTGGTGTCACCAGGCCAGTAGCTGTACATTCAACCCATCATGTAAGATTTAGTGGCACTTGTCTGGGGAATAACAAAGACTGGCAGCTTGAGTCATAGCCTATTGCAGCGCTCCAGACATCATAACACTGTCAGACATGGATATGGTGGAACCCATTACAGACTGGTCATTTCGCCCCATTGCTGCTCAGAAGCAAATGAGGAGTGACGACTCTGCTCCCTGGTGACAAACTCTAGCAGGAAAGCTGGTACATTTAAAATCAAACGCTTCCGCTCTCTGGGGTTTGAATGAACAACTGGTATAGATACTGAGAAGGAGGCGGTGCCACATCCTGAGAGACTTTCCTGAGACGTCCTGAGATGTTGTGCAGGATGGATCTGGAAATGTGCGGGATTGGATTCAATCTCCATCCAACCTACAAAACCTACCTCTCCCTGAGGTACTTTGATCTTTGTTATTTTGGATCTGCATATTTATTTTCTGACTTAGAGCAAATGTGAGACAACTCATTGCCAGTGAGGTTTTCATAATGAGGGCTTTATGACCCCTATCAAATGAACATGGCTTCCCAGTTTCAGAGTCTCAATATTTGATCATTTAATGCATATTACATGTGCCTTTTTCATTTGTAGATCATTCAGAGAAAATTTCCTGTCAAAGTCTGAAACTTCAAATTAGCCATCATGGATTTTGACTCCGCCTGATGTGAAATGAATCTGAGACAGCGTGTTGTCTGGAATAAATCAGCACAAGTAAACATGTATCTGAGTTATGATCGTGGTACTTACAAGAAAAACTTAGAAGAAGCGCCGCCCTACCACCACAGCCACCACAGATGTACAGCACGAAATCCAATACTAACATAGGTTTGAAGGAAATATTTCTAAGAAAAAACTGTACATTTCATGGAAATGCCCGTCTTGGAGCAGCGGCTCACATGAAGTGCTGTCAAATATTTATTGTAATAAATCACCACTGATGCTTTCATTTGAAAGGCAGGTTGAGTCACGAAGCATTTGATAATAAAACTCAATCATATATTCTGTCATAGACAGTTTTGTATGTAAATGTCCTTGCAAAAGTATCTGAGAAATGTCATACCGACTTTTAGTGAAAGAGAACTGTGGTGGTTGTAATATTTTATTGTAAAATGGACTTTTCCTAACATCTTGAGGTAGGAAAATACAAATAATGCACAGAGAAACAGTGACAAAAATACTTTTAATTGTCAATGATATTGACCGATAAGAAAGCTGAGAGCTGGTAGAATATGAACAAATATATTTGTTGATTTGAAATCATCATTCTCCTACACACTGTATGAAATAAAACTGTTACCGCGTAGTGTTAGAGGCGTTGTGTTGTGGGGGAGATGAATAAACATGACCTGAAAACATCTTTGGGGTAGCAACGTATAAGTAGACTGCGATGCATGATGAAGTTGGGCACATGGTTTTGTTTCTCTTTCTTAGAAAATAACATGAGCCTACTTCCCGACCTGCAGGGAGTTTTAACTAAACCACATTATCTGGAATAATAACCAAACAAGCAAAACCCATCACACTGGCAATTATAATAATGATACAAAAACAATATATATATATATATATATGTATGTATATATATATATAGCAGCATCCTTTTATAAATCATACCGATATAATGCATAATCATATAAAAATAAATGCATAGAAATTTGTTCCCCTAACATTACAAAATACAAAATATGACAAGAAACCTCTCCAGAGCACCAGTAAACATGTGCCAGATGTAATACATGAAAAAAAATGATATTCATCCTTAAGTGCCATTATAATGTTGTATCAGAGGATTTCTAGAATCAGTACTCATACACAGCTGTCTGTTAAAAAACGGCAAGGAAATGGCACAAAGACAAAACAAGTGTAATATTATTAACACATTTTTTTACAACAAAATATTTGGAGATATTTACAGTTCATAAAAGTTCTTGCCAAAGACGGCAGAATGAGAGCGAGTGAGTCCTGACAGTTTCTCCTTGTGTACGTGTCAAGTTTTTGTTGCCGGGTTTACGCTGTCATGGAGACGACCTCTAACCCTTGAAGTGTAGCAAAGCCAGAAACATTTCAGTCATCGAGTTTGACAACAGGGCTTGATTACCGCCTATTCAACAACCCGAGTGCGCTTTCTGTTTGGTGAAGCCGCCCTCTGGGGCACTCAAATCACAGCGAACACCCGGAACGCCTTCCCTCCGGGAGGGTTTTGAAGGCTGGAGAGCGAGAGAGAAACAAGAGGGAGAGTCAGTCTGGGTGTCAGATACAAAACATGTCCCAGTCTTTCGCAGAGAGACATGGATGACATGCACACACAAACATATTCGGGTTTTACGGAGAAATGTCCACGTCAGTGTGTCGTCTGACACTCTGATGACAGATAGGCCACAAACAGATAGAGGCTGAAGCTCCCTGTGAAAACAGATAAACCACCCATTTTTACATAAACACGGGGGACTTCACGTGTTAATCCAACAAAGACAGACATGTTGTGAAGTTAAAGGAGACAGATAAATGATGGGCAGATACTAACAGACGTCAAGCATCTCAGCTGAGTGACAAAGATAAATGTGGTGGAGAGAGACAAAGGAGGAAAGGAAGAGGGCAGAAAAGGAGAGGAAAAGAACATAGAATAAATGAGACTGTGTGTGTGTGTGTGTGGTCTACACAACTCATGCTAACAACAGCTATTCTGCAGACCACAGAATAACCCAATGTATGTGCGATTTCATATCTCAAAACAACAACAACAACAAAAAAAGACCAGACCAAACAGTATGTGGGTCACCAGCTTTAAACAGAGGCTGGTACTGACCTGTAACCTTAATGCTGTTGTAAAGTGGTACACCACTGTTTCAACATGTGCTCTTGCTTTCGTAGCAATCACAAGCTCTCTTCCATGTTGTGACCTAAATGTTATTTCATTTCAGCCACTGAGGGCTCACTATGTAGGAAGATGGTGACAAACATCTACCTGACAGTGAGAATAAGAGGCAGGCTCGTCTATAAAGTCTTGGCTCATAAGTTTAATTCCATCCTGCCAGAAACAATTCAGACTCACCAAATGATCATGTTATTTCATGTTATGAAAACGTCTTACACAGAATCCACTTTGACATCCACACACACTTTCGACAACCTTGTCCAAACTTTTAGTTAAACACAACATATTGGTTGAATTAAGCTTCAAATGGTATAAACTTTTACCTTACAGTGATCCTCTTTGTTATAGGATACCTCTTCCTCAGTGCATAAGCTTTGGCTTTTCATTGCTTTGCATTCTTATTTGATTGTTTCCTTATTTTTTCTTTTTCTGATGTTGAACTTCATAAGCTTGTCTACTCACTGCCCTCACTTTCTGACTTACTACCAAAAAAAAAACAAACCCTTCCAAGAACGACATTAAGATACTCTCACCTTCTCTGCAATAACTGCCAAGCAACTAATTGTTTCGAACTGGATGCATGCTAATCACCCTCCCATGCACACTGCAGGA
Source organism: Scatophagus argus (assembly GCF_020382885.2). Taxonomy (NCBI): domain Eukaryota; kingdom Metazoa; phylum Chordata; class Actinopteri; family Scatophagidae; genus Scatophagus; species Scatophagus argus. The sequence continues at coordinate 5,056,385 of NC_058510.1, forward strand.
CAGATGTAACAAACTGCCTGCATCCTGAAAAGATTAAGTCCACATGGGAGGGCAGAGTGAATAAATATCTCTCTACCTGAGAGCCATTGATTTTCTCATCCGTCCTCCCTGCAAATTAACAAATTAACCCCTTCTCTTTCCAAACAAGTTGTGAGACAGGATGCAGACTAGTATCAGTAATCTCATTCAACAGTTCATTCCTTGACAGTTAGACTGTACCATCTCTGGTCTGTTTTGTATGTGTTTGTCGCACTTTGTTTTTGTTTTATCTTTATTATCCTTTGTTAAAGTTAATTGCTGTTTCTACAAATATAAGGTACCGCTGTCTTCAGTGCTGTTACAATGGATGTGAAGTTTTGTTATCCTCGACACAAACATTTTCAGTGTGGTCGTACCTCTCCGAGAAAATGCCATTCTGGTATGAAGCGATGTAGTGTTTCCGTTTGTCCACTGGCATCACATCAATGTAACCACCCACGTCATTCCTGATCACTCCTGCATGGACGGCTGTTCGGCATATACTGGACTTCTATAGAGACATACGAGAGCAAAGGAAGCGTGAGAAATTATGAAAAGACAGCACATTTCAAGTTTCAGACTCAAAGTGGACAAAAGACTCGCATTTCACAAACACATTATGTAAGAAATGGTGATTCATTTAGTTAGGGCTGAACGATATGCAAAAACTATATATATGAATCAGAATCAGAATCAGAAAAGACTTTATTGCCATGTAAGTGAAGAGGTTTCACATTACTAGGAATTTGTCTTGGTGATTGGTGCATACATAGAACATAACAGTAACATATAATTGAAGAATAAAATAAAATAAAATAAAAAAAATAAAAAATAAAAAATAATAAAAATAAAATAGAATAAGGTAACACAAAATAAAATAAGCGAAATAAATACTTTACTGGAGGTAGTTCAAAGTGAGGTAGTGCAGGGTGGAGTATAGTGCAAGTGGGTGAGGTAGACAGTGCAAGTGAACTGCAGGTGGACAGTGAATGAGCAAATATGACTGTATATGACTGCAATATCTGCCATCAGTTTCATTTTTTTGTATTTAATTTCCAATGAAAAAAAATCTAAAAATGAAGATGTGACTTTTTTTGCTGTTATCTGTACCAGCTAGGCTCCCTTACGTCTAGAGAGTATTAATTCTAGGCTGGTGCATCACCTTTTAACTTTATCAAAAAGTCACAGTTCCTGTGTTTTGGATAGTGCAGTCGTTCAGTTTCAGTAATATTTGTTCATCCCTACTCCACCACCACCAACATGCTGAACCAGTTTTTAACACAATCAGCTGCTGAAAGAGTGACTTACATCAGAGTATATTCTGGTACCGATTACTCTGGATATGTGAGGATTCTCTTCTAAACAGTTTCTCGGGCAGTATAACCTAAAAAGAGAACGTCTGAATGTAATGACTTGAACTTACATAAGTCTGGACAACAAAACTTGTGTAAGAGACCGACCTGGCAGCGGACATAAAACCGGGTTCATACCTTGGACAGTGTTTTGCAGGTTTTTGGTATGGACACAGCTGTGCAACTGTGGTTTCACATGTGATGGCTTTGACTGCAAGACATAATTACAGCGAGTGTCATCAAACACAGTTGCAACACAGCTTATAATGAGTAATTTAATGTAGTAAGTGACACGTCTATAATCAGCATGTCACACTGTTGTCAGACTAACCTGCAACTCTGGAGACGGTGAAGGAATTAGCACTTTGATATTTTCTGTCAAGAGGAAACACACAATGACGACATGACACCAAATTATTTTCACTTACTGTGAGTATATTTCACCAGTTGTGTTATCGAGTAATGTTACTGATGGAAAACATTGCTTGTAATGCTGTTATCTCACCCTACAGACTGAACTCCATTCTTGTTGGATTTGATGAAGTAGTCCTTTCTGCCTTGTCTTGTTACATCCATCCACCCTCCATCATTATCTATGACACCAGCATGTAGACCAGCTCTGCAGATGCTGGATTGCTGCAAACAGAGCATGTTATTTACAATATCACTTACATTAGAGACCTTTCGCTGATGCGATCATAATAAAAAAAGGTTTGATAAGGGCACTTTGACAGGAAACACAGGAAGGGAGAGAACCCACCCAATCAGACTACTTAACATGGATTACTTTGTGTGTACTCACCATTTCATAGTATACTGTCCCAACTACTTTTCCTGTAGCATCTAGGCAACCAGCTGGGCACTCATATCTGTAGATTATTGGGTGAAAATAAGGAGAAATGTACTGTATACTTCATTTTGTGTTGCTTATCTTTGTCGTATTTCATCCAAACTGTACCTATTACAAGGTGTTCCTTTACACTGATCTCGAAGCTTGGTGTCACAGGTCACAAGCTGAGCTGAAAAACATGGACATAAAGGCCTTTCAGTGCTTGTATAAGAACCAACATGCATGAACTGGCTCCTCTGATGCGGACGGCCTGTTTCTGAAAGCCTGAGTTGAGTGAAACCCAAGTGAAGACTATTGTCGTGACACTTTAAGCACTGAAAGGAAGAATTCCTGCAGCAAGGTTCAGGGTGGTCAGCAACACTAGAGGAAGTGTCTCAGCTTACAAGCACAGGCCCATTGCAATGCAGAGAGGAAGCCATTTAAAAACCACAGCGAGCCCCTCTCACCCCTCAACCCCTCTCAGCTGGCCAAAAGCAAACACACTCTGGGGATCATGCTAAAATAGACCTCCCCTCCCTGCTCCGAAGAGTGACTTGCAATATTAAGTACACTTAAGAAACTGTCAAGATTAATCAGGAAGATGACGGATAAAGGCTCCAGAACATCAAGGCAATTTAAGATAAATTGCAAGAAAAATATATCCGATCAAGGCCTATTTTTTGCACTTATCAATTATTGCACGTTCGACACTTGGCGGGAAGTTATTTGCAAACTCTCTGGTTTTGACCCAATTTTTAGAAGTTTCTTTTTATTTTTTTTTGTTCTGTACTTCTTGCCACTCTGTGCACCTCCCAACCCTAAAACAGATCACATACCCCACATTTTGAGATGAAACTAGATCCAGAATAAACAGTTGGCAAATGGCAGCTTACACATCTGCTGTGTGTTGACCACTTCATTCTTTTGCAGGTCCTCTGTGGGGGGCTTGGTGGGTGCTGGAGCAGGGAGGCTGGGAGGCTCAGGCTTGGAGGCCCTGGACCAGGGCTTCTGAGGAGCACGGGGGGCCTCGGGCTCAATGAAGTTGTTTTCTTCCGTTTCCTCTTGCGGGGGGCTGGAACTGTCACCTTCAAGTAAAGTCACAAAAGCATGGCAAAGTAAGCTAATTTTTCCTTAGGTTTTCTTACCCTGTCTGTCTTTTCTCCACACATACCCTTGTAGCAGAGGTTGTCCTTGCAGCCTCCTCCATAGCTGGGAGGACAGGCTGAGCACGGGGTCCCGTGTTTGTAAGGCGAATGGCCCCACCAGTTTCCCCTGTTCAGGACACATAGCAAGCAAGGCTTACTTTGCAGAACATATACTACTTAAGCTAATGTGTGGCCATTGTGAACTTCATCTGTGACAAAACTTTCAAAATCAGCAGCAGACGATTTTGTCACATCAAAAACAACACAAGAGCACTATTTCAGTTTCTTGTACTCTTGCAGCCCGTATGTCAGTCATACAGCTGTGGAGGAACATGACAACAAATGTGCTTACTTTGGTGAATAGTTGCAGACAAGATAGACGGCTTTGGCCCAAATCTGTCCCCACACATTCATGTTGTAACACAAGTTGATGGCACAGCCGATGCGACTGCTGGTGGCCCAAACCAGCTGCAAATGGGTGATAGGACAGACCCTTTAAAACTGATTACAAAGCCTTAAATCAAATGCCATAAACTCTTTCAAATCCTGAAGAAACTGTATAATTCAGATGTGGCTACCTGTGTGTAATGAGTGCACACTGGCCCGGAACATCTGAAGGGACAATAGGGGTTACACTCCTGAGGGTAAGGGAAGGAGTAGTCTTTCACTTCATCATACCAGGCCTGCACATGGAACGTAGGTGGGCGATACCTGGAGACATGAGTAAGCATAACTGTGATGACAATGTTCCTGTTGTTTCTATTGTCCCGTGTGTCTGTAGGTGTAGGAGTTGAAACATCAAAGCTGTTCTCTGCTTACAGGAAGCCCTCTTTCACTGACTCACATGCATATCCATGTTAACCCATACAGTAACTGAACATATTTTACATTTCACATCCTTCCCAAAATCACAGAGAAAACATATAGCAAGCATGCCAACATGCTTACTTTAAGGCTACACACTATGAAATAATTTATTTATTTGATAAAAAATAAAAAAACAAAACATCAGAATAAAGTAACTGACATGGCACTCAGCTGTAGTGCCTACTGGTAACCACAGCAACGTAAACACACCTGTTCAGGATGCCATGAAGCCCCTAGGTGGCAATCAAGCATTTGTGCTCTCTGAATAAATTGCAGTAACCAAGGACTGACCTTGATTTAGCACCAGGTGTTGCTAGTTAATCAAGCAGACATCTTGACTGTGAAGGGGTATGATTAGATACGGAACAAAAGTCTCTTACGTGAAGCAGTGCTGTTTTCAGATGCTCTACAGGGGACTGAGTGAACAAACAAACCAACAAATGAGCTCATGTAACAGAGTCTGCACTATGTGTGATTCCATTTGCGTTTTATGGCCCATGGGTGAAGTAGGTAGATGCTGCCGTCAGCTATATAACTTTGCTTTAATGAGAGATATCCTTGAGGCTCATTGTTTAGCCTTCTTCATAAATGTAGCAAATTCATATTAATATGCCCTCTGTATGAACAAAAAGTAATGAGTAGATGGATGGTGGACTTTACTGCCAAATAAATAAATACATAAATAAAAAAGTTATCTAGCGGTTTTTAAACTAAACCTCACTGAAGTAACCAGATGAATCTGAGGGGTTCAGAAATGATTAAGGTGTCAGAAAGGAAGAAAAACAACATTATGAAAAACAGACTTGGAAAAAATTACAAACAGTCCTCTAATCTTTGCTTTCATGTGAAATTTTAAACAATTTTCTTTAATTCTGGGTCTCTGGGTCTATCTGAGAAGATTAAATCTCTCTTTGCTGGACTTGTTAAGAACCCACAAACATCTGAAATGTGGGAACCTCACTAGATATGTTTTTTCAGAAGTCACAAGCAAAAAAAGATGTTGACTTTAAAGACATTACATATTTCAACATGCTTGCACCGAGGCATTGTTTACCTTCCCCAGTGTGCCCCCAGGTTCTGTCCGATCTGTGGCAGCAGACCGGCAGGACCGTGTTCCCACAGACAGGTTTCTGCCCACTCCTCTGCTGTACGCTCCAGTTCTGTGTCCCACACCTGCACGGGAGATGAGATGGAAAAACAGCATGAGCATATAAGACACAGAAATGAGCCACGGGAGATATTCACAGCTTTGTTCAGCTTTCAGTGATGTGATGTGAGGTGGTATTCAAACGAACACTCAGTGAAAACTACTTATCATATGCTATGATAAGTCATACGGACTAGGAGCTGCTATGGCTTAGTCAATCTCCAAACTAAATGCAGAACTATGTCGATGTGTTGCTGCTGTTGTATGAAGAGCTTTTAGTTTTTATTATTGCTGAATTTCCCCAGAGGGGTCTCCCCATAGGACTGGGTGTTATTCAAAAAAGCAGTTTTTCCTTTAGTAATACCTTCCATATGTCTCTGGTGAGATGTCTGGGTGCAAGCTTTTGTTTCACTATACCTTTCTCTGAACTGCCCTCTCAGTTAAGTTTGGCTCTGGTTGGATACTAAGGGATCATATTCCCATTCTGGGGTTTTCTGGGAATGCAAAGACTGTCCTTCCTCTCTGCTGACCTACATTTTACCAGAATAAAAAAAGTTAGAATAACACCAGCTGTAATTCCTCTGAAGGACACTGTATGTTCCTCTAATTGCACACCTTCACTTTCACCTTCTGTGTGGGAAAGCTAATGTAACAGGTCTTGACGAGAAAGTCAATTAGCCTGCATAAATGTGTGTCTGTGTGTGAGCACATGCATTAGTGTACCAGCGGAGGTGTTAGAAGTTTTTACACTTCACACGTTGGACCCTGGAAGTCATAGCTTATGCTCACTTAAATCTCATCCAATAACATACACTCAAATAACTCCCCTGTGTCCATCACCCACTTTCAGCCCCACCAGAAACAACTGCTGTTCTCTGCATTAGTGCTGAAACACTTACACTTACTGCCCAACAACAGGATATCTGGCAGCACTGAAAATTCATTCTTAACTCAGTCCTTTCTGGGAATCCCGCTTGCTGTTGAGAAGAGGAATCAACACCACCTATGTAATATTGGTGGACTCGGCAGTGATGGCACAGCGTGTTGTGTCATATGTAACATAACTTGCATATAGAGCAAATAAACAGTTGGAGGTGTGGAGTATATGTTTCATTCATCTCTACACCTGCACAGAGGGAGTGTTACAGCAGCCTCATCTGTATTTGCATGTTCTGTCTTGCACAATAAGGCCAAACGATGACTGACAGGGCCAGGGCTAAAACAGGACTGAAGATTTGTTAACCTGAAACTCTATCTCCATTCAGAAATGACCTCTGCTGGCAGCGAGCTGCAAATAAATACCAGTATTGTCAAATCTGTGTTGTAATCCCAAGTTATCCCTTTTGCTCAACACAATAGCTTACAAAGCTGAAAGAGAAACACTTTAGAGGCTGAGGCCTGGTCCTCCTCAGAACACAGAAGAGAGAGAAGAACAACCTTGACTTTTATCTAAGTCATTCCCCCCTTCGTTTCTCTAAACAAATGACCTCCTTGCAGAAAAAATAATCAATGTGTACACTGATAAGCAGACTAAAAGACATTGTATTGAGCTGTGGTAACTGCAAAACGATCTGCAAACCACAGCACAGGACGTGCTGTGCTTGAGCGGGGTCAACACAATGTTTTTGACCATTTGTGAATGGTTATGGGTTGGAAAACATTTGGTTTGGCCACAACTATATTAGATCAAGTCAAAAACGACCATAACGCTGGCTATGACTTCTTGTAAGGGAATGTGGCTGACTATGGTGTGATGTTCTTGAAGCAGGTTTTATATAATAATATGTATAAGCAGCACCCCTCCAGCTGAGGAACTTAATCCATCGTCCTCAGACTTGCAGAGACAGCAGGCTCAGAGAGCGTTGAGCGAGATGCATATTTTTGAGCTGTCGAATCTGCTACGGAGTGCAGCCGGCTTGTCAAGCTGCTGTTGTTTACTCAGTTAGCCCAGCAGGGTAGGCCTCATAACCAAGACCCCCGCACACACATCCACCAGCCACACTTCTGCTGGGGCCCATAAAGAAAAACACCTCCCCTGCTAAAGTCTTTCAGCACTGAGCACATGACATTGTGTATTTCGTTTCACACTTCATTTGCAGCTGGATTTTTTTCCTCTCTTCCTTGGTCATCTGGTTGCATTCCAAACGGTACTTCCTTCAGGTTTCCTGTTCATAATCAATGGTGCATGCATAGAAATACTAAAAAAGCAGGGGAAAGATATGGGAATTGGAGAATGTGAAGTTGAGAAAAAAAGTAGATAACAATAAACCTGGCAGAGAACAGAGAAGAACAAGCAATAAGATGGTGTGAGAGGAGGTGTAGTCATGATTTAATAAGAAGATTAAAGGTAGGAAAAGTGATCAATAATAAAATATACCATACATGACATTCAGGGAATGTGTGCATGTCCTTTGTGCTTCACTGTGTATGTATGTTAAATGGCTTGGCCAAACTACAACTAAAATTTCCTGTAGTATACGGAGCTGTGGTGCATTCCAGCCCACATCAACTCACATCACTCAGTCCCGGGGCTGACTATTATCTGAATTTTGTCAACCAGCGAATACCATTGTCCCCCATTTTCATGTTATAACAGGAACATAGCTTGACCAGAACAGCATAGCCAATTATTGTACGCTTGATGTGAACGTGAAGCTGTCAGCTGTGAGTCAGGCAGTGAATTTTACTGTAAGCCAAACATTTTGATTGGTCTAATATTATTATATCTTGGACAAGATAATAGAAGTCAGATCATTACTGTTATCAATAGTAAAAACAACATGAAAATATCAGCCTACCGGCTACAAAATATAACTGCATAACCACAGTTGTACAAAAGAAAGCAATAAGTAGCTGAAGAAGTCTTGTTGGCTCATGCTACTCCAGAGTCAGCACAGAATCATCATCACACCAAAGGGTCTGCAGCTGCAGTACAGGAATCCCAACAGTGAACACCCACGTATGAGAGAACGTGCTACACGGGACTTTCAAGTGTTTCCACTGAAGGTTTAAAATAAGTTGGTGAATGAACAATGGAAAGCAAGACTTTGAGGAACTCATAAAACACAAAAGATATTCTGGACAGGACACAGAATTCTAAGATTTAGATTTGATCTACGGCAAATACCTGCAGCCAGCAGGTGTTTTCCAGGACTGAGGACAACGATGAGTACAGAACAAAGTAGGAAAACTTCGGGCCTTGAGGGGACTGTCCTCATGAAGCTTCACGAATAATTGTGGGAGCACTGGAACTTGCTAATTTGATCTGAAAGCACTTAGAGCAAAGGCTACGGTTACAGTCTTGGTATTGCATCAAGCAGGTTCAGTGTGAGCACTGGACTCCCACAAGGGTCCACCGTGTTGCCTCTCCTGTTTGTGATGTTAGGGGGCAGGATGCAACCGGTTCGGCTGAGGCTGGGAGAGTCTCCAGCTTTGTGACGTTAGGATGGCATTTTGGCTATTTTAGAAAAATGTTCTTTTGGCTTCACGGGAATGTATGACCTTGACTGGAACACTTGTAGGAGCTACAGAAAGTGATGAAGAACATTTATTATTTCAAACTATAGTATTGGGCAGCTGCTCTTTACATCCAGAGAAGCCAGTGGATTTTCTGGGGCAAAACCAGCTGATCATACCTTGGGGAAATGGAGAGATTTACGCTCCAGGCGACTGCAGTCTGATTGTGACAAATTAATTATTTCAGTATTATTAATTTGACTCAGTTTTTCTGGACATTTAAGCTGTGTAAATACCGTTCCACATTTTTTCTCCACATTACCATAATTGGGTTAAGCTAATTCAAAGCAAATTTATTTGTCTAGCCCTTAATTACCATCCGACTGGACAATGACACACAATCCAGCAGTGAATTAAAGCGACTGACGTTTGCGGCACATCTCTGACGCATCTCGAAAAGAAAACCTGCCAATACAGCCTTATCTTAAACCACAAACCACAATCACTGCCACCTCAGACCTGACTGCAGCCAAGCAAAGGCAAGTTAAACATCAAGGCAGGTGGGGCCCCTTCTCCCATGATGCCATCTGTTTGTCTCGCAGCACTTCAAACGCTGACACTTCTCTGTTTATACCTGTGGGTCAACATTTGAGTGAGAGGCAGAACCGTAGTCGCCCTACTGAAGGTGCACTGAAGCTTTGTGGATCACTACAGAGTGTGAATGCTTATCCGGGGAATTTTTTTGGGCCTCTGTGCTGGATAATGACAGAATGGGAACGGAGCCACAGGGATAAGGGAGAGGGAGGCAGAAAGAGCGGGCAAGAAAAGGAAACAGATGAAGGGGGAGGAGAGGGGGGATTTGAATTGATGTTATCTCTGAGTCTCTGTGATGATTGCCACAGAGGGTCAGCAGGGTTATGGCTTAATACAGTGGCAGACAATAACAGAGCTGATGGGCGAATGGCTGTGTATGTGTGCGGCGATATTACTGTGTGTATCTGCATGCATGAGTGTGTGGGGAGAGCAGGGGAGCATGTCTATGAAGTCTTCCAGTACAGTGAAGCTGTGAGGTTTCTGAAAGGTGACAGCAGTTCAACACAGACAACAGGAACACCAGAGAAATATGGAGCCCCTTTTTGGAAATAAAGTGCAGAAAAATCACTGAAAATCCACTTAACATGTGGCCTGAACAGTTTCCTTCCTGATGTGGCAACTTACAAAACTGCAAATAGGATTTCAGCACATATCCTTAAAAGCCAGTGTCTCTTTTTTCTCTCTTTTCAAACAAATCCATCCTTCTTTTCTCATTTCCTCTTGCTTCACTCTTATTCACCCTCCTCACTTTCTTGTCAATTATTTTTGCTCCTTTTTTGCTATTTTCTGTCCCTCCCTTTGCGCCTCATTCTGTTTCCTTTCTGTGAGCAAATATCCTCCATCATTTTCACTCCTCTATTTTTTATTTACCCACTTTATTCATTGCTAGCTCTCACTCTCTTCCTCTCACCTCACATCCTCTTGTTGCATGCCTCTTCATATTTCACCCCTGGGTGCCCCTGGAGCTAAAAAAAAAATAGCTAAATGTAACAGGAGACAGTAGAAAGCTGTGAGCTGTGCGTTGCTGGCTCAGCATTTCTCCACTGGAGTGTGGCTCAACCAGAAGCCTGCTAGGCGCACACGTACATGAACACACACACACACACACACACACACACAAGGGGTCCTCAAGTCCAACCTCTCAATTATACAATTACACAGTGCAGCAATTGCCCCCAGCAGGAACTGTTTATTTGCCTTTACCATAGAATAATACTGCCTTTTGTTCTGCAGTTCTTTAAGTAGAGATGAAAGGATGATAAAACATCATTACCTTCTGCACACTGTATTGATTTTTAGCCTCCTAAGTGCTGTTGGTGGCAATGCACTGTGGCGGTCAAACAGGGCCCACGCATTTAGTGGTGTATTTAGAAAAGTTCCAGATCTGTGGAGCGCAGATTTTTTAGAAGGTGTGGTGTGCCTGTAAGTGTATGTGTATGTTCAGTGGGGGGCAGACAGCTGGTAAAACAAGCCCTGGTGCCGTGCTCTGATTCTAATTGCACCGTGAAAAGCGATCTGGTGCTGTACACACACGTGATGGCCAAAGGATAAAGTCAAACAAATCTCTTAGTATGAGTTTAAAAAAATACAGCAAAAAAACGCAGTAGTAATGTGATCATTGGCAAGTTGGTGGAATTCTTCTCTTCTGGCAAAACAATCAAAATCATGTGTGTGTGTGTGTGAAGGGGGTGGGGGGCTCGAGTGTGAAGGTGCTTAGATGCTGGCATGCTGCTCGTGTGTGAGCCAAGTGGGACAAGTGCCAGCCAGTCTGGTGACTGGGTCACTTCGCTAAGCTATATGGTCCACAAGTGTACAAGACTCTCAGGGAGTTCAGAATGCGGTCAAAGCGTTTTAACAAACGTAAGCAGAGTGAAGTGTAAATGCACTCCTTCTGGGAATCCTCCATCCACCTACCATGTACTCCATGTTGGAAGCAGGAGGGTAAACCTGGCCCCTGAGCTTGTTGTGCAGGTCCAGGATGAGCTGAGCGTCACTGTCGGTGATGGCCCTCTTCCCCCTATGCTTGGCCTCCCACCAGTCCCCCTCCTCATCCATATACTTGTCCAGAATCTGCTCCAAGACTGTGGAGTTCATCGGCATGGAAGTGGCCGTCTGGAGCAGCAGGAGCAGGGACACGCCCCTCAGCCAGTGTGGAGATACATGCATCATCCTGGTAAGCGCTGCAGGTAGTGATGGCAGTGACCCTCTCGAGCTGAGGCAGGACGGATGGGATGAAACAGAAGTACACTCTTCTTCGTGTGCAATGTGAGCTGGCAAAGGGGCCAAGAGCAGAGAGCAAAGCAGGATTATTGGAAGGACTGGAATTGGTGTTTTGTATCAGATTTGCTGAGTCAATATTGAACTTGGTGAGGACAGTACATTTGCTTGCAGACACTCAGTCTGGCGCAGGGTAACCTCATGAGGTTCACTGGGGGTAAGCTGGCAGACTGAGGGTGATGAGTGAAAGTGTGGATGAAAGAGAACTTCTAAAACTTTTTTTTTTCCCAAATAACGAAACGAAAAGGCAGCTTCGGGGCTGTTCAAAATACACGACACATTTCAAATCACATTAAGCAGTACAGCTGTAATAAATGTACTTAAGTGCACAGAATGATGCATGGTGCAGTTACTGCATTCACTATATACTGTGTTTTTGTATGCATGCTGCGGTGCTGACAGAGGCTGATTAAACGTGCCAATACCTAATGGAAAATATGAAGAGGAATGGAAACAGAAATGAGTGTTGTGATTTAATGTAGACTTTAGAAATAATTTACCTTTAATGAATTGGAACGCGGCCCGCTTCTTGAGCTCCTGTCACAGAGCTGGCTGTGAGAAAACTTCAGCAGCAAGAAGAGGAAGAAAAAAAAATCGTCTTCAGACTAAGTTGCAGAGCTCAGGTGGAGCGCTGATGACTGACGCCGGCTGCCATGTGACATAAATGAAAGACGCGATGTGGTGGCTTCAAGCCGTTTTCACCAAGCTTGGAAAACAGTGAGAGTGGCTCTCTCTTCTCTTCTTTCGGGATTCTTGCACCAAAGCCGCTAAAGCATCACTTATCCACATTTTATCCTCAACTTGGCTGCCCTTAGAGAGTACCGCCCCTGACCACGCCTCTCCAAAAGGTTGGCCCAGTCGTCCGTGCCAAGATCCTGCGCGTCGGGGTCTGTGTGCGTCGGGGGTCCAGCAGAAGAGTCAGCATTTCCCAACCACAACAGACAATTCTTTAATATGCCTGAAGAAACCCTTATTGCTTACTGTGCTCGAAGTTAATGCTGTTTCAAGTGTACTTAACAGATCTTCAATGTGCCTCTACAATCTTTCAAAGCACATCACAACCACTCGGTGGTAAATTTGGACCCGCTTTGGTAGATTACAGAGTAAACTACCAAAAAATACATTAGACCACGTTAAGTGTTCCTTTTAGAACTTGTTGTGGGGTTGTGCTGATTTCCCATAAAGACAAGATATTATCAAGAAAAAGTGAACACACCAAGAACCCACCATCACTTCATGACATGTTTAGGTAAAATGGACAAGCTGGTGAGGTGAAAGGGGACAATCAGTAATGAAAAAAGATAAAAAGCTATTTTCTTTGATTGAAAAACAATTGTATTTTGGTTTGATTTTGGTTTTTAAACGGTTAAATCCATCCAAAGTCCAGGCTTTGATCTCCAGCATCTTATTATGCTCAATCTTCATCTTCTTCATGCTTTTCTCCCCTCACTAAACTTTACCACAACTTTTCTGCCATGCGTTCTGTGCATACTGTCTGCCTTGTTGTCCTCAATGCATATTAAGAGTGTTGTTCTGCAGACTATTTGTATCTTCTTAAGGATTTCTGTTCAGTGGCAACTGTTCATCCACAGAACAGCAACATAAAGGTTGTTGGCTGACTGTTGTCGTCTTACCTGGTAACTGGCTTTGGTGAAAAACACATTAATTTAAACCAGATCGGCCTCCTCCGTGGAGCCTGGCGGCAAAAATAGCCCCATTCTCCCAAGTCTAACTGTTCACAGGTGACTCCTTGGGGGGATTAAAACACAAACCAATGCTCTGTTAATTCCAAACCCTGAACCTGTCGTCACTGTTTCCCCCACAGTACAAATTCCATAATGGAAACAGGCAGGTTTTGTCTTTTGTCATCTGGTCATTTTCACTGGTAGCTGTGGCACATGTGGAAACAGTAGCTAATCACCAGGCCTCTGTGTCTTTGCCCCCCCCCCCATACAGACTTACTTTCCACAGAGGGAGACACAATCTTCTTGTATTTTACCTGACAAACATAATAAACCAAACGCGGGCCAAGCCGACCATGTGCCGGCAGTGATTTTGCTCTGTCTTTTTCAGTTAATCCCCTTGTTTCCATGACTCCCTGATGTTTCTGTGCTTATTATTTTTTGGCCCTTAGCCCTTACCCATCAGTTGAGTCAAGGACAGAATGGACAGTTCTGACACTCAATAACAGATATATTGGAGCTTTGTGAGACTCATAATATGTGTCAGGCCGCAGATTCAAAATAGTCACTGGAAGCTGTAATATATAAAAATATAAATGTATACAATAAGGTTTACATTTTTGGGGTAGAGGAAGTACTCCTCATTTAAATAAAACCGCCACAAAGAGTACCACAATGTAAAAATACTACACTGCAAGTAAAAGTCCTACATTCACAATCCCTACTTAAGGAAAACTACCCGACAGCTGACTGATATATTGTTATATTACAGCTTTAGTTTGTTGTTGCATGTGTAAACATGCAACATTTTACTGTTGTAGCTGGTCAAGGTGGAGCTAGCTTTAGCTCCTTGATTTGCAGTTTGTTTAATTCAGTGGCTCCTAACCAAAAAGATTGGTCCTCCTCCACTGGGACACAAGATAAATCTGAGGTATTGTGAGATGATGTATGGGGTATGGAAGAAGAAAAAACTTGATTCTGCAACCCAAATTTGCAACAAATATGTAATACTGGTTAAATTGACCTGTTTGGGCTTCAAATAGATGTCTAAATCAAAGAATCTGAGACGTATGGACAGGAAATGTCTCATGGGACTGCTAACAACGCATAGTCATCTTAACTCTTTTCTAATGGTAAGAGTCACAAGCTAAACAAGCAGGAACCACTGGGTTCGTTTTTAACAGTGTGCTGTATTGAATAATCAAATTACTCAAAGAAGAAAAAGATATAATTAAAATTTTCCCTTTCAATTTCAATTTATTCATATAGCAACAAATCACAACAAAGGTTATCTCATGGCCCTGCGACTGACTGGCGACCAGTCCAGGGTGAACGCCGCCTCTCACCCGCAGTCAGCTGGGATAGGCTCCAGCTTCCCCACGACCCTGACGGATAAGCGCTATAGAAAATGGATGGATGGATGGATGGGTTATCTCATGCTGAGTCAAGTCTAGACTGTAATATTTAATCTGGATATATAAAGTAACATTAAATGGAAATGTGTTAAAGTGCAAGTACTAAAACTGGACTACAGGTACAGCACTTGAGTGAATGTGCCCCTGCTCTCAGTTAAGATGCAGATCAGTGTGTGCTGAACAACTAAAGATGTTTATAAAACCCTCTCTTGCAAGGCGCCTCTGCTGTCTAACCTACTTCTGGATATGTGCAGAAAGTGATACAAGAACACTCACACTGGGGACCCACCGCATTCTGAGCCTCCTTAAACCCAGAGTTTACTGTCTGCTCCCCGGGTCAGTAGCAGGGACCTCGACCACAGCTCCAGCAGCGGCCCTCTCTCTGCGGTCCCACCCGACGCCCCCTCCACTCCTCACCACACACACGCACACACACACACACACACTCTTACACCGCAGCTGAAATAGCAACGCTCTCGCTTTGCCCACAGCTCCCAGGAGGGAAGCACTGCCGAAAACACTCATTCATCTGCTATAGAATTAATGTTGCTCTACATTTAGACATGTGTGTGTGTGCGTGCGCATTGGTACACATGCCTCCATAACATAAATATATGAGTCAATACATAAAACATGTAATTATTTTAAACACTCAGAATAAGTTTTATGGGCTTGGAATATGAAAGGTTATGGCTGCAGACTGAGCATGTCTCTGACCCTGACTATGAAAATGAAAATGTGTGAATAAAGGAAATATTTACCAACTGCTCAGGGATTTTTATGATTTACAGTGTGGTAATTTAGGTCAAGCCATCTGTAGCAGACGAGACACGTTCTCTGATTAATGTTTATTACAATGCCTGCCAGTAAATATATACTATTTGGTAGCGCAGTATAAATGATTTCATGCTTGGACTTCTTGTGTTAGCAGCTCTATCATCCCTTCTTTTTTATTGCTTCTATTGTTTACTGCTGTCTGTCTTAATATTTCACATTTTTATTCTTTTTGCATCAGCCCCCCTCCCCCTTACCTGTGTGTTTCTCTCTCACACATAGAAATTCACTCTCAGTTCTTCTGCCTGTCTTTCTCTCTCCCTCCATTCATTGTTTTTCCCTTTGCTCTCTCTACCCCCCCCCCCAGTCATTGTTAAGCCACGGGTCCAGATGCACAATTTGGTACCTCCTCCATTCAGCATGTGGTCTTGTGAGAAATCCCATGAACCCAGCAGAATGCATCAGCCGTGCCAGACCCCGCATCCACACAACAGTAGCCTCTGGACACAGCAGCAAACCATACAAACACTCTCGAAGAACACTTTTTTTTGTTGTTGGCCCACGTTATCTGGCACATTGTTCCCTAATGGTTCTGGTTGAGCTGAATTGAGGTCAGAGTGTTGGAACGGCGTTGGGGTGAGGATGGGAGTAAAGAGCATCAAGGTCATTTGGCAGACGTTCTGCATCACTGCTTGTGTGACACTATCAGCAGTGCTCAGCAGAAGGCTGCCTCAGATATCCACTTCAGGTCACTTCGGCTTAGTTTGTCTGCCTCTACCCCCTTGTGGTGAAGGGATGCTAATGCATCTGTGAGCACTGAACGCAGCCTTCTCTCATAAGTTGTTCTGTTTGGCTCACAGGTGTTATTGCAGAGGTTTTTATTATTGTAATGATTCCAAATGAAACACAGCACTGAGTGCAGCTGATACACTAACACTGAATGCAGCGTTTAAAATGAACAAATCTATTTGTTGACTTGAATTCATATATTTTTATGGAGTCAGGGGGCTGCCATGAGCAAAAATAAAAAATAAATCTGTAAAAGAATAAAAAAAAACTATTCTACAAATATAAACAGGAAAAAAAAACAACTGAATAAAGAAATGTAGAACTATAGAGACCATAAATAAGAGTAAAAATGTCAAAATATTATATACAATAATAATACAGTGTATTTTCCAAAATGTATGTTTTGCATGTAAATTACTCCATTGTCCTTTAAGGGCAAGCTGTCAATCAGCTGGTGTTGGGCAGGCCTTCATGCAGGACTCAAACTCCAGTATCCTGTGTGATAGGATTAGGAAACAAAAAAACAGTATGGAAAAATTATTTCCTTTTCAGAAGTTTTTCTTTTTTTAGCTATTATTTTTTGCGCTCTGCCCCTTCTTAACTTAACTCACCTTTTTAATGTGTAGCACATTGTGTTAAGCTGAACTTCACGGTGGTATAGGAAGTATTCAGATCCTTTGCTTGAGTTAAAGTACAAATACCACAACGTACAAATATGTCACTTACAAGTAAAATTTCTGTATTCATAATAGAATTTCATAACTGCATAAATATCAGCAATTTATCAACAAAGGGTGAAGTCTAAAAAGCACGTTGCATGCCACATTTAACCACTAGGTGTCGGTGTTTGACTTACAGACAAAGTGAATCTTTTAGGGGTTGAATCAGGTTGAAAATGAAACAAAAAACATAAAACACATTTGTGATGACAAACTAAAGTGTTTGAGCTTTCCCACTTTTCTACCACAAAGGCAACGCTATTCAAAGCTGAGGATCTCATCCATCCCTCAGTCTGTTTCAGTCAGATCTTGAGCAAGAAAAAGAATAACATT
Source organism: Scatophagus argus (assembly GCF_020382885.2). Lineage (NCBI taxonomy): Eukaryota > Metazoa > Chordata > Actinopteri > Scatophagidae > Scatophagus > Scatophagus argus. The sequence goes on from NC_058510.1 coordinate 5,073,782, forward strand.
TTGGTGTGCTGATAGCTGAGGTTTTCAGAGCTTGCAGATTACGGGTACCAAAATTCCCTTTGTTTTATGTCAGAATTCATTTAGCTTGCAATACAACCAGAAACTCCTATTACACTGTTTGACAGTGTGCTTTGCTTTCCTGTGCTGAAGGTTTCATGGATTGTTCTTTGTGGTGAAAACTCAAAGAAGTTCACACTAATGCCAGATACAGTATAGTTGGGTCCTCTAATATGATCTTCTGGGGGAAATGCAATAATCATGCATTTTTTTGAAACTGATATGTGGATTGATCTGCCACATTGGACGTCATTTTCTCCTCGAGCCAGTCATAAATATGAAACTGCAAACTTTGCTCGGGTTGTTTTTATGAGTTGTAGCACTCAAAGAGAGACACGTTTTGCAGATTTCTTGTGTTTGTATAAAATATCCAGTTTGGAAGAATGCTACAATACACCATGCATACAAGGAGGTCAGCGAAGGCCATCAGCATCAAAGCTTCTGTGAGTTTGTTGACTACAGGTACAAAAAAGAATTTAGAATAAAGAAGGAAAGCCCTTCTGATTATACAGCACTTTCCCAGCACTATGCTTGTGAGAGGACATTGATTTTGGCCCACGGCTGCAGGATGTCGCTCGTCTGAAGTCGCCAGGCTCTGCGAGGAGGCTAATGTGGCCCCATCCAAAGACTGCAGTAGGATGTGGAGGTTAAACACAGAACATGGGCCACCGTTTACTCAGTTTATGTTCTCAGACTGAACCAGAAAAGTCAAATCAATGTCAGGGCTGGACGTACTGTAGATTTATTCCAACAGCCACTGTGGTGGAGGGTAACAGTGCCAGTGGGGTCAACAACATGTGATTACTTTTAACGTCACATATGAGGTGAATATAGACTACACAGTTTTGTGACATTATACCTGCTTTTGTCCTTCTTCATGAAATGGAATATCTATACTGAGGTATTCCAGATATGCTTTATTTATATTTTACTAGACCATGTGAGGAGCATGCTTTGCCAAGGGAAAGTCACTAGACTAGAAAAGTGAGCATAACATAATCCATTCACCTCAATCTGAAATGGTGTCTTATTTCATTGAGTGAAACATCAGTACAGCTTGCTTGTGTTGCTAGCGTAGGAAGTACATGTAAATTCAACCAGGAGAACCTGGGAGAAATGAAACATTTCCCCACATGTTATGGTGGCCCTGTCCTAACTAAATATACCAAAATAGACAACTGAGACACCGCAAATGATTTGTGTACCTGAAAACTTTATTTTTTACTCCTTGTTTGAAGTAAGGGCATCCAGCCCAGAAGAAGAAAGAGTGCAAAATGGTGCCCTGCAGTTAACTCTGCTGCCCCGGGAGATTTATGGCAGCAAAAGGGTTTTAACATGTACATGCAAACATTTCAGGAGATCCCAAAACATGCTTCAAGTAGCTGACATCAGTCTCTGGGAAACACATATGTCAACATGCTCATGCCGGACCAATGCACATGTCAGAAATAGGCAAGTTTTCCTTAGTTCAAAGTTATATTACAACTGTCTGTAGACATTTCAGTGCTGTATGTGAAAGATTTTAATGCAGGTACTTGTCACATGCAATTTCCTAAAACTGTGTTCTATAAAATGTTCCGTCCCCATCACTAGATTCACAATGAGTGAGCAAACACCATCTCCTGATGAAGAGTGTGATGCGGTCAAAAGCTCCAGAACGACAGAGTAAGCGGGCGATGAGTTGAGATGATTTGTCAAGGTAATTTATTATTTTGTGTGCAATGTACAGAAACGACTCTGGTCTATCTGTTCAAGGCTTCAGCAGCTTGAGAGGAAGAAAGATGTTCATGTAACAATGACCAAATCTGTTGATTGTCTATTTTAAATTGCCCTGCATAGACAATAGTGATGCGACTCTCTGCCTCTGCAGGCCCATCTTCAGTCAGTTCAAGCTAAACTGCTCATGTCTGGATATAGAAGTGAATAATAATATTGTCCATATCCAAAAATTTTTCTATACTTTTCTACAAGTCCATTCTGATGTCCTCACTGCCCAAGCAGTGGTGGATTTTGGGGGACAGAATAAGACTTGCACTGGGCACAGGCTGCATTTCCGATGGCTGAGCTGCAAGGGAACCAAAATAAACACAGTTACTGTGCTTTCAACAAGGACAGAAGAAAAAGAAAAAAACACAACGGATTAGAAAGAATCCTCTCCCAATATCCCCTTTGAGGCATGGAGAAGCCAAGTTTTCAACCATTCAGTGCTTGGAGTCAGGGAGGGCACATGGGGTTGTAGAGTACAGAGCTGATAAAGGAAAGAGACGAGAGGAGATTTTCTGCAGCTGCACAACAAACACCAGCAAACCTACAAGCTCATTCCACCAGAAGATTTATCCCCCTTTTTCAGTACTGTACTCACTCAAACACTTTCTCATACTTCTCCCCATTATTGGGGTTGGATGGCTGCTTGCACATTCTGGAAACTGATTCCCCAACCTCACACTCTCCCTGTTAATAATCTATCACCCTGCCATGGTCCCTATGAAGTCTCCATCTTCTCTCCAAATAAACATTTCACCACCTTCGCACTTGAGGGAGATGAAGCTGTTTTAGCAATAACAGTTTATCTGACAGGTCAGTAATTCACGTGTGTTATTAGGGAAAGTGGTGCACCTTTGGATGAGCATGTGAATGTGTCATCGTGACCTGAGCAGGTGTTGGCACTGGCTGATAACATAAACCAGTTGAACAGAGAATTTATTGCTGAAGCAACTGGAGACTGGAAATCCCTGTTTCTTCTCTCTGTCTTTCTGACTGTGTTTCTGTCTCCCTGTTTAACTGAGCTCATTGGAAATTTTATACTTCTTGTTTAACTGACTGAACTAATTTTTACATAAACATCATATAAAGAAATACAATAATAAGAGTTCAATCCGTGTAATCCTCACTAATGGTAAGGACACTGATAATGAAATTATGATGCAGTGTTATTCCTTTCCAACTAACACTCCATTTTCAGGTGTTTTTTGTTCTTGTCCTTGAACCATCAGAGGCCACTTTCATCGTGACCCAAATTCATGTCCTTAAATTCTGCACAATTTGATAAGCCACGTGAATGTAGGCGGCAGCTTGACTAACTCATGATAGCTTCTTGCTCATTACTCTGATGTACCTTTCAGACATCCACGAATCATTTGTTTGGCTCTGGGTTCACTAGGATTTTTCCCATGCATACAAATGTGTTCCTCGAAAACTTTTCTCTGCTTGGTTCCAGGGAGCGTGCTGGTCTGTTAAGGCTGGCGGCATAGATGAAGCGTCTTAATAAAGTAATAAAGGAAATGCTTTGAAAAATCTCACGCTATGCAAAGTTTAGCCTGAAAATGTGAGGCCATGTACTCCCAGCTGCCAAAGTGCATTGGAGTGAACGTTTCAGCCTGGAAAGATGCTCTCTGCAGCCCAGTTTGCACTTGAACTAACGCAGATGTTTTTCATATAACAAATAAAACATGTTATAGTCTTGTTTGTTTGTTAATTTGTTTGCTTGATAGCCTGTCAAAGCAATACATAAACCTTTGATGCAAGCTGGATCATATCCTGCAATCCCAGCTGGAGAAAAAAGCAAAAACTGCAGCATCTGCCCAACACATCAGGTCTTTTATAGAGCTCCCTCTGTGTTTGTCCCTACCTCTTACCAGGGCTCTCCAAGTTTCTCCATCATTATCTACACAAAATCTTAAAGTTGCACAGCAAGAAAATGCCGTCTTCTTGCTTTCCCACTCTTTAGATGAATCTGTATGTCTGTTGGTGACATCCATTCTCCGTCTTTCTGCCTCCAGCATCCCACTCAGCTTCCTATCTCTCCCTCTCAGTAAGGTCAACGGTTTCATTGAACAAACTCAAACAAGAAGGTCCCCTGAAACCATATCAGTTGTCTGTTCATTTGTGTAGACATGGACGGATGGGGCCAAAGTCAACTTTCTCTTATTAGGATTCAGATGTAGCCCCAGGATGTTCCCCCTCTCAGCCTTTGATACACAGGATGTGGGACTTTGCAAATGGCACCATTTTAATTGGAAGTGAAAACTCAGAATCAAAGAGGCGGATTGGTACTTTGGGCAGAAAGTCTAATCAATATCAGACAGGAGGAAGAGGTCAGACATTGCAGTACAAACAATGGACAATCTTACTGCTTTGTCCTGAGGCAAGACGAAGGTTGATTTGTACAAAACAAAAGAAAAAGAAAACACACAATCAAAATAGATTTTGAAAATAGAATTTTATTACAAAAACAAAACAATTGGAAAAGCGCAGTTCATTGCATATATAGCTTGTTGTTAATGTTGATTTAAATACAGTCAGTGCGAAAAATGTTTTCGTATTTTAATGAATTTTTTCCCAAAGTTTGTATCAATGGCAACATTTTTTGCATTTTTGTTATTTTGCAAACGTCTCCATTACGCTGATGATACGTTCTTCTCAGTGGTAGATTGTACTCTGAAACTGCCCCAATTTGAAAATTGGATTTTGAAAATTCTGGTACATTTGCTAAGTTTAAAGTGTTGAGGCTTGCCAATATTATGGTAGTGCTTTGTCTGTAGAAATGTACCAAGTTCATTTACATTATAGTAAATCTCTTTCAACATTCTAAGAGTTATCATGCAAATTAACCGTATTCAGTACTTTTTAATCATTTAGATATATTTACAGTCCTTTTACAAAACAATAAAAATTACTAGCAATTAAATATTTTTCCCATATAAAAATGAATAACTTACAGGATACTAGTTTTAAGATAATCAAGATATGATGATTATCCACATGTACAAAAGAAATGGTGTTTTGGAGATTTACAATTAAGACAATTAAGGTGCACTTGAGTGCCTAACTCAACTACATCAGTGATCATAACAAAATATAAACAATGGATTTGTCAAATATAACATGTACAAATATGACTATAGAAGAGATATGTAGGTCAGATTTAATGTAGGTGCTCTGTTTAGCATAAATATTAAGAGACATGTGAAAGAAATCTGTGGAAAAAAGGGTTATTACTCATTACTACCAATGCAAAGATTTGAGCATCAATATTGGTGTCACTAGGATTAATGAAAAAAACAATGATCCATCACATCTTAGATGAACATTCTGCAACATTTCTGCTGCTGTTGTGTGATTACACACAGTGATCATTCACACAATGAACACTATTAAAAGCTGTCTTACATTTAAATATTCATGTAGGTAATTGTCAGAGAACAGTAAAAAGAAATGCCTTGTGTTTGAAAAATCATTTGGTGATTGTTAAAATTGTAGTAAATTGGTTCTTATTAATTATAAAAAGTATCACTATTGATAAAGGTGACCCTGTTGCCCACCCTTACAGTGAAACACCTTGCAGTTTGAAACATCTCTAATGAAACATTAATCAGTTTACCTGCAAAAGTGTGATGTAAGGTTTGAAACAAACAGGGCTTTAGACAATAGATTTGTATACTGGCATGAAGCCTTCAAATAAAGACCTCCCAATATGACTGCTGTATATTCTTTTTGTTGTGTATTGTCACTTTACAGTAAGTGCACTTTTGTCATTAAGTTTTGCCAGTTTGTTGCAGGACACAATTGAAAATCCCCAAAGACTTCAGTATGAAGTCTTCAGTGTACCTACGGCAGCTACAAAGCTGACACTGCCGATGAAGGTTTTACCGTCTGAGGTCAAAAGCTTTGATCTCTGTATCCCAGCATTCCTGTGAAGGCAGAGCACACAACATGAAGGTGTGATGCTCATAGCACCAAAGTGAGCAGGTATGAGCAGCTATGATCTTGTTATGTCCTTAATTACCACATTGTCAGTGGTAAACAGAAATAGTGAGAAGCGGATACAGCACCACATACAGTATAGACTGTGTTTAAGGACCCACTCTGCACATAAATTATATTTCATCAATTAAAATAGTCATAGCAGTTCTAACAGAAATGAAATTAATTTACAGTTTATTTACAAGTCATCAATGTTAAATTGTCTGCTGCCTTCAAATGTATGTTTGAGTCTTTAAATAACCCTTATATACAAAATAGTGTGGTCCACGACTGTGCAAATCCTTACGGGATTGATATAATGTCTCTGTGGTACTGTTGGTTGTCAGCTTATATCAAAAGAAAACCTGTGTTTATTTGAACCAGTGCAGATAGTTTGTCTTGAGAGCAGGGAAGCACATGTTGTTGCTGCAGGAGCCACCGTAGCTGGGAGGGCAGGCGGAGCAGGGTACGCCTACTTTGTAGGGAGCTTCTCCAATCCAGTTACCCCTGAAAGACAGAAACATCTACTTGTCAATGAAGTTTTTTGTTTGTTTGTTTGTTTTGTCTTGTTTGTAACAAAAACTGAACTTGAATCAGTATATCGTTCACATCTAAAACGCAGAAGTAACAAATCCTAATGTCCACTGAGTAACTGTTCCAGAGTCATATCATATTCAAGATCATATTACATGATCTTCATCAGAACGTAAAAGTTTGTTTGTGCTCAGGAAAAACAAAAAAACAATATTACTGATGAAGATGAATGATGATGATGAATCATTTCACCGTTGTTAGAATATCACTTACTAATCAACCTGTACTTTGAGAAAATAGGAAATCGTGTTTCAGCTTGTGTATCAAAGAGAAGGTGTTAGCACAAACCAGCTAAATTTTATCTTAACACCCTCCACATTCAAGATGGCTTGTGTCTGAAAAATGGAGGCCATGTTCTTTAAAGCAGAAATAGGTCATCGGTGGTCTGAGCCTGTTGCTCTTACATATGTCTCAAACCAATGGGATTAAAGAACCGAGGTCACAAGTCAGTCACAAGTCCACACAAACGGGCTTTGATTCTTGGATCTTTTCTTCTGTTTCGAGGGTCTCCACAGCTTTGGTAATGCAGTACCGGTTCACAGCCTTGTATCGAGGTTATCTGAATCTCCCAGCAGCATGGGTGGCATTTCACAACTCACCACAGAACACGGCGGTCTGTGTCCGGATTAAGCCTGTCGTTACCCTGTCGTCATCAGCTTATCGGGTCCAGATGAATTAACGGGCTTCCTTACAGCACGAAATTAACACTACACAAAGCCGTCTACACAAGCAATCCACAAAAAACAGTCAGTTTATCAAGCGTACTTACTTAGGTGAGTAGTTGCAAACTAAATATGTTGCCCGCTTCCACACTGATCCCCACACGTTCATATTATGACACGTGTGAACTGCACAGCCGATTTTGTTGGATGTCGCCCACACCATCTGCAAAAAAGACAGATAAGCAGCTGCTAAATGCCATTGGCAGACTAGATTAACAGTGGTAAATGTAATACTGGTTGTTGTCTGTGTACCTGAGTGTAATGGGTACACATCGGTCCATAGCATCTGAGAGGGCATCGAGGGTTGCAGTCACGGGGGTACGGAAAAGAGTAATCTTTGACCTCGTCGTACCATGGCTTTACCAGCTGGAGAATGGATCGATAGCTGTGAACAGAAGACAGATATGTTCACCAAGCTGCACTGTACATATCACATTGATCATGTCTGATTTTAGCATGAAGAAGAGACTGACCAAAAGATTTGAAGCTGAGAAATATACACTGTCTGAATACCACATTCACAGCTGACAAACTGGTAAGATTCCGGGATATCTTGAAGATAATTTTGAGGATTTGCCAGCACTTCAGCGTGTAACAGTTAAGAATCAGTTCTCATAATTGTGGTCACAATGGCCAGATTCCTGCGTGAGATGGTCAGACATTGTCTGCACTGCGAAAAGCTGACTTCCCTGAGAAAATGAACAAAGTGCAGAGGGACATTGGTCCAACAGCCTGATTGATCCAGTCCCCAGCGAATGTGAAGCGATAACAACGTGTATGTTATGTCTAATTAAGGGTTTAACGGTGGTTTGGATCATTTGGTTGCATCTTTGCGCAGATCCCCTGAAAAATTCTATCCATCTCTGCACATTATTTGCTTTCTGTGTCATATGAGTATTTCACAGAAAACTACTTCAGTGATCTGAAGCAAGCAAGTGAAGTTTAATTAACCGAAAAGTTAAACTACACAAACTATTTCCTAACTAAATATGATTGTTGTGTTAGCAGTATTTTCTTCCAAGTTGACAGAATGGCATCGTTGCTTTGGTTAAGTGTTTTTCTTTCTTTTTAAGAAAATAACCTTACTATAGGACTCTCTCTGTGAGTCAAAAGGAATAGTCGGAATAAGTCGTATTCCCTTGAGTCTCATGTTGTTCCTCAGTACAATCTAAAACATGTGAAGGTGCCCTGGGTTTCCAAATGGAAAGTCAAGACCCGCTAAAAGGATGCGCCTTTGTCCTCATGGGTCATGGCTGAAAACACAACTTTTGTTTATTTGAAGGGTCACAGGAGCATTCCTTAAGCAGTCACTGGGTCACAGTGCAAAAACTTTTAGGAGAAAGAAGAAGGGGGCTGCAAGGCAACGACCATGACTGCAGACAGAGAGTCATCCCTGAGAGGAGCAGCAGATGTTGAGGAGGGGGAGGGGAGTCAAAGGTCACTCACCGTCCTGTCCTGACGGAGAGGTTTTGACCCAGGAACCTGAGGAGGTTAGGTGGCCCGTGCTCCCACAGGCAGGCATGAGCCCAGTCCTCGGCGGTCTTGGCCAGGGTGTCGTCCCACACCTAAGCACACAGAGACACGGTGGGAACATGGGAAGCAATTGCATAACTGATGGAAAATATCAACACCAGATCTTCATTCAGCAGCGAGATGTGAGATAAGAGTCTGCACTTTCTGAGCTCATCGTGCTGTTACAGGTGTTACCATGACAAGACGCAAAAGTCATCCATCAAATCAGTTACATAAGCAGAAAGAGTCCGTTGCCCGATGTTCCATGTAACTACCTCACTGAATAGACAGGAGGTTGGATAACCTTAAGAACCCCAGAATTCAATCTTGTCCACAGCTTATCCCGTATGGTCTCACTGGGAATGGATTGTGACTGAGGGAATGAGGAGCGACGTCCTCTGATCGCTTCATCCTACTGTAGTTTTGTCTAGGAAAGAGACCCCCCCCTTGCTGCATTTTAATAGCAGTGCCACTATGGAGAATAGAGGTGCTGCTAATTTAAAATGGAAGTTACAACTCCTGCTCCATCCATATTACACTGCCAGCAAGCCTCTGGCACCATACATGACCCCCCTACTACTTTGGTGGTCTACTGCAGTGCAATCTGCCGAACAGCTGAAGGTGACATTTATCACTTTACTTCCTCACAAAGCTACATCCATTAAAATCCATACACATGTATGCTTCATTATTTCCCATCACAGATAATTTTATTGAATGCATGTATTTTGGACTCAAGCAGAACATTTACATGATGATAAAAAATTACTACACGAAAATGGATGAGGTATGCAGTATGTAGAAACACACACCTTGATTAAAAAAAACAAGAAAGGGAATTATAACAATACATTTGAATGAAAGCTTTCACTTACCATGTATTCCATGTTGGATGCTGGGGGGAACACCTTCCCTCTCACTTTGTTATGATAATCAAGAATGGCAAGCATGTCGTTCTGACTAATATAACGCTTCCTCCTGATCTTGGAAACAGTCGTGGTGTCTGTTCCATAGCTGCGCGCTGAGCCAGGAGTGGTGAAATTGGACGTGGACACAGCGGGGATACTCGTTGCCAATGCACTTGCTCCGCAAGATATGCATAAAAGTATGAGGTCTATGGCAAATAGCTGAGGTTTCATGATTGTTTTGAGGAGACTGCAGACAGACAGAAAATCCCGGGTGTTGGACTGATCTGAAAGGAAAGCACGAAGATCAACTTAAAGTGTTGCTGCGGTGCGCACAAATAAAGTGCATCTCAGTTGTGCCATGCTTAAGTCAAGCTCGAAAGCCCCATGCTTTGCAGTACAGCACAGAAACACCAGTGACATTCCTTCACACAGTCTTTGGTCCTACCTTTTCTTGCGCAGAGGTACCTTGTGCCTGCGTTGCCAAGGCTGTATCACCTAAAGCCTCAGTAATGGATTGGAGAGAGGGAGGGCTGCAAGTGAGGAGTTTCTGCGCTTTGCAAACTTTGTGAGTGCTGCAGGAGAGGTCCGTGCTTGCGGGTTTTATATATTGCAGTGGACGATGTAGGAAGTGCGCCTGCCTCGGAGGTAGACGCACAGCCCCTCCTTGTCACCTGAAACACTGCATAATTTGGAGATGTTTGGTCTCTGATAACACGTTCCGGGCAAATCCTCCCCTGTTTCGTCATGACATCTTGTTTAGGTTTGTGCAGCAGCAGCGGCAGGATGTGGAAAGGCACCATTTGATAAATAAGATGACGATTAATAACTTTCTCTCGGTTTTCAAAGGAAAATAAATAATGGGTGCAGCAGATGTGATGTCAAATCTAATGAAATGGGATTTATGTTAATGTTTCAGCGTTATCTTTTTAATTGTGTGAGTCTCTCGCGCCCAAACTGAATTAAGCATTTAAACTGTCACACCAGCTTCCAATGCAAGTGACAAGATTTCCACTGCTCCACTGGCCTCCAGTCAACTTATGAGTGGGAGGAAACCAGCAGTTTTCTGAGTCAAATCAGTGTGAGAGCTGAGTCCATGTGTCCTATCAGTCTTCTTTTGTCGTATTCATTATACTATAAAGATTACACTTGTTCAGTGTGGGGCTCCAGCTGTGTGGTTTGCTAAAGCACATGCAGAGCCAAGTGGGAAAAAAAGAAACCTTCTGCAGGTCATCATTTTCATTGGCAGCTGGTGAACAAATTAAAGAAACGTGACGCAGGAACAATTTTCCTCCTCCTTTTTCCTCTCTTTCTCTTTCTCTCTCTCTTCTCTTGTTGCCGGCAACTGGTGCTTTCCCAAAAATCTTCTTGGAAGTGATGGGCTTTTCAGGTGCTGGAATTGGTGGAAGGGATATATCACTCAAGAGTGGTGCACAGCGAAGATTTTCTCCTCCATTTCACTCCATCCATACATTTCAGCTCCTCCACTGCGGCTCTTCCTCAGTATATTGAAATTCGCTGGGATGGAAAGTTGTCAGACTTAGACGATAAATTGTGACAGATTAGTTGAATACTTCTACTTCCTCGACCTGATCCAGTGTTGTGCTTAATGCCAAGACACTAACCAGAATTGCACTCTTGAATTTAACAGGAAAAACTTTAAATATTTAAAAGTACTGAAGGCAAAAGGACTGGAGATGTGATGTTGGCTTTCTTTGTTTTTACATAAATCACACAGCTGACACTGTAGAGGAAAAGCTGGTACAGAGTGAGAAAGCACAGGACTTGAGCCTTAATTTATAAACTCCAATAGACCATCAGCTACATTTGAATGAACTCGCAGTAAAATAAATAAATAAATAAAAGGACTTGAACAGAGCTACTACTGTGTATAGATTTTTCAAAAATTGCTTTTTATGCAAATATTTTCAAGTCATATGCACAGAACTGTACACAACAACATATTTATTTAACCCATTAAATATATTTTGAGATATGATGTGATTTTTTTTATGTTATGACTATGCACCATCACATCTGCTCAGTATTTTGACTCATCCTCTCATCTGGTATCAATAGTCAGGCCTCTCTGCAGCCAACAAGGGACGCCAGCCAAAGATTCTGATAGACACAGTGCAGAGAGCCCATCCTTGGGTTTATAGCCATATCATAGTCCATATCATCAGATTGGCTTAACATACACCTGCTTCACAGCATTTCACACTACCGTCATGTTTGTTTGACCACAGGCTTCTGAGCCAAAACTAAAAAGTGCAGTCGAAAGTTTAGTTTCATTTTGGAAAAGCTGGAACCAGGACTGAATAAAATACTGTACTTGCACTGTATCTCCCGCTTCCCCCTCTCTCCCTCTCTCCCCCACCACACAAACACACATACACCCAGTTTCTTCACGTGCAGTCTCCTCAAGGCCCCAGATGATATTTCCTCAGTCTCAGAGTGCTGGGCCTGGTTTGTGCAGTGAACCCGGTGACTTCGAGAGAGGTCGAAGCATTATTATCACATTATCACAGGAGTAATTAGGGCATTATTTGGGGCACATGTTGCTCTAAGGGGCCTTGGGTCTGTTTTGGAAAGGCATTCTTTTACAGACAGAGCATTTATTTACCTACAATATATTGTTCCAAGTTTCCCCTGTGCTTCCCCCCCTCTCCGGAGGCCTCTTGAAGCCCAGTGCTGATGCCAGTACAGCAGAGAGAATGAGGTGCAGTGGTGAGCAAAAGGGAAAGCAAGAAAGAAGAATAGCCTACAGACCATAGACAGACTCAGCTCAAGTGTTGAATTGCTTATGTTTCTTGATGCATCAAACCAAGGCAGAAAAATTCAAAATACGAGTGCAGAAAGATTTTGAGTACAGGTAAACAGAATTTGTAAGGTTTTGACTAGTATGGATCATCATGTAAATTTGTGTAAAAAAAATCTCCAAAACAAACAATCATCTGTTTTTCAAGCAGGTTTAAGCAAATAAGTGTTGTTGAACAGTTTCTGACACGAGTATGGAGCATAGCGGAGGATGTCTCCTCAGTCTGTTCACTGTTCCAGCAGGCAAAGCACATGCTGCAGCCTCCAGCTCAGCTGTGCACTCCACCCAAGGCTATTGTTACTGCGCTGGCAGAGTCCACCATGCATGGGAAAGTCACTAAGAGATGTGCAGCATGTGAATGGATGGATGAAAAAGATGTCTGTTAAAGACCAAAAGTTTTGGAAGCAGTTTGAAAGGTGATACAGTAAGTTGTTCACAGGATTGTTGCAGTGGTTTGTTTATTTGGATGAGTATTTATTCTGTTATTATAAATTTGATTTAAAGGAATATCTCAACATTTATCGAAAACATCACTAGAATTTTGATACCTCTCTCATGTCTGGATGCAAATGACAATTAACTTGGCAAACAGAATGTAAGCAGGGGGAACAGCTTCCCCTGGCTCAAGTAAAAGGTAACAAAGTAACCCTCCTACACCCCCAAAACGAAAACCAGCATCACTAAAGCTGCTTTATTCAATCTGCAGGCTTACAAAAGTGTAACGAGCCTCCATCTTGACGCTAAGCTAAGCTGAGCTAGCTTCATAATCATGGATAGATGTGAGAGTATGGCATTGTAAAAAATGAAGTCTCTAAGAGCAGTTAGCAGTGGAAACGGGGAAACCGCTAACTGGGTTTGTCTGGCTCGCTGTGCTGGACTACTTTTTGTCCAAGTGGAGTCAGATCCTGTAGCCTCTTCAGACTGACAAGTTTCAAGGAAATGGTCTGACAGCCCTTGTAAGACCACAAAATACTGTTTTCGCACTTTGTTTTTACTGAGATTACACAAATGACATACAGCTGTATTATGGGTTTGGCTAATTAACAAGCTGGTAAGAGTCAGGCCTCATTCAGACAGAATCAGGCGTTGCAGTGACTATTGCCGGGTTGCGCAACAGTGTGGGAGAACACAACTGGGAGGGTATCGTCGTTTGTCTGTAATATCAACCTGGAGAGCAGCTCTTGGCTTGGAAAGAACAACTCCTCCACAGAGGATTTCTATAACAGCAACAAGTTTGCAGTTTCCTGGCAGCATGATTTTGTCTGAGGCAGCAAACAACATAACAGGAACTCAGACCAAATGGTAAACGGCTTGAACAACAATACTGTTGAGCAGCCAGTCTGATTGATTAGCGTGAGTTGGGTCTGTTACAACTTTTACTTCATTGCCTCATTTGGTCTGAATGAGGGCCTAAGCTAGCTGTTGTCCTCTTTTACCTTCTGACTGCCAGTGTTCGCTTCATATTTACCATACAGGCATATGAGGGGTATCAGTTTCCTAATCTAGCTCTTAGCCATTTTTCTGTTGAACTACTCCTTTAAGCTTCCTTCAGCCTCAAAGGTAATACAAATACCAGTTTGATAAAAGAAAGTAGCCCAGGCTACTCGTTACTACAAAAATACATTTTATACTGTATTTTGGCTTTTTAAAAGGCAACTGTATTGGGGCAGCTTTGGGGTTGGGAAGTCATGATGTCATGAGTTGGTTTTTGTTGGCCGGTGGGCAAAAAGAAATAGTGACATTTCAAGAGTGGTTTACATTGGGAAGAAGCCCAGTCTCTAACTTCAAGCTGTCCAGGCTGCTTTCTTCCACACACAGCTGCTAAACATTGTATCTGTGGAATATGCAGTTACATAGCAAATATTGTATGTTTCACACAGTCTGCTAACTCACAACGGGGCAAAGGCTTGTTGAAAGTGAAAAGCGGGTGAGAAAGCTTCAACCCTGTGTCCCCATCAGAGGTTCAGGAGTGGATTATTACTCATCTCTCATCCAAAGAGTAACAAGCACAGTAATTAAGTCAATAAATATCCCAGCCCTCTGATCAAAGAGGGCCCTTGCTGAGCTTCAATTTAATTCAAAATTAAATTCCTGCTGTGTTTAGAATACGCTAAGGTGCTAATATAACATCACTGCTAAATCAACCTTTTTTTAATCAAATCCAGTTGGCAATAGATTGGCTACAATGCCAGCAGGTAGTGTAACTACAGTGCTTTCCGCTGAAAGATCACCCATTATAACCCAAAGCCACACAGCCTTATGTTTACCAAACAGCAACCTCAGCAAACATGACTGTAGAGAGTCTGTCAGACTGGATGTTTTCCCCCTGTTGTTGTCTAGATACAAGTCAGGCTGTTGTTTGGCTGCCCAGTGGAATCCAAAGTGACTTTGTCCCCAGCCTCGGTCACAGGAAGGAAGCGGGACTGTAAAGACCATTAAGACAACCTAACAAGTAAAGAGCAAATGAGGGTGAGAGCCACTCAGGTTCAGATGCAGCAGAATCCGCAGAAGAATTTTCCCTCCTGTTGCAATGCATCATTCCTACAACAAGATGATTAAAGCTAAGAGACATCAGTGAAAGTAAAAAAAAGTTGCTGCATCATTAGCTTTATGCAAAGGCCTGTAAAGTGTTTCAAACATTCTTGACAAACATTATGTCAGCAGAACATACACAATTAAATTCCCTTTTTTCCAGAAACACTGTTTAGAGTGTGGGAAAATCCCGAGAGATTATAGAGGAGGGACCTTTTCTTCAGAAATAAGTCGCTCAGCTTGTGTATCTATTTTTGACATGTTACATTCCTTTGCCCCCAGATATTCTCACCCATCTATAAGACATTTACAACCATCTTTGATGCTTAGGCCTTGTAAGACTGGACAGAGACGTGGCTGTGGTCACACACAGACATTTCTCAAGAGGTTCAGATGTCAGCTGAGAAAGAGAGAGAAAGACAGGCAAACATGAAAAATCCACCAGGACCTAAAGTTAGAGCTGAGACGTTTTATGATGTATCTTCATGACAGCAGGTAACAAAAAATATCACCTGGGACTCAGGAGTGAACTGCCAGTGCCAAAACAACCTATACAGATTTCTCTGACTTCACACATTGAGGACAGTATTTTTAAAGCGGCGTTTGTGTCTTTTGCAGCACAGTTTACAGTTTGAGTTCTTGAAGGAATAGTTTTTATAATTTACTTTCTTGCTGGGAGTTAAATAACAATATTTATATCACTCATACGTGCTTGTTAAATATGAAGGTAGAGCCAGGGGTTGATTTAGCCTTCTTACCTCAACATAAATAAGACTGGAAAAACAAGGGGAAACAGCAAGTCCGACTTGGTTCAAAAGACAAAAAGCAAAATCTAAAAAAGCTCATTAATTTAAAACAACAACAATTTTTTTTGCTAAGCTAAGCTAAAACTCTCCTGTTTCTGGTTTTATATTTAGCATACCCCGTATTAAACTCTTTGCAATAAAATGAGTGACAGCATTTCCCAAAATGTAAATGTATTTGTTTAAGCTGACCAGACACAAGTTTAGCACTTTTGCAAACTGGTCAAATCTGTCCAATGAATGCAGGTTTGTGGCTCATTTTTCTGTTAAAGGTGGATTCTTGTGACCTTGGCCAGTTGGGAGCAAACGAGATGGTTGGATGTATGCTGGCTGGCTGGATCCTGCTGTGGCTGGGTAGGCCTGGAGGCAGTCTAGACAGCAGATGAGCAATGAGCCGGGCCCTGGCAGGCAGGTCCTGTGGCTGGGACTCTCATGGGCTGGGCAGGGCAGGGCAGGGCCTATGGGACTCCTGTCACTGACAGAAATAATAGCTGCACTGGACTATTCTGAAGTTGAAACATCCCAGTCTTTCCTAATTGTAGTAAATGCATCTAATTGATGATGTTTAATAGGAGATTAGAAAAAACAAGTCCACTTTCATACGTGTACTTTCAGATCCCTGTTCTGAAATTGTTAGCTTCCAAAAACCTGTTTTTCCAATAACCAAAATTTTGCCCAGGATTTATGATTCAACTGAAGTTTTCACCACTACTCCCAAAGAAACGTTCATGATCAGAAAGTGAAACAAAAGCCTCAGTCCCGATCCCTTCGTGGGTGGTTTAAGACTTGATCCTTGCTTACTTGGCACTCAGTAGGAGCTTTTGTGTAGCTGGGAAGCACAGGCGAGGGCTGCAACTTTCAGAATTTGCGTCCAGAGTGCAGCGGTGACATCTGGTGAACTGTACCATTCATCGTTAAAGAATATGCAAATTGTTATGTTGGATTATTTTTTATGTCAGCTTTTCTTCCTTGATCCTATTAGAGCCCGTTCGAGCAGCTACCTGCCAGAACACCATGCAACAAAGTACAATAACACAAATGACACCATTGTTACACTCGTGGCCGCTGCTTTCTTGGTCTGAATTTAACACTGTTGTTAAAAACCTTCATCTCACAGCTGTTAGATTTAAGAGCTGATGCCTATCTGTGCTATGGATTTGGTGTAGAAGATTCAACAAGATGTTAATACAGTTTACACTTTTAATGGCCAGACCCAACTGGGACATTTTCCAGCTCCAACATTTTTGAAAATATTGTGCAGAGTGGGGGAAATAAATGTGTTTCATTCAATGTACACTATCGCCGGTTGTGCCGCTCTGTGGTAATCCTTTGTATTAGCTCAGAAGCAAGTGAGACCACAAACAATTAGACCTGAATAAACTCTTTTTGTCTCTGCCTTTCTTCCATAGTTGTTGTTTGCGCTCTTGATTTTGGCCTTGAGGATGACAGAAATCTGGGAGTCACGCCTCAGAGTCCAAGGAGAGATGAGAAGACTTGGTGTACTAAAACAGCAATAACACTGGAATTAAAACAGTCTCTCGGCTCTTTCTGATTTGTGAGCAATATGATATCTTTAAAAGAAACTTACGATGTTCAGAATCACAGGCTTCTTGACTATTTATCTCACTTGAGTTTTAGTCAATGACGTCAAAAGAATAATCAGCTATCTGTCATTAGAAGGCTCTTGCCCAGGCTGTATTTATGATGACATCAGTATTTTTGTTGGATCCAGCTTATCAGAAAAGCCCAACTTTTCATGTACTCTGTGCTCCATGAAAGTGATAGATTTTAAGTTGAGATGACGCAAAGTCTCTGTGGGTTTCTGGGAGTCCCCCTTTTTGGCCTCTTGTTTTCCGCCATCCTAGTGGTTGGCATTGTGCAGTTTTTAGGTTTTCCCAAGTTTTCTGAACTTCAGTTGATGGGACTGGTGTGCGTGTCATGTTTTTATTGAATATTTCCCCATTGCTGGGCCAGAACCTACTTGTTGTTTAGGGTCAAGGCTGGAGACGTGTTTGCCACAATCCCTTTGTGTTTATTTGATCAATCAAAAGTTATTGAAAACAAACGCTGTGGGGTTCAGTGCATCCTCACACAATCTTCCTCTCTCAGACTGTTGTGGTCCAAACAAGGTGACCTCAGATGTTTTGCCCTCCACCTCCCTTTGTGAGTCTGCGGCAGGTGGCATCCCTCATAAGAATTTATAGCTTGGTTCTTCTGGTTCAATGCAAACAAACCAAGTTTTATGGGGCAAATACCAAGAGGTCACGGTCCCCGCGGTTTGATTGTAGCATGACAGAGAAACATGGCTTCATGTATCCTGTGGAACCTTTCAGATATTCCAGTATCCAGGCATTTAACTCTAGAACATGATAAAGCAACAATTATATCTGTTGACATACATTTGGCTCCATTCATCTTCCCCTCAAATGAATTGTAATAACTTCCTTAACTTTACATCTCATCTACAGTCATCATCAAATTTGGTTACAAAAACAATAACATTCCATTGAGCCGAAGTTGTACTTTGTGTTTAGTGCTAATTAGCAAGCTAACACACTAAACTAAGGTGATGAACATGGTAAACATTATGCCTGCGAAACACCAGCTTGTTAGTATTGTCACTTTGAGCATGTTAGCATGCTGATGTCACAACAGCCGCTGATTCTTATTCCGCCCTCACACCAAAATAAAACACTGAAACATTCTTCCATGCCTTTGATAAATGGATGAACTACTGTATGACAAAAATGAATCATATTAACACCTAATACGAATTAATTCAAATTTGTGGAGTACAAGGGATGACTATTAAAATACTTCATCCACATGTTGCTTTGTTCTTGTTTTTTAGGATGGGGCAGGCAATATTTTATGGTTTTCTTCAAACAAATTCAACAAATCCCCTGAAAAGACTTTAACCAAATATGCTCTAGTCCATCAATCTTTTCCAACTTTATCGTCTGCGGCACTCAGCCCAAAAAACATTGGTTCCTACTGAAGATATATTGTATTCATTTCATTTTCAAAAAGGATACATGCAGATAAATTCCCAGAACAGCTGGGCACTGTAGCTTTTAGCAAACATTACTCAAAAAGGAGAAAGTGGTGCATTCGTACCGGACTATTTTCTGCTGTGGTTCAATACACATTGGGTGCACTAAGGAGTATTTCATGCCCTTGTATCAGGTGTGCTGGAATTGACTCTAAGTAGACTACAGTGGCCTCGTACTGACAGAACATATCATTCAGTACGAACGAGTGTTTCACTGATGTTGATGATGATGATGATGATGATGATGTGATGGATGTCATCTTTTCCCTTCCTCATAAAAAATCGACCATCCTTTTCATTCGTCATGTGCGTGTAGGTTCTTTCCCTCATCCCATTTCTGCTGTTTGCATGAATATGAACTGCAGATGAATATAATCAACATTGTCTTGAACCCAGGTTAAAATTTCTAATAGCAACGAGCTATGTCAAACTCTCATTCAAAACCTTACATCATACGAGGAATGTTTTGCAATTTTATCCTGTTGAATCTTTGCACATAGTAAACTTTCTCTTTGTTTCCATAAACCTTTAACCCACGTGGCATAAATATGTGGGTGTGTGTGTCTGGCTGTTGTGGACGGTTGTGGTGGTTTTAACCTGATTTGCATCAGTAAGTGTTTTGACTCTTTTCTGCATCTTGGTGGCGTTCCCATTCATTTCTTTCTACCGGCCTTGGTTCTCAAAGTAATCCCATCTGCCAAACAGTTTCACACACTGAAAACTGAGGTTTGATCAGATGAAAACACTGGGCCAATCTTGAATCATCCTATGCATGCACATGTATAGATTACCGGATGATTGACCCTTCCACTGGCAGACAGTCTGCAACGTATGCAAATGATGTCTTGGTTTCTAGAAAACAACACACCATTAATTCACTTCCTATCAAGCTTTCCCAGTTGTTGGCCTATTTATTAGGCCGGCGGCAGATATTCACGTTTCTCTGCAGTAGGACTGAACATCCTGAGTTCGTCATATCAGATGAGAGGAAAACTAAGCCAGATTACTTTGAGGACCATCCAGGGGTCATCTGTGTTTTTCGAGTCGTTGTTGTTGTATTACTGAAAACTGCTCCTACAATTTAGCCCTGTAACTGACCTGAGCAGTCGATTCAGTTATGCTTAATGTATCAGTTTTTGCCTTTGATGTGCTTGGCATGAATCTGAACTTCTTTAGTTTTTGTATGCGTGTGTTATGGCTGTTAAAGGAAAGTCCCGGACTTGTTTGTCTTCAACCTTCATATGTCCTCAGTACGTGACCTCCCGTTTCCTTTCTGAGTTTAATTTTCCTTTCCTTGTCAAGTGAAAACTGAAATCACCTTAATAAACATACTGATGCAAAATGACAAACTGGCATTAACCATTTATCCATGAATATGACTGTGTGTTTATGTGAAATTATTCCACATTTACAAATTGTTTTTCCTCTCTCTCTCTCTCTGATTACCAAATATTTAGCCTCAGGTTATGTAGCCGTCAAGATGTGCTTTGCGAGTATAATTTACCACTATGCTAACACCTTATGCTAACACCAACTACTGCAGCTTCCGATATACTTTGATGATCCTACATGACAACATCAGCTTTATTCATCACCAAACATCCACTTGTACACAATTTTAGTGAACCCGGAACAGCTTTAAGCATCCGGGAGAAACTGAGCAACATTAACTTTCATTTGGAGTCATGTAGATGTTCAGCTATGTTCACTGCTTAGTTGGTTTTTAGAACAATAATAGCTGATGAACACATAATGAATCAAACAGCTGTGTGCTATGGCTGAAAACAATGCTGTTAAGTGAAGTCATGAGCCTAAAAACTGAAAGACACTAAGATGCTCCACTGAATCGAGGGTAATTCTCTCTGTGGTCGTCATTACAGTCGAATCCTTTCTTATCACAGTCATTTCATACATTTTCTTCCAAAAAATATTGGTTAGAACAGCTTCTAAATTCTGAGATCATTCACCTATTAAACATTACACACCGGATGTCTCGTCAAAAAATATTATACACAAAAAAAAATCGATTTTGCAGAAAATTTTCACCTGCTGGTCTTCCCATGTCTTCCTTATAGCAGTTCGTATAAACAACTCCACTCATAGCCTGTCTTCCCTAAAGCTGCACTGCTTGTTGTAACAGAAATTGCTTGTTATGAACCAGGAAATTTCTCTGGGTCTTACTAGGCCCTGGACTGGTCAGCCCTGGGCCAAAACAAATCCAACCAGCTGCCCTATTTCTGCTCCGGTTTGTCCGGCAGTGAGTGAATTAGATGTATCTCAGCATCCCCAAGCCAATGCACATTTCCTGTCCCTGTTCCCATCAAAGAGCTATAGAGACTCATCAAGAGACACTGCTGCTGCTGCACAAGTGGTCAGTGTTCCCACAAGCTGCACATGGTTGAAATTAGTGCAAGGTCTTTTGTCATCTTATTGTCTGCTTTTATTCCCATTAATCCAATGAGCATCATCTCAGAATTTGAGGCTGAAATCAAGGCCACAAGAGGAATGAAAATAGAGAAAACCTGAACTGCAGACACGTTGCTTTCTTGGGATTGCTGGCAAAGGGAACAGAAGAATTTGTAGTCCTTGGAACCGAGATGTGAATGTATTGAAAAACCTACAGCTGTCAGTTCGATGAGAGCAAATTCACAGAGGTAGGATTCAATGAAATATGAAAGGGCAGAGAATTCAAAGCCATGCTCATTTTTCACTGCACTAAATCAAACCGTGTCTGTCATTTTATAAGCTGATATTTGTCCAACAATGACAAAAAAGAAGAAAAAAAACAGATGTGAAACAGTGATTTCCTTTCCTTCCAGCCAAAATATCCACAACTGTCCACACAGCTCATCAAGGAGTCTGATGCTATGACTGTCCCTGCCCCACCCTGCAACTTACACACACACACACACACACACACACATTTCAACTATTCTGTTTATGTATCTCTCTTTAAGTTTAGAATATGAGCTTGAACTATGAAAACAGCTTCCCATCCATGCAACAGTTTAACGTGTAATGTGCATATGTAAATGTAAGGCAGTACTTAACTCTGCTATGCTTAATGAACCCGAACCCGAACAGTTTTTCTTTGGAAGAAAACTCCCCACTGCCATTTGAGAAGCTGACTCTTGACTCTTGCGATTATTAAATGGAAACCCCAAAAACCCCATCTCTTCTCTTTTTTCCTCCCTGTCACATCGGGATACTTCCTATCATAACATGTATTTCAAGGCAGTGAAGTTCAGTCTCAGTCGATTTACTGCTGTGTGCCATCGTGCCCTCCTCAGGTTCAAGGACTCTGTGCTGGTGCTACTCTCTGAACAGCTGGGCCTGCTCTATTTTTCATGTTTCTGTGCCCCAAAGTCCCACAGCACTTCCTCCAAGCTTCCCAGCGCATTGAACCTTCTCTGTAACCCCTGCCTCACTTGCCTGGCACTCTGGACTTGGTACAACATGAAGTGATTGTTCCTTGGATGGATTTATTTTTTTTTTTTTTCATGCTGGGGATCTCTTTTCGAATTTCCCCTCCTCAGGTTGCCTCCTTTTTCCCCCTCATACACTCAACACTGCTAAACAGTGCTTGCTTTGGTCGGTTGCTAAATTGTTTTTGAAAAGCTTTTTCCTCATCTCCTTAAACAGCTGGGTAGGGAACCGTTGCTGTTGCAGGCCTGTAGAGTCCACTTTGTATGTGATGTTGGGCTACAAATAAACTTGAATTTTCTTGACTTCAAATGAAATATAGACATAAATTTGTTCTACCACGTAGCAAACTGCAGAGAACTATGACCTGAATCTGGAGCTCTCCTCAGCTTTTTGGAGCTCTATAGTGAATTTCAGCTCTTTGTTTTGCTGTCTGGCCAGGAACTTCACTGTTTTTGTTCACTCGCACCAGCCTCATAGTGCTGCAGGCAGCTGTTATCATCAAAAAAAGTTGACGACAGACAGACAAAGTTAATATAGTTAGGTACAGACTAACCTAAAAGAGTTAATATCAGACTTACATTCATCAGATAGACAAATGATAATGTTGTCCTGTAACTGCTGGTTGTGTAAACAAACAGCTGTTTGCTAACAAGACCACCATCAACTTAAAAGATCAAATGTTGCCTTCACAACTTATGATCACGTCCAAATTGACCGGTAATTACAGCTTTAGGCTCAAAAGAATAGATAAGATGCCAGTCGCTTCACTCTTTTCCACTGACCTGCAGGGAGGTGTAACAGGCCAAGATGTGTTTCAGTGTGCCAGTAAAGGCAGGGCACACATGGACTGTTAGTAAGTGAACATGATGGATGTAAACAATGCAGGGTTTAAAATACTCACTCTGATTTGGCATTGTTTTATGAAGAAGAAATTAATTAAACACATTTTGTATACCTCAAGCATACTCTCATATTTATGTTTTATTTTAGCATAAGGATAACTTTTGTTTACAAGAGTTTACAAGAGTTTCACTTTCTCATTTTTAAATTTTTTTTCATACTAAAGTCATGTTTTTATTCCAGCATACAGTATTGTACACAATGACTGCCATTCCCATCGGATAGAGTTACACCTCTTCCTCTGTGCCTGTTGTTATCATTGGATGGACCACGGCTCAGTTGTCCGTCCAATAATAATAATAAGTTGCAGTGTCCATCTGAGGTATTTCTCAGCTCCGTTGTAATGACAAACCTTTCTCTGCCCTCTGACCCATCGAGCTCAGTCCCCCAGACACACAGTAGCAGAGTGATTCCAGATGGAGGTTGTCTGTGGTAGGAAAGGCGTCATCACCACAACTTCAGGTTTCAGTCACATTGCAGGGTTGGCCAGTGCCAGCAAAACCAGTGACCAAAGAAGTTGTGAGTGTGGATTTACATTATTTGGTGTGATCCCCCAACTTGCCTTGAACAGGTCCTATGCAAGAGGTGGTTTCCATATTTCATTGTGACCTGTTCGATTGATGCAGACTTGCAGACAATCAAATCCATTACCTAAAACAGTACCAGGTGTTATATGTGAGAGAGCTGATTTTTCTTTTCCTCTCACAAAGCTTTATAGCTTCTGTGAAAGTCATTCCAATCAATGTGCAATGCAGCGTGGATTTAAGGAAGGGTATTGAGTCCACCAGATCAAATGACTTCTCACCCAGTTACATTTCCCTTGTGCCAATAACACAGTCTGTGAACTCTCCTTAAAATCCAGTCCAACGAGTGTGGATACGCTAATGGTATAAACAAGCCCATAAATAAAAAAAAAAACAGGTGCACTCTCAAAACGCACTCCTCTCACATGTCAGGATGCACTTCAGCTGCAGTCATTGCGGGCGGTAGGAGAAAGGGGTGGTCCCAACCCTGCTGACCTTTTGGGGGGGAAGAGACATAGCCAAAAAAGCTTTAGTCACTTTAAAAAACAAATCTCAACAGTGATCATTCAATGGGGAGCAGTCACTCTCTCTTCCTCTCTTTCATTCTGTAATGTTTGGCTGGAGAAATCACTGGGAAAAGGTAGTCTTTTGTTGGACAAAGCTTCAGATGGTGTCAGCCATCTGTGAGGATGCATATGCTCAACAAATTATGTAATATTACCTACTCTTAAAATTTGTCAATGAGATCAGTTTGCAAAATATCCTTTTTCTTTTTCAATGGCTTTTCTTAATGCACGGTAAGACTCTGAGTCACCGACATTTCCATGAATCAGACACCAGCTGGGTTACTTTTCACTTCTGGGCGGGCTGAACTGGCTCGATTGAGGTATATATCTGAGGCAAAATTTGAAAAGTGTTAGAGAAGATCAGCATGACCCTGACGTCTGTACGGTACAAACAAAGCCACAGACAGCAGCCAGACAGCTTAGCTTAGGTGGATTTTATTATCTTTAGACCGAGCCAGGCTAGCCGTTTCCAGTCTTTACTCTAAGCTTAGCTAATTGGCTACAGACTACAGCTTCATATGTTATCAATGTTCCCTTCTAACTATTGACAAGAAAGCAAACATTTCCCAAAAGTTGGAACTATTCCTTTAGAGATAGTCTGTGCAGTGACAAATATTTTCTTCTGGATTATCCCATCTCGTCTTATACTGTCACAGTTATCTCAGTCAGCCAATTCAGAGGGCTTTAACCGAGATAAAACGATTCGGGTGGTATTCTGCGGTATGTTAATCTCCCTGTTAAAATTTGTTGTGCCCAAGGCATTGCAGCTTTATTAAACATTAGTGTGAGCCGAGTTAATGTGGTGTGACAGTAGAGGAGGGGGAGAGTGACAGGAACACAGCGCGAAAGAGGAGCTCATGTTCCATCAGGACACATCACAAAAACTTGAGCTATAAATATGGAGATTGTCAAATACTTGGTGGAATCACAGGAAGTTTTCCCTGAGACTGTTTGGGTGCGGCGATGCTTTGAGCTTAATGCCACATGTTCACAGTGATGACGGTAACATGCTGAAGTTTTGCAGGTGTAACAATTTGTGTTGGTCTGCGAACATTTGTTGATTTGTACTAAACACCATGTACATCTGAGACTGATGTGAATAGTTTGCAGATATTTGTACATGAACCAAAGCATTTGATTATTTGACCTGAAGGTGAGCCTAGATAGAAAATTAATATGACCACATTCCTTACAATTCGACCTGATGGGCACATGAATGTTTGAACGAAATTTCATGGGAATCCATCCATTTACTCTAAAACCATAAATGGCGATCTGCTGATGGTGGAGAAAAAGTCATTTGTATACATAGTGTGGAAAACACGAATGTCGATCATATTTTTGTCAGCGTGTGCAGACGTTGAGCTGTCACAAGATAGGTGTTGAATTTGACCTGCTCATGGTGCTAGAGGTATGTGAATTAATAACAAATCACCTCTAAGTAGCATAAAAGTACTAAATCTAATCTCAATCTGTCCAATTGTTTACAAAACAAAATAAACAAAAACAAAAACCAAACATTTGTTAGAACCAAGAAGTCATTTTTTTCAACCCTTACCCTCATGTTAGTTGATCCTACAAAATGCGGTAAAAGCAGAGACCACAGTATGTAAACACAGGCCAACTATACATAAATATCTCAATTTAGCATTCAGCTGCATCCAAGTGGCATCTAAGTGGGAATCCACGGGCCGTCGCCATCTGTTTTAACTGGAAGACTTTGAGCTCCAGATTTGCCTCAAATCCCCTCCAGCTGGACACGGAGGGAGCCTTTACACCAAATACCACCGAGTGTGAAATGGATTATTTAATAAAGCTTTCTTTACTTTACATATGCTTTCTATCCAGGGCCCTTCCAGGCTCAGAGATAATGCTGTCATATTGGAAAGAAGTAGAAGCTGTCTAATAAACTGTTTGGTTTTGGTTTCAAGAACACTAAATTGGGGATTTCCAGGCTTCAGAAATCTGTGAGTTTTATTGTGTTAGTCTTCCTCAATGTGGGACTTTCAGTAATTTTTTACAAAGCGTGATTTTATTAATTATATTAAGTGAGAAATAAAAGGCCTAGCAACAAAAACTTCCATCACTTTCAATTACTGAACTGAAAAATAAAAAAATGTAATTGTAAATGTGTTTCAACATGGGAGCTAACAAACTGCTGCTGTTACAACACCAACATTTTAAAATGAAATTCCTGTTTTTTCCTGTGTTTAGTTTAGTCATAATTTGTCATTTTTCAGAGTTTAGAATTGTTTGACATTTCAGGAAACCGGCTTATTTGCTTTCTTACAGAGAGTTCAATGAAATCTACATCACAATATGAAGCGGGGATACAGTTAGCTTAGCTCGACGTAAAGACAGCTGAAATCTGCCTGTAAACACTTGTAAAACTCACTGAACAATGTGTTACATCCTGTTTGTTTGATTTGTACAGTTAGCAAAGTATAAACATTTATAGTTTAACACAGGGTTATTTGCCAGACTATTTTCTGTCAGGCAGTTTTGCAGTTTACAGTCTTCATGCTAAGCTAAGCTAACCAGCTACTGGCTGAATCCTTTTATTTACCACACAGACATGAGAAAATGCCAAACTACTACAACTACTTTGAATGGCTCTGCCAATTTGCCACAAAAAAGCTCCTGATTTAGGCAGTTCATAAACATGATGTATTAGCTTTATAAGGTTCTTTCATTTTATCAGTATTAATGATTTGCTACATTTACAAATACAGCACGTTTTGCATCATTTATGATGTCTTCTAAGCCCTCTCTTTTTGAAATGCTACCATTCGTACCGCCAAGACAAAAGCAAGTTAGTAGTCATCACTCGGAAAATGTGACTTCTTTTGGAAATTCAAGGTTATCATCCAACAGCACTGCAAACAGTATCCATCCTTCAAATGCTTGCGTGGTCGGCCATCCATCCCCAGCATGTGCAGTGTCAGTGAGGTGACCCATGACATCAAGAACAGGCAAAAGAAACACATTCCTGGAACTGAACCACATGTGGAGGAAAAGCAGTGGGTGGTAGTGACGTAAAACTCACTCAAAGAACATACTATTAAGACCCCCAAACAACATTCCCTTCCCCTCTGCTTTCCCTCTCATCCCCGGCCTTGCAGGTTGGACATGTCAGAAGACAGTTTAAGCATAAAATATTTGCAAGTCCCTCTAAATGGCAGTAAAAGATGGTTTACGCAGATTTTTGGCCAGCTGACACGTGAAGAACGTGATGCATGAAGATGTGTATGTTTTCCTTTTAGTGTGTTCAGTGTTGGCTGCTCTCACCTTTCTGCATGTGCTTCAGGGAAATGGCTCAGAGACAATAAACAGGATGGACGTTACAGGTGTGAAACCATGCTCACCTCAGCTCACTTACTTTCCCGTACACACGATAAAAGTTTAGTTAACGAGACGAATGCTGTCAACAGTCCTGTCCCATCATTTAGTTTCTGTCATTTCCCCTTAACAGTAATATTTTGAAAACTGATGCAGAAAATGTTTCTGAATGTTAACAACTGCCTCACAATGTCTTGTTAGTGAGCTTTTATTGAACCCAAGTGTGTCCATGACTGGTTTTCTTCCTGAATCTCTGTGAGTCCCCGTGGATGTAAGCGACGTAACCCTGCCAGTGTTATTGCAAAGAGTCATTAGAGAGATGACGCATCCTGGCACAAAGGCTGGTGTAGTAAAATACATGCAATTTACACACACACACACACACACACACACACACACCTGGGTATAGTGTGTGTAGTGAGATAGACAGATTGTTGAATGGGCTTTGGGGATTGTTAGCAGAACTCCCTTAAGCAGAGGGAAAGTAAATATAAAGCCAAAAAAAAAGTGTTAAATTTGTGAGAAAAAAATCCCATTTGTGCCTTGCGTGCACTTGGCCACATGACTCATCGTTTGTAGAAGTTCATTGTTATCGTCTCACTTCATCCACAGAATTATTTCTCATTTATTAAAGCCTTTTCATTATTTAAACGAATGTAATTGTCATTGTGGTTCTATTTACAGTTCAAACTAGTTTACTGCATATTTATGACATTTGGAGGCAATGCAATCCAAAAGTTGAAGTATTCACATCATGTTGTGTGTCATTGAGGGAAATATTTGGATTTGGTCAGCCCATGTGTCACAAACTTTTCAGCGAAGCCTCTTCACACAGTGCGACCCTTCTGAACTCCTTGATTGAACGTTAACCTCTGGATGCAGGTTTTTGCCCAGGACATGTTTATTTTTGCTCTGTAATAATCCATTCACTTGCTTGAGAGGAATGGAAATAAAATTAGCTAGCACAATACATCATCCAACCCAAAATCAAAATCATAGTTACCCAATTTTAGGCCAAAAAAAAGAAAAGCCAAACACAAATGGAATTGACTGATTGACTGTACAATCCCTCCTCTACCTCATTTTACCTCTTGAATGTCTAGTTTTACTTTTTCTATAAAAAAAAAAAATATGCATCCCCCTCCAAGACAAAAATACTGTCCAACTGTGTAGGTGTTTCTGTTTGTGTATGTGGATCGTTTTAGTTTCACCTCATTTCGTTGTGGTTTGTGCCCTGGCTCGCCGCTATGGGCACAGTTCTCACTGATGGTTAGCCTGTTTCTGCGTTTTAGGTGAGCTGCAGGACACGAGCCCTGTGATGGCTGGCTAGGGGACAGCGGACGCAGCCTGTGAGGGACAGAGCAGGGCAGGGCCGGGACAAGCAGTGGTCAAAATCTGAATCCGTTTGCATGTCAGCGCCACCAGTCAGAATGACAGGAGTCGTCTCCTTTCGACCTCATACACTGAGCCGACACATTGCCAAAACTTTCATGAAATAACCTGCAAACCTGACACACACATTAAATGTGGTGGACAGAAACACATGAAAACTGTCAAGATTTGGATGCAACAGTAACATTGGTCACATGAAAACAGTTAAGTTAATCAATTCGTACAACTGGAGTTACACTTAATATTATTTTCAAGAGTAGAGTCAAGTTTAGGAAACTGAAGCAACTTGATTTCAGCAAGAATTTTTTTCATGGTTAAAGAGCATCTTAACCAAAAAGCAGCGATTTGCTACCCTCTCTGATGGAAAGTTTAAAGCCAGCTTCACCTCATTCGCAGCATTACTGTGTTTTCAAAGTCTGCAACTGAGTTAAGCATATTAACATGATGACTTTTTCCAATAATTTTCATTGTATCCCATTCAGCAAGTGACTGATCAGCAGCCAGAGCTCTCACCATGTTCCAAGTGTAACCTTGTCAACAGTTCATGTGGAGATAAAACCGGCAAACTGAAAGCCCTTGAAACAATGCTGACGTTAACTGTGAAGACGTTTGAAGAAGTGAAGAAGTTTTTGACTCAAACTATACACAAGCAAACATTTTGATTTGAGCTTTGGATCGGCTATTAAAGAGGAAAGTTTCGTCATGTCCCAAGGCATTGCCCACTCCCTTTTTAATTGTGCTTAAACATCAAATGAGATTGTCTCTGAGGGTGCTGAGGACGAGGACAGCTGTTCTCAGCGCTGTATATTTCACTGCTTAGATAATTTATTCACTCTCAAGTTCATGAACATATTTCTTTGCTTTTTCTTCTTGTCCATTATGCATGTGAGCTGTTGAAGGACAGTATAAACCGCCTCTCTTCCTTTTACTTTTAACAGCTGTGTTCTGGTTATTAACCACAGAAATCCCAGAGCATTACATTTTGTAAATATCATCTCAGAGTGAGTTTCATTTTCCATCAGTGTTTAGCTGATCTTGCCAAATGCACACACAATAACACTACAGTGTGGATGCGTGAATTAGATGGCAGCAGTGGATCATTTTCTGAGAGGTCTGACTCAGAGGACTGTAACACTGCATTTACAGTTTATTGGTTTGAGTGCAATTCCATATCAGTGCAAATGTTTGTTAGTATCGTACTGCCATCCAGAAACTGGGCCCTCGCACCAAACCTCTAAAAAACATAAAGACCCCGGTGCGGCCTTCCACTTCTCGCTGTGAATGCCATTTCTGTGAGACATTAAACTGTCATTTCAACTTTTTAACCTGCCTTTTGTTCACTCTGAAGCTTAATCGAAAAAGTCAGCTGGAAACGCCAGCTTCCTCTCTTTTCAGGGCTGCAATGGAACCCATGGTTCATATCCATCTGAATTATTGTATTCTTTCAATTTAAGCATCATGTGACACAGGCGTGTTTGAGCCCTTTTCACCAGCTTCCCACCACCCATCCACAGCTTTATTTATCCCATGCGTCCTTCTGGCATATAAAAGTGGAAAGGAGACAAAGCTGAGCTCATTTTCATCTGGAGGGACACAAAGGAGAGCTACAAAAAGTGGAAGAGCTATAAAAGGTTTAATGTTGTAAGAGTGTTGTGTTTCACGATGTCAAGTATACGATAAATGAGACGTTTATGTGACCTGCCTGACTCACTGCAGCAAACCACTAGAGGTCAGCAAAAACTCGACTTTGAGCAGTCGCTGAGTTGTGCCTCCAAAACAATACTGCACCTTCTCTAAGGCAGAGTGAAGTTTATTTTCACTTTTGGTTCTTATTATTAACATGGTGTATGGGTTACATAAATAAAGTTCATACTACAGTGCAAGTGTAATGATGAAAGATCAGAACTTCCTTTTCTTTCCCTGATCATTTCAGCATGCAAGTTCATTCCTGGCCTTTGCTTACTTTGACAAAATAAACTCCCTGGGTTCTCATCACATGAAGCGTGGAACTTTGGTCCAGGCTTTTATGTCTCTATTGGACAAGACAGCTCAAGATGGTGACAGGAAAGGGTGTGGAGGGAAGTGCAGACACATAGCAAAAGGTTGCAAGGTGGAATCAAACCCTGAGTTGCTGCTAATGACACAACACAATCCTCAAACAGCAAGAACCCTGGACACAGGAAACATAGTTGTCTCTGAACACAACCCTAAAGGCCATCTTTGAACCAAGACAGGAGTGTCAATCCGCTGTACCCTCACTAATGACCACACCTGACTCCTGAGCCTGTTCTGTTTGCTGTGACTGTGACACTGCTGCTGAAAGTCAGTCAAAGAGAGTAGATTAACTTTAAGTCTGGATGGTTTGGTCACACGTAATTTGAACAGTTTAAACATTGCTGTAATAGCAGGTCACTGCATGTGCTTAGACTTTGACAGCTGATGGAAAACATCTGCTGGGCCGAGCACGAGTGGTCTCAAAGTAGCATCACATCACCTTCAAGCCTAAACAAGAAGTTTGGGGTGCATCAGCTTGGTCGCAGAAAATGACAATTGTGTGTACTCCAACCTACAAAAGCTCAAAACCCCCAGTTAGCACTTGGTGCCTTTTGGAGGCAGGGATGTGCAAGATGAGAGGCAGGTATGATGTTTGTCAGCACGCCATCTTTTCATTATGAATGAGAACGTGATGATGTCGACAGCTCAAAGATGCAGGCTGTCTCTGGGCCACAGCAGTGGTTCTAATCTGCAGTGATGTATTAGCAACCATAAATAAATACACGTCAGCTTCTGTGGTTGAAATCAGAATCAGCAGGTTTCAGTCCAGACCAAACCACCATGTAGTTTGGCTCATACACTCTCTCTCCCAAGAGTTTGGAGAGTAACTACTTCAGGTTCCAGCAAAGCGATCACAAAACCCAGTTAAGCTGGCAGAGTAATGTGAGTTCTTCCTGACGCTTGTGTTTTCTCTCAAATTGATCTGTAACAAGCATTAACCTCTTCTGCGTTTATCCACCTATGTTAAGAAATGTTTTGTCTAACATGCACAAATTCACTGAAAGAATTTCAGTTCAAAATCATTACTATAACTTCTCTTGCTGCCCCCAGGGTCATAGTTAGCACTTCATTTCATTGGCTGGAGCCTCAAGATAGACGAACTCCAAGCAGTGGAAAAAATGTCTCTCTCCACTTGGCTGGTGTTAATGTGTCCAGGCTACTCAGAGAAAACAGACCTCTGTAATCCTCCGTGGACACAGCCGTGTCAATAAAACCCTCTGCCCTTTAATGCCTCCCTTTGTAACTGTGAAATATTGCTGAGATACACAGTCACACCGAGAAACTTTAAAGGGACATTTTAATTTCAGTTGAGGCAACATTTTTTTTATGGATCTCCTTGTTTCTGGTCGAGGGGCTTATGCAATTCTTCCATCTCTTCCCCACACATGCATTAATACTGAAAGCCCAGGGTTGTAATTAGAAAAGTGTTTCAAACAAGGTAAGCATCAGCACAGACAAACCCACTGACAGAGTGATTGTGTTTCTTCCATTATGATTTTGACATCATATTTAACATGGAGAGGCCGTCATGCTCAGAGACGTGCAACTGGGATTTTGTCATTTCGATTGATTCGTGTTTTGCCTTTGTTCTTCTATCGTCTTTAATTTGTTGTCATTCATTTGCGTGCCAGTATGCCATTTTGGGCCTGTCTGTCGGATTACAAAAGGCTGCACTGAAGACAAAGGGACTTTAATGTGACTTGTTTTACAGTCTGCTCTCTTCTCAGTTCCTTTGCAAACTTACAATGCTGCACTGCACATCTCCTGTTCGACACCTCTCAAATATCTATAAAGCAGTGTTGTATGGAACATTTCTATGGCTCTGAACCAAGGCCACCAAGCATAATCAGTGTTAATGATATTCAGTATATGAGCTCCCTCGGTTGCTTTTGAATTCTGTGAGGCTCAGTGGATTGTTCATTTTGAAACAAGTGTTTCTCATTATGCCGAGTATTGTGCTTGGCAGGGAGGCCACCGAAATCCTGCCAACACAAAATCTGCTTTCCAGTGCCTGCTTAGAATACCATATATAGTTTCACCTGTTATCCTGCTCAATTCTCAGAGATAATCCACACAGTCAGCATGTTTTCATGGCTTTGTTGAGTTTTTAGAAGTATGTTATGGCTGAGAGCCAGTGAAAAAAGTGTTTCACACATGTATAGTTAATCTAATTACAAATGCATGTTCCTCTGAGCGTCTTGATTTGTCCCCAGTGACTTCTGCAATGTGTCGGTAGCACCGTAGGTTTTACTGTCTTCACCTTACTTTGCACTTGGAGCAAAAAAAGCCGTGGATGGAACATCAGATAGAAGTTCCCTGCATCAGAATTAGTCTGTTTATCATGTTTTAGGATTTAAGAATAAAAAAACAAATAAAAAGATCTTTTACTCACCACAATTGCAACCACGGAGCATACTTTCAAAATTTTGCTTCAAGCCTAAAGTGAAATTTATTCAGCTTCAGTATCAAATGCTCCTCTCCGAATGAAGCTTGTTTTCTGGCCACCATCTTGAAAATAGCATGTTGGTTTGTGACAGCGGCGTGCGATTTGTGACACACTGATGAGAGTATTCCAGCTTTAACTCATCTCTGTAAATTGTATGTCTCTTTGAAGATATGTGGACAGAAAAAAATGACCCGAAATCTCAAAGGTATCTGCACACACAGTCAGCAATCACAGCAGAATCAGATGTCATCGTGCACACACACACATGCACTACCCTCCTCAGAGTAGATGGTTTTCAAATCTTCATGTTGTCACAGGAAATTCCCCTCAGGAAAATATTTTTGCAACTAACAATAGACAGATTGTATTGTTGTGTTCAGTCATTGCCTTTAAAAGGTCATAGAGGACAAGCTGTTGGGTTGGAGACTCACAGAATGACTCAGCTGATTTTGATCAATTCATGTACTGACATGAGTATTCTTTGTTGCCTCGTTCTTGAATTACTTGTACAATGTTTTGATTAAAGTGTTCTGACTAACTGAGCTTGTGTTGAACAGGCAACAAAATGATGATTACGTAGGGATGCCGCCACATGTAAGGCCGTGAAACTGCTGCCAACCATCCTGCACCCTCTTAGCAAGCAGCAACGGAGCAGCAGGCTTATAGAACTCGGGTTACGATATTGTAACCTTTCGTTCTATCTCACACAGGCTCCATCCGTCCTTTTCTGGACTCAAGGGATGCAGTGGCAGGAGACCACGAATGGGTCAAAGGGAAGGCATTTGTACTAGTGAGCTAACCTCTCGGAAATACGAGAACTCATAAAGTTCCGGTGTTTTGGTGCCACCCCGACATGATGCTGGGGGTGCTTAGGCAGGTGGGGTTGCTTTTTCACAAATGTTGACATAAATGTCACAAATGAATAATACACCAACATACTTTACTTTATATCTACTTTTTGTAGACTAAGACTAAATTAAAATCATATGCACTAATAAATGCTGTTCGTGAAGGCCAGTGGGCAGCGTGAGTGCTTGCCTGCACGCTCAGGCCTCATGCTCATGTTATGAATGGCTTCAGCTCGCTGATCTGTGATTGGAGAGAATTTCCTCTTGCACCAAAAAGAATCAAAGAATCAAAAGCAGCAAGAAATCAATCAGTCATTTTACTATGTTTCTGTCCATCTCGCATATTCAGCAATGATTGGCCACAATGGACTTATACAATTACACCGCTAGCAATTACACCAGTCCAGATTTCATGTTTTCTTTGAGGAAATGGCAACACAGCCTACTTCTGAGAAACACAAATGTGGTTTCAGCAAATCTTGTCAGCAGTAACTTCACTGACACTGATTACCGCACATGGCTGATGTTTTTCAAACAACTAGTGCTATTTTTGCACTGAAGCTCCAAGCACGAATGTGGTTTTATATGAGTGTGACGGCACACGTGGAAATCGATAGTGACAGTATTGTGTACGATTTTGAATTTAGGTAATCTCAATTTAATTATGTCACCGTTTTCTGCATATGTCACTACATTCTACTGGTATGTCAAAATAAAACTATAAATAATCAGTCGTTAAGAAATGTCATTCACTGAAGGTCCTGGATGTCTCACAGGATGGTGGAAAATTTCTCTTACGTTTCTTCTGTCTGCCAACAATCAAAGAAAATATCTGGAAAATCGTTTCTGCTGTGCTTTATGTCTCTGCATTATTAAATATCTGCGAAGCTGCAGGCATTTTGAGAGGCTGCCGCTTTAACTCATAGCCAATGTGGGGAGAGTGTAAATCCTTGCATGCATCCTCCAGCACAAGGAGCTTCACTACAAAGATACAGAGACAACACCGCCTTTCCACACCAGCCTCAACCAACCAGCAGTGACAATTCACTGTTGTTTGTTCACCGACTGTCGGTGTCTTTGAATATTTTCCATAGCTTCCCTTTGATTTATCTGATGACAGGTGTTACATAACATGTTTGAAGCTCAGGACTTATTGCCTTAGGAGATCAGGGGAAAGGAAGCGAGAGGGGAGCTCGGTATTTACATTAGGATATCCGTGTATATATGGCCTCAGCGACGTCCAGCCCCCTCACAGGGTTATGTGTGACAGTCACAGTAGGTGAAGTGACCTTCACTGGCCTCTGGGATGAGACAGATGATACATTAGAGCAGTGACATCAGTCTGTGTCAAGATGACATGTGGAGGCACGAATGCCCGTTGTCAAACACACACATTAATCTCCTTACTCTTATTTCATTGTTTATAGATTCACTTTTAACACATCAAACCGCACATACTCTGGTGACGAGTGACTTAATTATCTTAAAATTGAAGAATTTCTCCTGAAAGAAGCTCAGCTGAACATCACCTGTCAAATCTTCACACTTCTGCAGTCTTCAGTGTGCAGACACTGAAGACCTTAAAGAGATGGAAGAGTAATTCCTCTCATAAGTTCGGGTCCCCACCGAGATCACTGGTTAATTTGCATGGTCACGGCAAACCTATCATACACAGACAATTCATTAACAGAGTAAAAAGCTGATGGCGTGTTTGACTTGGCCACATCTGGCCAATTGAACGGAGATTTATAATGCGGCAGGTTTGCTCCGAAAGACGTTGAGTATCATCTCTCCTGCACAGCAGTGTTTATGTAGGCCAAGTTTAAATATTTGAGGAGCACATGTGGGGATGAATGGTGCCACAGGATTTCATCATAAAGCTGTGAAGGGCAAGCCGGCGGGGGGTCATTTTAACAGTAGTGTCAACATCATGAGATCCCACCTCTGTCGACTCAGCAAACAGTATATCTCAGAGACCGCTGCTTTCTGGAAAGGCCTGGTGGTGGTTTTCTCAGAACACCTTTGATGGTGCCAACAGGCTTTGGACATGTTCCCTCGCTGATTCTGAGTAGTGTCTCCAAAGCAACCATGAGGGGAAAACTAGCAGTGAGATATAAGAGAGTAGAGCTGGGGGACTGATGCAACAAAAAGGCTCACTGGACAATGGTGACAAAACTGCTGTTGACATTGTACAAAGAGCAAAACAGCTGCTGCTCCATTCGCTAAGGTAGTTCGTCTTGCCATGCCATTCCTATGTCTGTTACGTAATGTCACTGTAGACTCAGGAACAAATGATGTTCATTATCTTCCTCAACATCTTTTCCATTTGTTTTGACCAGGCGGAGGGCAAGAAGAATCTCTGCTATTGGTTTTGCAGATGTGAAGGAGAATATTAGATGATGCATTGTTCCTCTTTCCCGGTTGCTTCATTGTTTGTCTGGTTTATATCACAGTTCCCCTTCTGCCCAACGGTATCCCATCTTTCCCTGAATCTACCGCTACCCATGCAGCTCACAGCGTGGAAGTTTCCATGCCCACTCACTCAGTCACCAGAGCGAAAGCCACATCAAGCGGGCTTAGCTGTCAGCTACTGCTGCGTGGGCTACTGTTTACCCAGCCTGCCTGTATGTGGCTAACACATCATCACCCCATCAACCTGTCTCGCTCACTTAAAGCAACGAGTTTCAATCCAGCATGAAATCCTTTGGCTGAAAGAAAGATTCTTGTTATTACTCTAATGCAGAGGTTATTGTACTCATCTCTGTGTTTTTTTAACAGAGGATTGTGGTTACAGTCTAAAAGGTTCGAGGGTCACACCTACTAATTTCTTTTTATCATCTTGGGAAAGACATTTTATTTTCCTTTATGGTTGTAAAGATCCCATTTCAACCAGTTCTTGTCCACATAATTTCAACTTCAATACTGCCCTTGACTTCTCCCTTTTTGCATGCGTATTTCCATCCATCACTCCCAGCCATCCCTGCCGCAGTCCACCGCAAGCCTCCACTTTCCCCCAGTCCCTCCACTGTCTGTTTGTCCGTCTGTGGGCATGCACGTCTGCTGGGGGTTTCCATGCAACTCTCCCTCTCTCAAAACAGACACCTGCACCACCCCACCCATACGTCTCTGACGTAGACGCTCCCTGCTGGGAAACGCAAAAGAGAGGATCTGTGTTCGGAGTAAAAGGGAATTAAAGGGAGAAAGAGGGAGAGAGAGAAATAAAGGGAGTCTGTGATGAATTGAGACACAGTCGATTTTGTTTATTTGAATGGCAGCGAAAAACCTGCATACAACTCTCTGTTAGTGGTCTGACTTGACGCCACTCGCCATCTTTAATGTACACCCAGGGATTTAAAGACGCTCTAAATGGGAATACAAATAATCCACCGGCTGGACTACGTGTTACAGTACAACAGACGCTTTGATACAGACTCAACTCTAATGCCACATCATCAAGGACACTGTATGGTTTCTCATCACTCATCACAGCACCATTCACTGCACTCAGTGCTCAGACCTGCCTAGGCGGACCCTGTGCACGTGCAGATGGCCGTCTTTCAGGGGTTTGTTGAACTTTCTGTATATATACGTGGAAGCAGCCAAACTCCACTTAACTACCTCGGCTCACCCTTCAGCTTATGCAGCTCCCAATCACAAGGTGGCCACAGGCGTCAGCATGCTTCAAGCAAAGGGCCTGCTCGAAATTTCATTTTTCAAAAAATCTTAATTCATAGATAGCAACACTAAATAGACAGTAGTTCACTGATACGGCTTGACCTTTTTTGTTTCTATAGATCTGGCTGTCATCAACTACAGTTATGGATTTAGTCAAAGTGGTAATGTCTGTGATCCATATTTTAGTAAAGGACAAAGAAGTGGGCGTTTATTATAGATATCAAGAACACATCCTTTAAACGTCTTTGCTAGTTGGTCCCATCAAACCCTTCTGCAGCTCGGCTCCTGTAAACAATCGGTCTGCTGTTTGGAGCCATTCACATATTTTATTATGAGTCTGACTCAGTGCTCAAGACTACTAATAAGTTGACAGTTTCATCTAATATTAAATGACACTGTCTCTGCAACAAAGAATAAAATCACCATTGTTTCGCCGTTGTTTTACAGTTGGAGTGAGGAGAACTTTGTCAAATTATTGTGAACCACCTGTTAGATTTTAAACAACAGAATAGCGAGACGTCAGGACTAATCATTTAAACAATACGTGACCATGTCCTGTTCCAACGAGAGCTTGAGTTTGTCAGCTGGCTGAATCGCCTTTGGCTGCAACTGCAGCTCTAATAGATAGCAGTCCACACAAAAATTCATTTATCCAAACGACAGATCTGACATATACTATATCACCTTGCATATTGTAAAAAGTTTTAGCTTTCTGAGGAAAAAATGGCTTAAAAAGAAAATAAATGATTTCAAACACACACAGACTTAGGGAGTTCACTCCCCCTCACTGAGAATTATGGGCTGATTAGTGTTCTCCCTTATCGCAGAGGTGAGTGTTGTTTGAGGAAACACTGCCACCTAGTGGGAACAAACATACACGCTTCCATCCCGTCAGACAAAATCTTTCCTTCAGTAAAAGAAGCGAAGTGTAGAAATACTCTGTAACAAGTAAAAGTTTTGTGATCAGAACCTTTTAAGTACTCACTGTGCAGTAAAGTGTTGCATTTTAATACTGTAGATGTTTAAGGTTACACTCATTTTAACTACTTAGTGTACTGTGGGGTACTTTAATCTACAGCAATGCACATAAGAATATCTTACATTTATAGTGTTTTCACCTGTGCGGTGAAAAGCAACTACCAACTAAAACAGCCAAACAAATGTAGTAAAAGTAGAATAATTGCTTTTACAGTGGAGTACATGAGTAAAGTAAAGTACTCATATCGAGTTCAAGTACCTTGAATTCGAACTTGAGTAAATTTACTTACTTACATTCCAGCACTACTAGCTTTGCCCCTGAATCACAGTAGACTTCATACATTTGCTCTTTATTTCTGACTTTGACCCTCATCTCCTAAAACGACACCTGTGTGATACAACCTTGCAGCAGAAATGATGTCATTTCGGTGGCCATTTGCAGGGGTATGATTTTCCAGAGCTAACACACTAGTATGAGCTTATGATTCTCTGACAGCTTGGCTCACATGTGGCTTCAACACGTGTGAGGCATTTCTTTGACAGACACACTAGCCAGCCCTCTGAAGGCTGAAAACAAAGGCCAGACTTTGTTGAAAGGTTCAGCATGTGTCTGTTTTATGTGAGGCTGAGCTCACGTGAGGAGGAGTTTAAATTAAAGTTGGGCATATGTTAAATGTCAGCATTGGCCTGGAGGTTCTGACTGGGCAAACAAATGACTGTAGATTTGACTTACATCCAGATGCTGGGAAATGTGATGAGAAGTCTTTAGCTGTTCGCCTATGAAGGAAAAAATCTTGATGATATATGATAGGCTATTATATGAGGCTGTGATTTTCTTAATGTCATTCTCAATTATGAACAAAAAACACTGCAGATTGTTAGGGAGCAGTTTTAATTTCAGACAGATGTTGCTTATGATGGTCTGAAGATGTAAATGAGATTGGAAAAGCATTCACTCGACTATGGTTACATAGAGAATAATTCAAATAATTATCCATCAGTCACACAGTAAAACATGGGTGCAGATGTGATAACAAAGAGCTTCTACAGAGCCTCAAATGCAGGCGGATTTTCACACACACTGTGTTAACTGCTGAGCAGATCAGTTTGTGAAATGCTGGCAGACTTGGACACAGAAAGCAGGCTGCAGGCATCTAGTAAACCTTTTAATATTTCTAACATGCACATATGAACATCAGTGAAATAAGAGATGAAGCACATGTGAGCCAAAACATCTTACGCACACACATACAGATGTCTGACCATACTGGTGTTTCTGCACATTTTAGCCCATTAAGTTAAGTCAAGTTAAATCAAATCTGCCACAGACTGGTACTGGCAACTTCAATATTAATTCCATTTTTTAATTTATGAATTTGTAATCGTCTACCAGGCATCAAGTACCTCCAGTCACTTTCACTAAAGTGAGAAAGTCTACTTGCACTTTGTAGTTTGTGTCAAAGTTCTGCTACAATTGCATGGCACACAGTCAAAAGTCCAAATTTTTGGACATGTGTCTGTTTGGACAAGTTTAACATGCTACAATAACATACGTTTTGAATACATTGCTGTTTGGAAGCTGACTCTTAGTCTGCAGAGCTTCAAAACCATATAAGATGTGGTATGTGTGATTTATAAGAAATGGTAAAAGCATGTAAAAGAAATTACCAGCACAATCCTCTAAGTCAATCCTTTGGCATGTAATGCAGCAGTCACATACTGGGGATGACTAAAAGTGCTTTTAGCGCAACCAGCAACAGAGAAATCAGAATAATTAGAGTTTGTTTCAATCTAACATTACCGATGCCTGCTGAATGACTGGATTATTCTATGTACTTTAACTTTACACAGTTTAAATGATGATGTTGCTGACATTTCTGATATTTTCCCGGTCCCCAGTTGATTCCCAAAAAAGCAGCTCAAACACTTATGGTCTCACTCAGCTGAAGAGAGTCAGCCTCTTCTTCATATAAAGAAAAGCAAGGTATGTAGCTCCTCCTAAAACCCCTATCAACACGGTAGTGCCAAGAATGACCGGTGCATTTTTCCTGGCCAAGCGAAACGCCACAGGAAGGACAGCGGAGATCAGGATGTTGTTGACATGGCCCAGCACTCTCCTAAAGGCTGTGCGCTCCACCACACGCTCGTAGTATGTTTCCAGGTTCACACGGTTACCGTTGCCCCAGTAGCGACGGGAGAGGCCAAGGAACTTGAGGCGGTGTAAGGTGACCGCCAGAGAGACGTCGGCCATGCTGAAGAACTCACCACACAGCCAGGACTGACTGCCTTCTTCTGTGAGTGGAAGAGGACAGAGAGGGAGACATGGAGAACAGATAACGTGACATTCAAAATGCTGGCACATGTGCTAACATTATGACACTCATAAAAACGTGACTGTGTCTTTTATCGTGTGTGTGTTGATGGTAAAGTGGTTTCTAAGGGACAACCTGTTGTGGTTGCATACCTGGTGTTTCTTCCACCCTTCTCTGCAGCTCTGTCTCGACTTGGTCCATCACACTCTCCAGTTCATCCAGAAGCTTCTTCAGATACTTCATGTTGTCGTGGTCGAACAACTTGGACTGCAGAATATCAATCAATATCAATCAATTCATTAGTGCACATTATCCGTTACACATTGCATATTAACATTATTATGAACAATGAAAAGAAAAATCATCCAGCCTTTATTCAGTTTAGATGAATGTAGCATTAACTGCTGTCTTTTGGCTTTGTAGGGCAGAATGGCTTTTGGTTATAACCTCAAGTGTAAATCACAAACTACACTTTTGTTTATTTGTTTATTCTCACACTGACTTTACTTACTTTCAAGCGCCTCTGTTTTGCTAAATAAGCATCTTTGAGCTCTGGGTTCTGCTCTGCCAGTTTCTTCAGCTCAGTTTGTGTGTTTCCAATCTGTGCTGTCACACAGAAACACAGCACAATGTTAAAGATAATGAATTTTACAGTGATGATTATTATTACCATTGTAAAACTTTCATTCAGAGTTTCATATGAAAAAAAATTATTGAAATTGTATCAAATTGTGTAAGTCTCTGTGCTGCATCAGCATCATCAGGTACACCTTTCCTTTCATGAGCAGTTTCATGTTAAATATAAAGCATGCAGGCAAGAATGGAAGGCATTCAAAGTTATGCGTCTGTGTCAGAATAAAACTACTCGAGCGCATCACTGAGGGTGTCCTACTTCGTATGCACGTGGCAGCATATGCAGGTATGTGGGAGTCCACGGTGATCTCAGGGTGCAGGATGCAGCCATGGGTGTAGGCATCCATCTGTAGTGAGTCCAGCAGCTCTCTGTAGTGCTGCACTCTGTGGTAGTATGTGCTGCCCTCTTCAGGGATGAGTGTGGGAGTGCCCTCTGGAGATATAACAAGGAAGGAGCAATGATGTAATGTGCCGCAAGTTGCGTCTCTCCAAATAAAACTGAAGGAAACAGAAGTGATTTTCTTTATTTTTTATGTGTTATGTAACAGTGGGTTTTTAAACATGTTATTTTACCATTAGCTTAAATAGTTCCATGCTTACCAGATTTTCTCCTCTTTTAAGGTGGCTGGGAACCCTTAGAACAAAGCTATCATGGATCAGTGCAAACCGAGAGAAAATGGAAAATTAAAAAAAAAAGAAAAAGAAGAGTGAATAATTGAAAAAAATCAACACATGCACGCTACAAACTGAACAATAAATGAAAACAAAAAAACATGCATGTCATTTCAAACCAAAAATTCAACAAAAAGAGGATAACAAAGTAAGACACTCAGGTGAATGGACAGGATTTGTACAAGATTTCATTTCTTCTCACCATCATTGAAATTCTGCTCCAGGTAGTCCATGATCTGTGTTGGGTCACAGATGACGTTCTCATTGTGGACTAGGACTGGCACCTCACCAGTGGGATTCAGATGCATGAACCAGGGCTCGTTATGTTCACTGAGCGGTAGGCTCACATCATACTCCTCACAGTGCAAACCTTTCTCTGCTATGGCCAGACGCACCTGCAAAACAACAAGTGTGACCTCTGGCAGATGTTACGGTATCTCTCTGCTCATACCTGTGGACCTCTTGATCAAGGCTGTTATAGCTTATGCACATTTTGTTCTCTTGAAAGCATGCGCTTGAATTTGCAAGCAGATGAATAAAGAACACAGCACATAAGTTCTTCTTAACTGAAGAACCAAACAGTGTCCATTACAATGACGGCCACCTTTACTTTGACAAGCCTTAGCTTAGGACAGGAGACACCCTGGACCTCTACCATCAGAAAATGTAGATCCATTTTAAAAATATATTCCTTCTCAGTTAGCATCTACCTCTTAAAAAACAGATGGAGTATGTTAGGTTTCATTCTAACCACACTTAACAGATTGTCATTTGAGCAACAACAAACATCACAGTGACAACACTTGTGTTTTATAAGATTTCTTGTACTAAGTAGTACAAAACGCTTCTAATGCACTGCTTGGGATCACTTTCAAAGAATAAGAACGATGGTGATAGAAGTACGTAGATTTATGGATGTTCTTCCTTTAAGCAAGGTAAATAGAAAGTGTCGTACTCGCACATGTTCATACATAAGAAAGGGAGCATCTTTGAGGCGGGGTGTTCTGATATGTATAATCACATAAACAAATAATGACAAAACTCTCTGACATAACTCAGGTTCATAAAAAAAACAACTAACATCGATGTCTTTTACATTTCCGCCTGTGCCAAGATTTCAGGGATAATACAGATGAATGATGAAAGTACGATTTCGCCCACAGTTCAGA
Organism: Scatophagus argus; assembly: GCF_020382885.2. NCBI lineage: Eukaryota > Metazoa > Chordata > Actinopteri > Scatophagidae > Scatophagus > Scatophagus argus. The sequence goes on from NC_058510.1 coordinate 5,117,457, forward strand.
ACAGAGATTACAAACTGTATGGTTAGTAGGTCTCTTTGGGGAGAAGTGACTTTGACAGACAGAAGTCTTTAAATACTGTATTCCTGACAGGTATTCCAACACCTGGCTGATTTTACCAGGTGTGTGCTGAAACGGGGAGCTGTCCACTGCGCTGTGGTGCTGAAACGTAACTCACCTTCTGCGAATTGAAAGACTGCGTCCAGTGATAAAGCGTTAACTTTGACTCGCTCTGCTTTGCAACTGGACCACATGGCGGATGTGCATCTTGTTCCGAGCTCGTCTCTATAAGAGCTGCTTTCTCATCCTGGGATGTTTCAGAGCTGTTTTCGGACGCCATTTTATCTGTTAGTGTTTTAGGGGACAAGTGAGGGCGGCACTCCACATCACAGTCAGATAAATGCTCCCCCTACTGGTTCGGAGTGGAACGTTAATCCGCTTCTTCATTTTTCATAGACTTTTGTTCAAAAAGGCAAGCAAACAAACAAACAAAAAAAGAAAACACAAGAAAAATACAAATGTATTTTGCGATGTATTTACAGTTAGTCGAACTCTCGCATTTCTTCTTATTCTCCCCCTCCTCCTTCATCTTCTGCTCCTTTATGTCTACACGCAGTGTCATCAAGCAGTACACGGCTTAAAATGGAGTCTAGAAATATTCACGATTCAAGAAATAGTTTATAGGTGATAGATGACCGACACACACAACTCAATGCTTTCTTACCTCTCCAACTATGCAACAAATGCGTTTGACCAGCAGGTGTCGCTGCCCCCAATCTGAAAACTTAGTGTTTTTTCTCTCATATGTATAAAAAACATAATATAATATAATATATAATACTGTATAACATAGAATGTGATATAAGATATAGTAAAAGGCGAATATGATAGTGTACAACATTATAATCAGTAGGCTATATGGCAACAAAATTGAATAGAATATCAAATATAATATAGTGTATATTTACGTAATATAATATAGAGTATATGTAAGTAGCATATTATAGTATGTCATGAAGAGTAAATATAGCACAATATATAATACAATATATTAGATATACATGCCTAGAGTATTCAGTCTCTAGCTATCTTTAGCTCTAAACTGTAGCTGAAGCTTCTGGATAGAACATGATGTGACATCTCATAGGAGCATTACTACATGCTCTACAAGTACGATCTCTACAACTTAATAGAAATCTCTACATTATCACCTCACAAAACACAAACTAGGCCAAAGGAATATTATTATGTAACCACGGGAAGTAAGATAAGCACAGTATAATAAGTCATCATAAATTCACTACTGATAATGACAGAATAATACTTTAATTCTGAGGGCATTATGTGTCCTATTATTCACACCTGTGAAGTCTCTTAGATGTAGATTGGGGCTTAGTAGACCTCACACTGGGGGCGGGGGGGTCGAGGCGCACGGGCTCCACACTGAAGTGGGAGGAGGAGGAGGGTGGTGGTGGTGGTGATGGGGCGTCAGAGAGAGTGGGAGGTCCTTGTGGCGTGACGTTGCGATTGGCCCAGTGTCTTTCCTTAGCAGGGACTCGGCGTTTCTCTCTCTCCCTCTGTGATCAGTGGGTGAGAGGGGGGAGACGAGCAACACGCAACGGAGATCACGGCGTGCGCCTCCGGTAAATGACGCCCACCATTCATACCTTTGCACTTACCACCATTACGCATGCCTTTTGTATTACATGTCAGTGTCTGGGAGTATTACCCTCTGTCCTCACCCTCCTGTTATTTATTCATGTAGTCATCATCTTGTCGACTCTTCCTTTCATCTCACCACCGGTCCTGGATCCCCACAGCCTCGGTCCTGGAGACGCCTGAATCTGCAGCAGCGCACGATCTGCTTTATTTCCAGCCTATATCTGAATGACGGGCGGAAGGTTTGACTTCGACGACGGTGGCACTTACTGCGGGGGGTGGGAGGATGGCAAAGCCCACGGACACGGCATCTGCACCGGACCCAAGGGCCAGGGCGAATACGCCGGGTCCTGGTCGCACGGCTTTGAGATAGTAGGGGTGTACACCTGGCCCAGCGGGAATACCTACAAGGGCTACTGGTCCCAGGGGAAGCGACATGGGCTCGGCGTGGAGAATAAAGGGAAGTGGATCTACCGCGGAGAGTGGAGTCATGGTTTTAAGGGTCGATACGGTGTCCGGCAAAGCCACAACACACCTGCTAGATACGACGGCACCTGGAGCAACGGGCTGCAGGATGGATACGGAATCGAAACCTACGTTGACGGCGGTAAGAAAGCCTGTCTTATAAATATGCTCCAACGTTTGTTTGACGTGTGTGTCGCTGTAACGGCTGTGACTGTCGATGTGTTATGTAGCCTGTGTGTGTGTGTGTGTGAGAGAGGATGCTCAGATTAAAACCGAGGGAGGCTAATGGTAATACATCAGGGCATGAATCTCCATTTGATATGATCTGAGTTGAAGCTGAGATTGCGCACTGGGCGCACCTTGGTCGAGAGCATCGTCATTAACCCTCCAAAAAACTACGACTTGTCACCCTGGTGATGTTAATTCACTGGATACAGTTTAAGGTAGTGCTTCCTCTCTTATTCCATCTCATTTGGCAGCTACCGGTTGCTCCTCATATGACAGTGGGAGGAGAGTGACTCCTGTTGCCAGCTCAGTGGCAACATGCCCCAGCTAGAAGGAGTTTGGAAATCACAGCAATTCAGTCTGTTTGGAGCCAATTATAGCCAGACTATCACCTACTTCTGTTTCATTTTCACATTTGAACCTTCATTGCAGTGGACACACCTCTTCAGGAGTGTACCTTTTGCATAACAGCCAACATTTTCAAGCGAATCCACTTTCTTGAGAGAGTGTTACTTTAGGTAGAAGTTAAGCCACTCTGCTCGGAAAAAAACCCCACAGTGCTCACTTGCATGAAAACTAGTGAAAGCACAATTCGTGCGCATAAGTTCATAAATATTATTAGACATTTCCACATCATTGAAAATACAGAAACATATCCATCATCAGTGCATTCAGCCATGTTAAGCCATTCAGCCATGTTAAGCCATACACATGTTCCTGAAAGTGAGAGGTCAGTGCAAGCCTCTGCCAGAGATTTGATCTCACTAATCGAGACCTGTGTGATCAGGGCACAAACATCCTGATGGGCCTGCAACCACAAGTGCCTGCAAGTAACGCACAAGGCCTGTTACGCACAGTCCTTTCGGGTTATGAAACATCCAAGTCGCTTGTTCATTTGAGAGCATCATCTCCACTAATGGAGGCCTTACGGTGCAGAATAAATGCCTCGCATATGACAGTTAGAGAGGGCTGGGCTTGGGGAAATCAGCTGATCCTAGAGGATCTACAGAACATCTGGCCGTCTGACCCCGCAACATCCTGATAACTTTATCTGCAGGGTCACCGATTTGAACTGCAGCGCAGAGCCAGCCTGTTAATCTCACACTGTTTATCCATCTAAACTCCGTGCCTGGGCTAGTATATCGTTTTCTGTTATAGAATCTGACCATTATGGCTTACGTCTTTGTATTAGTGAATGAGATTCGTTCGCCGGATCATCAAGCCTCTCTTATTATTGGGATCACGATTGTAATATGATGCTCTGAAGAAGCTACAGTAGGCCAGCACATGCTCTTTGGGCTCAGCAGCACCAAATGGGATTAATGAAGTATTCCTCTCATTATGTGACTCATAGCAATTCCCTGCCGTCAGAGACAAACGGATGGTGGTGAATGTGCCTACTGTCAGTGGGGGAGTTAGTGGCTGCCTGAAAATAGGCTCCTAGCTGAGTGATTCACATTCATCCCAAGTGATCCTCAGTTTCAGTACCTTAATCAAATCTCTGTGATTGAGTTAGTTATGCTCGCAGGTGACGGAGAAATAATATTTCATTGGCTGATAAACTCTATGGTAAGTTCCCGTATGCAATGCTGTTTAACGGACTTAGTGCTGATATAGAGAATATCTGGCCTTCAAAATGTAACGTGTACAACAGACGAGAAAGTGAAACCTTGTGACTGTCATCTTCAAAATTACAGTAGAAAAAAATGACTGTATGAAAGTACATGTTGCCCTGGTATATTTTAAACCAGTTAAGCTTTCCAGACATGCGTATCTTAAAATAATCTGTGATGGTGCAAACGTTTTCCTTAAGGTCTATGAGGAGCACTTTCAAATGTTTTTATTTTGTTGATTTTTTTCATTTACTCATTGTCTTGCTCAGATTGCTCAGATCAGTTTGTGGAGATCCCACACTGCGGACATTTTTAAGGGTTGTACTCTTTTTCAACTGATTCAGATAAAACACCCCTTTTTGGAAGTGGGCCCGGTGCCACAAGCAGAGCGAGCACACAAGCAAAAACAGATGCAAGCAGCACTTGTTATGCACCTGTGCTTTATAAAATGATCGTGAGAGCACTTCTGATTGTGTTTTATGATGCCAGTTAATGCTTAACGTCTCCTCTTGGAAGTGATGGTTAAAAGAGACAAAGTTCAGAAAGATCTGTTTCCGGGACCGTGACTTACAGGAACCATAAAATAAAATAAAATAATCGAAACTTGGAAACCACTGCTTGTGTTCATGTTACAGTAGCTGTGACTATCATCACTCACTGACCCATGTCCCCCTGTTCCTCAGGTACCTATCAAGGCCAGTGGATGGGTGGAATGCGGCACGGTTACGGCGTGCGTCAGAGTGTTCCCTATGGTATGGCCACTGTTATCCGCTCTCCTCTCCGCACGTCTCTGGCCTCCCTGCGCTCCGAGCAGAGCAACGGCACTGTGCTCCAGGACCTCTCCTCCCCCGCAGACACGCCGACAGGCAGCCGCGGCGGCTTCGTCCTTAACTTCCACTCAGACAGCGAGGTGGTCACGGGCAAGAAGAAGGGCCTGTTCCGCCGGGGGTCACTCTTTGGTAGCCTCCGGCAGTTGCGTAAGTCTGATTCTCGGACCTCCATCTCCAGCAAGCGCAGCTCTGCACGCAGTGATGCCGCCATGAGCCGCATCAGCTCCAGTGATGCCAACTCTACCATATCCATCGGTGATGGTGAGCTGCCAGACGAGGACCTTCCTCTAGAAGACCATGTGGATGCCACTACAACTGAGACCTACATGGGCGAGTGGAAGAACGACAAGCGCAATGGATTTGGTGTTTCAGAGAGATCCAACGGGATGAAATATGAGGGAGAATGGCTTAACAACAAGCGCCATGGTTATGGGTGCACGGTTTTCCCAGATGGCACCAAGGAAGAAGGGAAGTACAAAAATAATGTGCTGGTGCGTGGAATAAGGAAGCAGTTGATCCCTCTTAAGAACCCCAAAACCAAAGAGAAGGTGGATCGAGCTGTGGAGGGGGCACAGAGGGCTGCAGCCATTGCCAGAAGCAAAGTGGAAATAGCAGCTTCCAGGTACTGTGTTTATGTGCGTCCATTCATGCTTCTGTATGTGCATGTGGGTGTATACTGTGTAACCACAAAAACAAAACCATAAAAAAACATAAAAAACAGGGTGAACATTTGCAGGAGTCTATTTTCGGCATTGTGGCCTGTTTGACAGACATCTCCCGGTCTGATTGAAGGTTCAGTCTTGTGTAAGTGGAGTCCCATGACAACAGCTACGACCTTTATACATCATCCACAGTGAAGGCTTTTGTGTGGCCAGTGTGATCATCCCTGGAAGGGTCTGTTTCTATTCTCTGCCCATATCTTTCATTCTCAGGGAGAGGGTTAGGCTTCTTGTGTGTGTCTGCGTAGGGGTGGGTGTGTGTTTGTGTGTGTGTGAGGGGGAGGGGGGGTCTTGAGAGAGATTTGTGTGTGGCCGTGAGTTCATGTGCATGAGCAGTATAGCCATACCTGTGCCCGTGCCAAAAGCGTCTCGTGTGCTCAATAACGATACCTGCTCCTCCTGCCAAGTATTGCTCTGATGTGGCATCTGCTCTGTAACAGGTGGATGAGATGTGACCTTTTCCTTTAAAGCCTCCCTCCTACTGGGACACAGTTCAGCGTATGCAGCATCACTTCGACATCCTCTGGTTTCATTGCATCAGGAAATTATTGGACTGAAGACTGTGAAGTTGCATTGAGACCTTTTCACAGCTTGTACACATGTGTGCATGCTGTGAAAAGGTCTCAATGCAACTTGAATTTTGTTTCTCTTCCTCTCTCAAGCTGTTCACATGAATTTGCTTACATGAAAGCACATGAGCCGTGATTTATGATATGCAAAAGCCATTTTGTCGTATTCCCATCTCACACTCAACGGAAAGAAAATGCACCTTCACACGCAAAAAATTAGCCAGTCAATCAAGTAATTACAAGGAATATAATTAACTATAATTTTACCTAATCAGATAAATTAGTCTTTTATTCTGTGGGGCACACCTTCACAGATTTCTAGATTTCTATTTCATCTTTTATATAATTATACAAGAAAACCAAGAGCCACTTCAAGATAATGCAACCAAGTGTTGTTTCACCCAAAACCAACAATGTCAAAGGTGTTATGACTTATCGCCTGACACGCAAGCAATCAAGCTCCTCAGGATTCGTCCTCTGGGCACCATGAATATCAGGACCACTTTTCATGGCAATCTGTGTAATAATTGCTCAGGCGTTTATGTAAAAAACAAAAATGTCAAATTTATGGTGGTGCTAGAGGAAACATGAAGGGACCTTCAGTCAGTGGGGTTCATCCTCTTGGGGTCATGAATGTGGTGAACTGGCTGCTGTTGCCATCTTCACACTCAGCCATTTTTTGGCTGCTCTTCAGCTCATCTAAACAATAATAAATCATCACTTTGTGCTCTGGTAATTTATAATGGATCATTATGTCAACATTGTTAGTCTAAATAATGCGTCATCAGTCTTTTTTAACTTATGAAATAAAACACGCACACATATTACAAAACACCAGAGACAATGAATAAGAGTATTTTGACTCTGAGCTGAACTCAGCCATTTACGACAATACGGTAATAGCAGACTCTGAATAGCAGGCTTTATTATAATAATATCCAGACATTCTTATGAAGTATAATACTTCCTCTCCAGCGAACTGCGAGTGAAAACGATTAATTCTGCAGATATCAAGGATATAAGATGAAGATTACATAAGGTGGATTTAACATGCTTGATATTAAAACTCTTGCATATGGTTCGTTCCACAGATAAGACCCATAATATAATGAGTCTTTATCTGTCTCCCTGAAAGCCGGTGAGGCTGATATAAAGCTACTGGGAAAAGAGAAAAATGAAAAAAGAGCCATCGGATACCCTCTTTGGCTGTGCAGTTTACAGCAGCAGGAAACGCATAACCTGATGCATAGCGCTAAGGCAGCAACAGTAAAAGCATTCAAGCTGATACAAAGTGTTTATGGCAGTAAACAAGGTCCCCTGTACTGTAGTAAGTGATCAAATTACTGCCTGGCGTGCAGGCGCTCCGTCATGTGCTGCTGAAAATCTCAAAACAAGCTCTTCTGTTCTTCTGACTGAAGTCAAGATTTTGAATTTGGTGTCACAAACAGCTTCAGCGGGAGACTGTCAGGGCCGTGTGTAAGCAGGTTATGTAAGTCTCATTATACAGTGCATGGCAAAAGATGCACTCGTATCGATCCAGTTCGGGTCACGTGACTTTCTGTCTTTTAATGTGAAGCTTACCCGGTAGGTCCACAGGGAATGAGGGGAGGGAGACAGCCAGTGGAGGAGATGAGGAGAGAGAGAGAGAGAGTAAAAAATGGACTGAAATGAGAGAGCAAGGGGATAAGTGTTGATTGGATAAGATCGTGGGGGGATGCAGCGACTTTGCTGAGCAAGTGGTTTCTGAGGAGTCTGAACAGACAGAAATGAAAAGAGAGCAGGGTAAAAAGGGGACACACCCACGCCTCCCCTCCCTTGTGAATTACTGTACAAAAAAGCTATCCCATCAGCCTCTGGGGTGGAGCTGATGACCTCATGCTTGTGATCAGGCAATCGATAGAGAGCCAGTGTGATGAGGTGGAGTGGAGCTCTGTCTCTGTGACCCCCATTCACTTTTATTTTGTCGCCCTTATCTATATAAAAATGGCCTTTACACACATGGCGTTCAGTGTGTGTGTGCTGTGTCCAAGGCCTGTGAAGTGAGATAAGTGACCACGCCGTTGAAATTCATTGTGTCATGATGCTTCACCCATAAAGCCTTTCTGTTGCAGAGCAGCAGTTCGGGCATCCTGGCGGCTCAGTGGCGTGTCAGTATATGTCAGTGTAATCTACTCTAATGGCCTTTGTTACACGTAAACTTTCCCACTACTCCCCATGCTATCTCATGAAACCAGAAGTCTTAAAACAAAGTGTGTCAAGTGTAAAAAGGATCTTTAGCAAAGATTCTTTTATCGGACGTTCCATCTCTTGGGTTAAATTTTCTAAACTCGCTCCTTCTACGAGGTTAAGAATTAAAATACCAAAACAGACATACTGTAAGCCAGTCGTGGAAGTTTGTGTTTTCATTTGATAGCACTGTTTGCTCTGCAGGCTCTAGTGAAAGGTTAGCCAACACCCAGTATGCAGGTCCTCCTCAGGACAGGGGAAAGATATTTATATGATGCCTATTTTCTCCTTCACAGCAATCAGCAAAAAGTTGAGACAAACGATATTCGGGAACGTTTAAAGAGTTAATGGGCGTCCTTCTGTCTCACGTGAATAGATTTCCATCAGATTTGCAGATAGGACAGAAATTCATTTTCTGGCATTAGTTAAACCAAAATATAACATTTGCACACCACTCAGTTGAGAGAAAGATAGAAGCCTGTCATCTCATACTTCAAAACTTTATTTTTCACTTTAGCAATGGTGAAAGTCCTTAAACCAAATGTTTATAGGTAAAACTGGATGTTGTAGTGTGTTTCAGGATCTTGATTTAATATAAACTGATGATGTGTGATTTTCAAATCTCCTTGTACCTCATAGTTAATGTTGTAATGTGTAGTTTAAATTGTACAGTGTTGAACTGGTTTGAGACATTAGAGCACATTTTGAATGACTTGGTTTCACATTGCGCTGTTATCCAAGATTTCCTCCCAGACGGGATATTCTGTTAACGTCCTCAGCACAGAAAGCTAACAACTGTACACATCAGAAGACAAGCATTAGAGGCGCGTGTGTGTTCGTGTATCCTCTCTCTCTCCCTCTCTCTCTCTTACACACACACACACACACACACACACACACACACACACACTCTCTCTCACACACACACACATACTTAGGAGCACTCAGACACACAGACTATCTATATGCTTTCACTTAATCAGAACTCACCTCTCTAAACACAGGAACACCTCGCACACACACAAGACAAATGCACACAGTGGCTGCATGCAGTGTGTGCAACTCTGCTAGTGTGTCAGCAGTGAGTACTGACTAAATAAGGCAAGGCATCAGTTGGCTTATCAGCACCAGCCAGGAATATATACCCATCCCACCACTGATATAGCAGCGCGCCATCTCACTCACACTATCATCTCTCCTTAATGTGTACGTCTATGTGTGTGTGTGTGTGTGTCCACATAAAGGAGGAAAGGATTTCAAGAGAATGGGAGAAACTGTCTGTTTGGATGTGAGAGATGAGATAAGGTTTGCTATCGTTTGGCAAGAGAACAGAGAAACTGTGGTGTGTGTGTGTGTGTGGTGTGTTTGTGTCCAGAGGCGTTTGTTTATCACCTGCTGTGTGATGACCTCAGCCACTCACCACCTGCCCTTTTTGGAGAGAGTTATAGATCAGCCTGTATTTCAACATGTTAACAAAATAATCCCAGCCAGCAGTACATCATGTAAGATTCCGTCTTGGCTGTCCTCGATGGCGATGACTACTTCTTCTCCAAATAGGGGCAGAGGTGCAATTGGGTTCATTTGTTTCTGTGTGTGTTTTGATCTTGATGCTGGTGCCGTCTCCTATGGAGTTTTTATGAAGTGGCGCCACACACCTTTCAAAGGTATGTCAAGTTTGTCCCTTTATGACGTGACAAAATGTACAGTAGCGCTGAGGCACGAAGCATACGGTAACAGCGGGAAGAATTACCAGCCGTCTGAATCACAAGCCAGAGTAAATCAAGATGCATCATACAGTATATTTATCTCCTGACATGTCTCATATTAATGGAAATGTGGTGGTGTGAGGTAACACAACATTTAGTGCTGACAGAGTCAAAGGCTCGCACACATACAGTACGCACATAAAATAACCGACCGCACATGGCTCATATTATCTATATAAGTAGAATTAATGCTCAGAGTAATTGCCACCTTGTACATACGAAAGAGCTATAAATAATGCAGCTGATGCAATGGCGCATGCGTCATGAGTTAGTCGAGCAGTTTCCAAATGACCCACAGTGCAATCGGCTTAGAGCGTGTAATGTAATGGTATTGTGTGCCTACCCCACATTGTCATCATATAAAGTTATAGTTAGCAGCCTTAAAGATGTCAGCGGCTGAAACCGTGAAAGCAGCTGAAGTGGAGATGTAAGGAAAGGCTGGAGGGTTAGGGTTAGGATCCCAATAATTCTGACAATCCCTTGGATTTTCCTCTCTCGTTGGCATGGAGTTGAAATGTCTCAACAACTGCTGGATGCATTGCCATTAAATTTTGTATGCGTATACGCATTCATGCTGCCGCCAGTGTTATAAGGTGATTTTGGTGGACTTTGGATGCCCCTGTGCTAGACAAAAACATAACAAACTACCCTTTAAGGTGGCCTAATTTGCAGGAAAATGTGATAAAGTGGCCTCTGGGATGCCTTTGCAATCACCTCATGCAACTGGAGCCCTTTTTATTTTATTTACTCCTGCCTGCCCCCGAGACAGCTTGAGACCATTGACCAGATACCTGTAAAACTAATGACGTATCCATCAACCTTAGCCATACTTTGTGTTTGCTGCTGATTAGTTAGCACACTAACATGCCAAACTAAAATAGTGAAAATGGCAAATATTATACCTTGTTCAAATCATCATGTGAGAATTTTTTTTTTCATTTGTACTATAAAGAGCCAATCAAGGACAAAAACCTTTCATGAGCTTGTTAAAATTTGGACAGTAGTGTTTGGCTTATAGCGCGGCTGCTTCGAAGAACTGCTAGCATGGCTGTAGACTGTTGTTCTTCTCATTTACTTATTGTGCAATAATGTACGATTAGAAATACTTATAATACATACTAGATAACATAAATGAGATCATATACCAGATAGAGGAGAGCCGACTGAAGTCTGATGCATCTGTCTCTGTTGCTGTACATGTTATGGTCCCATACTACACCTCAGTTAACAGCAATGATGAAGAAGATAGTTGGAGAAAGACTAAATAGGCCCTGAGTCCGGCCTTACAGTTACACTGCATGAAAGGTTTGTTCCTGGGGGAGTAGAGGAGAGTGGCCTGTGGGAGATGGCTGTGTGTAGATGTGAGTGAGCGGACTGTGTCGACAGCAGTGGTGATAGGATTGGGTTTCACCAACATGCCATTACACTGTGTGGCTGTGGCTTGTAATCTCTCCGAGAATGGCACATATTTCTGCAGCTTCTCGAGAAAGATGAGGATGAGTCAGCCAGAGAAGGGCGAGTCATGTAGAGTCCAAGGCTGTTACAAAGAGGTTCACTCGTGTAGTGGTTCACCTGCAGTCATTAAAAATTTAAAAGTTCTCCTTGTGCAGCAGGTTTACCACACTCCTCCATTTCCTCTACAATATCTGCTTGATTCGGCTTATGCACTCTCTCCATTATTAAGTTACAGTTACATATTAGACAGACTGTTATCTGAGATGTAGAGAAATAATAAGTGGAAGTTAGCAGTGTTTCTGTTGAGTAAGCCTGATCTCTAAGGATTTCATTGTGTGTCTGTGTGTGTGTGTGTGTGTGTCTTCAAATGTATATGCTGTCCTCCTGAGGGTTTCACATGACATGACCAGATACTATGTAAAAATGCCAAATGTGAGTGTGCCGTCATGTCCAACCCCATGTGTCTGTTCCAGAGCTGTTTACATTAATTTACATTGATACAGCATGTATGCCAATTCTCAACCACATGCTGAGACCAATGGCTCTAAAGCCTCTGATGAGGCGAATCCATATAAAAAAAATCAATGATGTACTGTAAGCCAACAACAATTACATTGTGACTGGGTTTTAGGCTGTGCTAAAAGTGCTGACTTACCAAAACGCTATACGTGACCTTCTCCAGAGCCGCCACCGCTGTTCGGGAGAAAAACCTGTTAACTCCTCAAAGAACAAAGCATGCGTGTATGAATAGACACGCAGCAGAGATGCTGAGCCTAAAATCAGATGCGATTTTATTTTATTTTCTGAGTTTTATTTTATTTTAAAGAACATTTTTAATATACACACACACATAAGTTTGTGATATGAGTGACATCTTCTGTCAAAGTATTGTACTACATTGTGATTTGGGTTGCGAGTGGAATTCTTATTTTAAATGATCTTCAGTCTTGCTGTGGCTGACAAATCAATACTGTGTGAACATTATTATAAGATTATGAATTACAAGGTGTGACACAGGCTTCCTGTGGACACGAAAATGTCACATCTTTGTGACTTTCAAATTTCCATTGAATATTTCACGCTCAAATAAAGACTGGCAGCGACACCAGATTTAGTCATAATAGCTGACAAAAAGCAGGCCCCAAACAGCAGTCTGTTTCAGTTTTCATTGTCTGAAGGAACTCTTAAAATCTGTCTGTTGTTTCTGTACCTGCTACCACAGCCGTGCATCTTTAACCTCTGGGTACTAATGTACCCTGCTAAATCTTTTCAGCCACTCTGATTGGCTAGCTAGGCCCGCTTTCACTCCAGATGTTCACGGATTGGATTATGGAATTATCACTTCTCTTGTTGAGTCACAGTATTGCTTTTCCACACAGAAATCCTTTGTGAAGCATGCACCCACGCTAGTAATCACACAAGCAGATGACACTGTACAATTTTCTGTACCATTGGCGCAGTGTAAACATGGCTGTGCAGTGACGATCTATCGCTGTCATCTTGTCACAATAATCCACTGGATTATATTATTTTAATAGTGGGGACTTTATCATTAATATTTGTGGCTGATAGTAGTGAGACATTACTGTATAAATGTTTTTATATAATTGCTGACTATTTATGCAAATGTATTTCAGTTAGAAATAGCAATAAACAATAAATTGTGCATCACAACTGCATCGCGGTTTCTCAGCTGTGAGCAGATGTAACCTAATGCTAATGCCCCTTTGAGCTTTGCACTGAAGAGGAAATTGATGGTTGTGTGTATATGATTGTGTACGTGTGTGTGTGTGGACAGTGTGGTGAATGGTGGCAGGAGATTGGAAGAGAGCGCACAGACCATAATTAAAACTATTCCTTAAGCTCAAGTGGTTGCCAGGCAATGTGACCTTTACTCACACAGGTTCAGCATCGGATGCTGAGCCTCATAGTTAAATGAAACACACCATGGAGTGGCTGTGTGTGTGTGTGTGTGTGTGTGTGTGTGTGTTTGTTTCTCTGCACCTGTGTCTCCTTAATTGTTTTTAGCATATTTATTTTGTGAAAGCACACTAAAATTTATCTCACTTGTGTGTTTGTGTGTGTAGTATAGTGTAAGATTATACCCATACAGTGGGCTTTAGTCTGGGTTTGTTCATTTGAAAATTCATTAAAACAGGCCAGATGCCTGGTTGGGCAGCTTGCTCAAGTGTCTCTGATGGCTATCGTGCTTACTGCCACGCAGCCATCAACTTCGTGTCAGTCCGGGTTTATGAAGTTGCAGAGTGAGGAGGCGTTGTTGGTTTAACATTACTATTATTCATCTGTTAAGACCTGTTCAGCATGTCTGGTTCTCGTTGGAGATTTACAAAAGATTTATGAACTGTTATCAGAGAGATGACAGTGTGAAGGCACCTCAGTGTGTCCTTTATTCACACCGACTGCCTGATTCCCAGTAGGCCTCATTATGATATGTCTCACTAATGGTCCTTTTCAACTTCTCATGCAGATTTGATGTGTGTGTGTGTGTGTGTGTTAACACATGCATGAGAGGTAACCCATTTTTCAAGCTTTTGTACGGATGTGAGTTTGCATGATGTAGGTGTGTAATGTTTGCACAGTCGTGCGACAGCATGTCTTGATTTGCATCAGTGGAGTCGTGTGTGTGTGTGTGTGTGTGTGTGTGTGTCTACTTTGAGCACTGAATGTGTGATGCAGTACAAATCCAGTTTAGTTGGTGGGCAGAAAATTAGTCAACAGCAAATGCTGATGATCAATAAATTGTATATAATTCAGAGAAATGATCAATAATTAAAATCACAGTTGCAACCTACGTCATTTCATTTACTGTTTTAGCTTAATTTTTTAGCTAATCCTCAAAATCATGAGCTTTACTTTAGTACTTTAGTGATGGTAGTCTAGTCTAGTTATTATATTAATCGCCGATCTCTTATACAAGTTGCATGTTAATTAAATCCACTGTGTGAGAGGTGCCTCCCTGTCCAGTACCCCCACATGAGATTTTATTTCACAAAAAATATGTATGGTCGTTAATGATCCTGTTTGAATTGTGCCATGAATAACAGAAACGATCTTTGTCAATCTGAAATGACAACTTTGCAAGTCAAGAAAGTAGTGAGGACAGGTTATATTTTGAGTGATGTCGGCTTGATTGGCAGATGTCTCAGCTTTAAGTTTCTGTTTCCTCATCCCTTCCAGCTTCAGAACGTCCCCCACCCCGCCTCCCCCTTTGTGTCATTAGTTTTATCAGCTGTGGCCACGTTTCACTGGCAGTGTTGACACAGAGAGCGCAGAGATGAGGTCTGAATCCCTGCCATTGCCCTTAACCAAAACTAGCAGGATCATATCAGCGAGGGGTTCTGTGTCACTCCCTCAACAGGCTCATATCAGGTATTAAACACATTATTAAACATAGCAGATATCAGCAGTATGCAGAATATTACTGTCACCGCAGTTTCTGAGAAGAACCTATGCACATTCACGCACTGATGTCCTGAGGCACGAACACGTACCTGTTACCATGTGTTTTTGGATAAAGGCCAGGTGAAGTCTCAGCCCAGGGGTCAGTGCAAAGATTCTAAGGAGAGAACACCAGTGGGAGATTAGGTCTGTTTGTAATCCACAGCTAGAAATGTCAATGGAGTTTGGGGATTTTTTTTTTTTTAATCAAAAACTGATTCTGCTCATTCTCTTTCCCAGAAATGAAGTCTGTTTGCGAGCTGAACTTCAATCTGTCTCTACCTGCCAGTTCAGCCTGTGTGTCATGAGGAAACACAATAAATGCATTATTTGGAGGCAAAATAAAAATGGACTGTTACAAAGGTACAGATAAATTTTTCCAAGAATGAAAAAATGAGCCATAGATCCAGGAGGGTAGTCTACAGATTATTAGCCTAGCTTAGAAAGATGTGGGAAGCAGGAGGAAACAGCTAGCCTGGCTTCGTCCAAAGTTCCTGCTAGTTCCTGAACTACTCCTTTCCAAAGTTGGTTGTAGCTTCATATTCAGCCTACAGACACAACAGTGGTATCAATCTTCTCATCTAACTCTCAGCAAGACAACAAATAGGCATAGATTTTTCTAAGATAGTTTCTGTTGCTTAAAGCTGTGCCACACAGTGTCATGCCTTGTGTTTTCCTACGAGACGTAGGCTAACGATCGGCATGGCTTTGTCTTTTCCCCTGTATCCGTTTCTTCTACAATCTGACAGGTGTACTTGACACACTCATGCTTTCTCGCTTAGTGTCCTGTTTTAGTGCGCCCTGCCTAATGCTTTCAGCCTTTCAACCCCATGCTTTTCATATTGTTTTGTCATTTATTCAAGTGCCTGTGTCTGTGATTGTGTTTATATGCTGCTGCAGTGCTCTAAGTGTTTGTGTTTGGATGGTATCTCATGTTACATCAAACAAACCCTGCATGTTGTAGGTGAAATGTGCAAAAAAACATTTTGGTTCCTATTTCAGAAGACATATAATTTGATTAGTCTGTCATAAGGCTGGGAAAATCTCAAGAAGACTCACTGATCAAGATTCTGCTTTTCAGTTTTACTTTTACTGAGAGCAGTAACAAGGTTGAAAGGAGAATGAACCCAAACCCCTAGCCTGCTAAAGATGTCCTAAGACCTAAAAGGCTTAGAGTAGGCTACAGTACATGGCCATGGCCAAATATTCCCCTCCTACTCCTTCTCCCATTTAAAGCCTCATTTGCTGTAGCCATTGTCCCCTCACCACTGCAACCCCTGGTAATGTGAGGTCAGACCTCAGCCCAGGAATAATTCCTGAATAATTTCAGAGTCATTTTAGCCAACCACTAATGGTGTTAGTCATGCTTGAGTAATCCTGAATTAGCACCAGTCGGGAATTCAATAGCAGGCCTGCGTGTATATAAGAGATATGAGCAGGGCAAACTAAACACTAATTTGTACAGACTTTCTGTGATGTTTTGTGTAATGTTCTTTGGACCTGGGGACTGTTTGGGCAAGATACAGGGCGGTAATAGCTGATGATGTATAATATGAGTGGATTTATGCACTCAGAACAGGAGCCACAGAGTCCAAATGAGTCTTAAAATATGACTCTGTGCTGTATAGCAGTACTTTTCTCTTGGTCGTGGGTGATAACAGAGAGTTTTAAAGGAAGATTGCTGAGTGCTGATGTTTACCACAGACAAGGTCAAGACTTCATCTTCTGTCTTATTATATACTTTACCAGTCAGCATTCCAGTTACCAAGCTTGGACTGAAGGGGAGGGGGCTTTGGTCAGTGTGATGGAGAAGGGAGGGTGGCACTTTGGAGGAAGCAAAGAGGGGTGGAGGGGACTGAGAGATGAAGGAGGTGCATGTCTGTGTCAGCATATGTGAGGGAGATTCCTCAAATAGGGCTGAAGCTTCATCAGGGGAATGTGCACATACGACATGCAATCACACACACACACAACAGGCATATAATAGAAACATACGCATACTGTATTCTGCGGGAGGACAAGGTATGAGCAACCTTAAAGGAGGATGCACTGTGCCACACTGGAGCTGGGGTTTGAAATTTAACCCTACAGTAAAATTAGAGGGGCTGAGATGAATGCCTCAGCAGTTCTAAATACCCAGGAGTCTTTAGCGGGGCAATCTGTCTCATTCTCTCTCTCTCTCTCTCTCTCTCTCTCTCTGTCTCTCTCTCTCTCTCTCTCTCTCTCTCTCTCTCCAGTTCTGTCTTTCTCTCCCTTCCATTTCCATACATTTTTTCTTTGTGTTCGCTTTTCTCACCATCATCCTCTCTCTCAAACACACATCGGCACACATTCCACAGAGAGAAAGAGCATCCGAAGTGCTGCTTGCCAAACTGACTCAACACTTTTCACACAGCTCATTTGTCACAGTAATGAACCAACCATGGATCTCAACAGGCATTCATCAATCTCATCCCTCAAACGGAGCTTCAGTCCAAAGGGAACTGCTTCAAAGTTTTCGCTTCTTTCTACACTTTCTCGAAATTTCTCTGTGTGTGTCTGTGTTGGCTTGTGTGATATTTGCATTTGTGCCAGCAGGTGCGCTGATGCATTCAAATGCCTTGATTTGCTTGGACCCATCCCCAGCCCTCAATCAGGCACGAGTGCCTGCAAAGCCCAAAACTAGACATGAACAGGTGTTGCTTTATATTCAGAGGTATATCAGCCTCAAGTGGGGTCTGACAAGTTATAGAACTTAAAACTTTTTCAAAGGTCAGTCGTGAGCTTGCAAACGTGGACTTTTGTTTGCCTTGAATCTATGACAAGCAAAGAAATACATTACATTCATTTACAGTGTTTTTAACTACTTTAACAAAATGAGTGACTATAGCTGATGAATATAGTGGAGCATTTAACAGCTTAAGAGTCAGATACTTGCCTCAGGAGCTATAAGGAGCGTGAATATCAGAATATTGGAAGAAAACCAATCAACCCTTTCGTCTCTGTGCTTCACATGCCCACGTTTTCTCGCCTTTCATTTCACTCTCCTCTTGTCCCACTGCTCTATCACACTCCCATCATTCTCTGCCTGTCACCTCCCGCCACCAGACATAGTGTCTGTGAACAGTCTGCATCCCTTCCTGCATCTGCCCGTGACTTTGTGCCAGCTCTACCTAAAGGGAACTGTTAAGATCCTTAGGATATGTCATGGGCATGCTGTATATGATTGTGACGCATTCATGCCTCCTTTCACTCGGCTGCACATTTCACACATTTCAGAAATAGACGCATGTATGTCCTTCTGGTAGCATGTGTGGCAAGTGGATGTGTACAGTATACATGTCAGTTGTGTGATGTAACTGCAATGCTTTAATGTCAGTTTTAAATGATGAAGTGCTCTTGAGTGGTACCACAAAGCTATACTGTACCTGCGTTTAGCCACTCCATTGAAATTCCTACATATTTGTAATAAGTCATAGCAAAGGCAGTGTGTGTTACACTGTGTGTGATTGCTAAAAATGTCTTAAATGCGAATTTTTATCTGCAGCTGGTCAGCGATTTCCAGAGGTTGTAATGCCAGTAAATACAGCCTGAGTGCATTCTCTGTCTGTGGGTAATGCAGGGACTTATTTCTAGAGAGGAAATGGTCTGTCTCTCCTGCCAGCATATGGCCCCTCATGCATTTTAATATCTTACTGTGCCAGCCTGTCAAAAACAGGACAACCCAGAGTCCAAGGACAGCGAAGTAGTCTGAAATAGAGACATCTGTCTGTTGGGGTCACTTGTGAAAGAGACAGAGAGAGGGAGGGGAAGAGAGGGGGATACGGCGTTAATAGACAGATAAAGAAGGATTGAAAAAAACAGGAGCATTGATTGCAAGAGAGACAGGATGGTGAAAGAAAGAGGGAGAGGAAGATGGATGAGTGGGGTTAAGCAGGGTACAAGGCTCTTAATACTTACAGTGATATTTGGACAGATCAACAGGATCCTTGCATTTCATGTTGCATATACTGTTGTGTATTGTGTCAGGGT
Organism: Scatophagus argus; assembly: GCF_020382885.2. Lineage (NCBI taxonomy): Eukaryota > Metazoa > Chordata > Actinopteri > Scatophagidae > Scatophagus > Scatophagus argus. The sequence goes on from NC_058510.1 coordinate 5,136,451, forward strand.
TCCTTACTCTCTGTTCATACATTAAGTAACTAATCCAATGGCTTTTACTGTTTCGCATTGTTGCATAATTAGGTCTTTTTTGAATGGAGTCTGGTGGTAGCAGGTGGCAACATCCCCCCTCACCAGTGCCTCCTGTACTTATGGTTACTCATATTAGTATTGGTGTGTTTGCATGTGCACAAGCATGTGTACACATACAGTATGTTTCGGTGGAGTTTTCATGGGATTTGTTAAGCAGGTCACCCCCAGCCTCTGTCTGTCTATCCATGGTACGCACCCATAATACCTCTCAGTCCTAATACTAAGCTCACATTGATCCCAAAACGTATTACTCGTCTGCCTTTTGGTTTTTGAGCATCAGCACAGTATAGAAGATGTTGGTGCAAACTTTTTCTCATGCTGGTGTCTAAGTTCTGCAGTATTTTTGTCATTACTGTGTCAATTCTCTTATGGTCATTTATAGAATAGAACTGAAAACAACTTCCATAATGAATGTTGACTAGCCTGGCATTCAAACCTAAGTCTTAACTACACAACAGGTATGTATATGATATGATGTATATGTGTGTACGTGCCTTTTGGGCACTGCTCCCGTATGGTCCAGCAGCAGCACAGTGCTCAGGACTGGATTAAGGTCTTGCTTGGTTCTGGCTGCACTCCACTGGGAAAATCAGGATTTGGATTTGAGATAGAAGCACAAGGGGAGGTGTTATGTTGTCCTCAAGAGGGACAGACTGAGTGATACAGCACAGAGATGATGACAAAGGGTGGGTCAGGGTCAGAGATGAGCAAAAAGGGAAACGAAAAAGATTGTGGAAGAAAGTTGATGTGTCTCTCTTAATGAAGTAAGTGTCACACCAGTCACAGACTAATCATTTTGGAAAAAAATATGCATTTGTGGATGTTTGTCCTTCAGCCATGGTGATTTTCGCCTTCTTTATCTTTACCTTTACCTCTGAATTACCGTGCAACTCTCCTATTGTCTCTGTTTGTGTCTTTCCAGGACGGCCCATGCCAGGACAAAAAGCGAAGCTGCAGAGCAGGCCGCCCTCTCCGCCGTGCACGATTCTGAAATTGCCAGGGCGGTTGCCAGGGAGCTCTCCCCCAACTTCTACCAACCAGGTAACCTTAAACAACAAGCCTTCTCTGGATGCCACTGTCTGAATAATAAACAGTGCACTGCAGGTACACTGAGTGGTTAGCGGAGCACATCAGTGTGTCATCAGCGCAGTTGATGAAGTACAATAGACTATTCCAAGTGACAATATTTGCATGATTCTTGGGTTATTATGCATGTTTGAAAATATTTTAGAAAAGGTTTTCAGACATTTTAGACATTACTGATCCTCAGGTGAAGCAACTGTATGTGCTGTGAGTGTTGGGATGCGGTTGAGGTTTTAACATGAGTAGTACACCCCCAGCAATGAGACAGTTATTCCCTCTCACCTCCACCTCCATTCATTGGGTAACTAGGAAGAGGTTGGGTACTTTATATGAATAATGCTGTTTGCACAGTTTCAGAGTTGTTTACGCAGGCTGTGTCTGAGTCAGTAATGAGCTTGTTCTGGGAGCACAAAAGCGTAGGGTTTGGTGTTCCAGGACTGTAATCGAAGACTAGGAGTATTGAGGATGACTTCTAACGCCACAATGGAGGACTGTGTTTGTGCTTAGACAAAGCAGCGCTAGCTTGAAGCAGGGTACTGTATACTGGATGGAAGCCTTGTCTTTGCTCTCAAAGGCCTGTTGTAACTGGTTGCTTGGAAAAACTCACTAAAATTTGCAATCATAAACTCTGCCAAAAAATCCGAGAAAAACAAGGTTTTATGTTATTTTAGTTTTTTGTTTTTCCAGATCATATCCATCTTGTGCTTTAGTGGAGTACAGAAATGTTTTACAGGTTTTTGAGTACTGGTCAAGGAAACCTACTAAACCAAAGCAGTTCTCATCTTTCCTGTGCCTGGATCTTTAACAGGCACACCATCATGCTATACAGAAGCTTGCAGCATAGGGTATCAAGTCATCTCAGTTTAGTCCATTTACAAGGTAAGGTGAGTTTTATAGGGCAATGGTGAGTAAAGAGTGAGGATTACAGTCCTTTTTTGTCAAAGATCTCGTGATGCACATGTGTTCAGAGGTGAAACATAAGGGCACAAAGAGGACAACATCAGGAAAGGCAATTATCTTATTTTTTTCCCTTCTTGGGTAAATGTGGTCTTTTGTGAGAGCAGATTAGTTTTTATTTTTACTTAACATGTAGAAGCAGTTCTTCACAAATAAACAAAGAGTTGTTCTATTAATATTGCTTGAAAAATGCTAGCATATTCAGAAGTGCTATGTCATACCTTTTTTGTTTATTTTTATTTATAGTGAAAGATCCCACCTCTTCCACTGTGTGTAATATATTTAGGCCTGTGGGCTAGCTGACCTTGGGCCCTTGCCAAAAGCCACCACAAAATAGTGGGTGACAAACAGATTGACAATGGGACCCATTCAAGCATGTCCCTCCACTAAGCCGCAGAAATGGCAAGCCCAGGCCAGAGACATCCTGCGGCTTGTTTGTGTTGTGGAAAACGGTGGTCATACTTGGCAGGGCGGATGATCTGCGGGTTCGCAAGTCTGTGCGGAGAGTGTCCTTGCCTTATAAGTCAGATCATGAATGGGAAAGTGGTTGATGTCATAATAATGTGCAGCGCATGGCGACATCTGAGCAGCAGCGTTTAAACGTTCAGTTGCGTAAGAGTGTCTGGAAATCCCAGCCAAAAGCCTGACAGGCAGCAGCGAACCCCATTTTTTGTGTTTTTTTTTAAATTTTTATTTTTAGATAATGTAAGATTCAATCAAGAATGGCCTACTTTTAGGTTTGTTGCTGGTGTACGGTTTCTCCTAAGGCATGTTATATCATGGTTTAGTGTAAACACTTGCCCCTATCTGTGGCTTCATGGCAAAATGACTGCCACTGTTGTCATCCTTAAAGAAAAAGAAATGTATTGTGTATCCCAAGTCAGTTTAGACTCCTAACCTTGTCTTTCTCTTAATGTTACAGTAGGACCAAGTCACTCAATCTGAGTATCCTGCATTAAAGGGAACTTGTGACTTTCCCAAACTTATCTGCGCAGCTTCCTGGACGTCTACCTTTACTGCTGAAACATTCTCACTTACCCCATCCCTCAGCTTCTAATAAGTCCTCTAGGGTAACAACCAGGGGTCTAAACCCCTTGTTGTTTGTAATTGGCATTTCAGACTCATAGCAGATTATCACCCAGATTGGGAGTGTGTACTTCAAAAGAGAAGAGAGGGTCACAGGGAACAGGACCCTGACCTTTATGATTGGTTCACATACAGCACCCCAGAGGGGGAGCAGCGAGGGTTAGCTGGGCGTGGCCTGTGTCGTGACGTTAATTGGGCTATATTTGGTTCTCACTGGGGTCTAATGGAGACATAGCTGAAATCCTTATGCACTGAGAGGAGCTCGGCCCTGCACTCACTTCTCTCAAGGGCTGACGCAGAGCAGCTGTCCCTTCCTTCAACCGGTCGCTGGGGATAGGGTGGGGGTTGGAGGGCCCAGCAGGGATCAGCCCAGTTTGACCCAGTCAAGGTACACTTGGACCAGGTGGAACCGTAAAAGTCTGGTCGTGTCAGGGCTGAAAACCAGACACGAGCAGGTGTTGCTTTATATTCATGGCAGCAGGTGTTGTGGCGTAAGTTTCAAGGCAGCAGTTCAGCTGAAGTTTAAAGTCATGTAACAACTTCTTAGGACTTTCAAAGATAAATGTAAGGTATTTTGAGTTAGCTGTGATATGACCCATTTCCAAATGAATTTCAAAAACATTTTTTATCAGTCCCATTTGGGGATATGGTGGTCATAAGTTGTCAGGTAGAAGGGACATTACGTGCATGTCACACAGTACTTCATGATCGAGGTAAAGGTCCACTGCTGGAATAATACTGCATGAAATGAAGAGCATATAAAATAATGTGGGACTTGAAGTTCATCAGAGTTGTATGAGGAAGATTTCAAAGAGACATGAGTAACGTTTTAAAAATGGTTCCCTTTCCAAAATATGCAGATGTATTCAGATCCATAAAATGTAAAGCTTGTGACTGGAGAAACCTGCCACGTTTCCTGCTGTTTCCTCGTCTGAATTTGTCTCTTTTAATGCTGAATGTCATGTCTCTATCAATCACATGTTATTTCATGTGAACATGAGGCCCCCCCTTGTTCTCCTTTGCATTATAACCACCTACAAGCAAAGCTCCGGTAGACAGTAATTACATTTAACAAGTAGCCACAGACAATGGGTTATAATTTATTTGCATGTGCTTTTGCAAGTACAAATGTAAGTGTGTATATGTGTGTGTGTGTAACAGTAGAAGTGGAAGTAATCTGGCCAAACAATGACAGCTCCCCCTGCCCATCTGCCAGTGTGCCAGTGTGAGTAGGAGGAAGAAAGAGAAAATCTAAAATGCTATGAATGGTAAATATAACAGCATAGAGAACATGCTGAGATCACAACCCACAGAACAGACTGATAAATATATAATATCAGTACTAGAATGTGAATCAAATAAAATATAACCAAATGCATCATACACGGAGAACAGAAACAAGGAAAATGCACATGGCTGTCACTTGGAAGACATGTTATTATATTTGACACATAGACACACAAAAACACATACACAGGTTGCCTTAGGAAATGTACGTTTCCATCCCTTTTAATAAGATGTAAAGGCAAGGCAGCAACCAAGACCTGTCATCATTCATATAGCAACAAAAGCCTTGGGTCAGTGTTGTCTTCATGAAAGACGAGATTAGTTTCTCCTTTCAGGCCAAAATTGGTTTTTCATCTTGGATGTTTTATTTGATTAGAAGCTACTGTCCCTCTATGAAGTTTCTGTTAAACCCAGAATGAGGCACAATGGCAACAGATGTGATAATTCTGCACTCCTTCCCGCCTACACACACACACACACGTCCACGCGTGCACATGCATACTGAAGCTCCCCTCTTGCTACTGCTGTTCATCTTATATTAAGGTCAGTGGTGATTAGGATGGGTCTCAAGCAGCCGATCTGTTGTGGTTTGTGTGAGTATATGGCCATGCACGTGTGTGTTTTGCTAAGAGAGCACTGGAGCAGAAAATGTGCTGTGGATTAACATGAAAGGAACTGGCAACCACAGCTTAAACAAAAGCTTGTATTCTAATAACCTCAAAGAGACAATGATGAGGCTGGAAGAAATGACACAGTACATATTACAGTCGAGCTTTTCTTCAAAAGAACAACAAAATCGGGATAATTTGAGGGACAGAATCCTCTGAATACCATAATTCACATCTTCATTTGTGCATTGGTTTGTGTTGAGTACTTTTGTCTATATGTCATGACTAAAACTGCGGCCTATTTTAATGACCCTCTTTGGAGGGCTGCAGACTCGGCCCAGCTGATTAATGTTCAGATGAAAGAAACACCACGGCCATTTGGGTAATTGAGTCCCAGCACATGTTCCAGCTGACATGTCAGGATTCCTTGGTAGAGCACATCTAATAAATCATCACTCACTCATCACAACAAGATCGACATGTTAAAAATATCTACCAGACGACCAGAGGAAATGATATTCAGCAAAGTGAAATTTCCAAAAGATTTCAGTATTTCCAACTAGCATGTTCAAGTTCGGCATATTCTGGAATTTAGCGTGGTCTTGGAAGTGTAGTGTAGTGTAGTCAATGTATGTATGGCAGGGGCTCATTTAAGTGCTGAGAACCATTCAGAAAATGCCTGGAACCCCTGCAGGAATCTGTCCCCAAACAAAGTGGAACTGCTCAAGCCCTCCCACGAAGCCCTAACTCTTATTGAGTTATGGTGTGAAATTAAGCTCAGCAGATATATTAAGCCCCACAGATGTTCAAATGTCCTCCTGCCTCTTTGTAGTGGGTCTTATTGGTCGTGGCGGTTATGAAACAAATTAAGAATGCCACGCAGCCGAAAAATACTTGGGGCTTATGAGTACTGAGGCCCAAAACATTCTGTGATAAGACAGTTTACGCTGATATGGGATTGGATACACTTGTTTCCTTCTGGATTTGAGGTTCACACAATTGTTCCCAGAAGAGATAAGTGCCAAATGTAAAACAATGTGAACTCTTTTATTGAATTACAGTGTGTTAACTTAATAGGTGGCATATATATAAGAGGCAACTTGTAAATCCTTCTCATTGATCTCTGAGATTAACTGGTTTTTCAACCCAGTAACCCAGTCAGTACTGAACGCACTAACATGAATATGTGGCATCTGGTTGGGGGTGAAGAAGAGTGGAAAACAAGCAAAGACTTGAGTTTAGTAACTAATCTTCAAAATTCATTCATTCTCTCTACATACACATATAAAATGGGTTGCCTATAAAATTCTAATTCATATTGGCTGTATGGGATGCTGAGGATCCTTCTCTGCTCATGCCATCTGATGTACTTCGAACAAGGCAGCATTGTCCCCGTGTTAGTCACTCTGACACTGTCTAATTTTGGCAAACTGAAAAGAAAAGAAAAAAATAGGCAAACAAAGAGCCTGATGTCTCTAATAAATATTAATTGTGTACAGAACAAAAGACTGTAGTGTCATTTCTCTCACATGCAGAAAGGCGTTTACATTCAGATTCAGATTCAGGGACTACTGTCCACGCATTAGAGGGTGTAATGTAAATAAGGAAAATTCAAAAGATATGTAGTTAAATCAGGAGTGTGCATTTAGTCTAGTATTACTCATCATCTGTGTCCTCTAACCCAGAACCCCAGTCCAGCAACTCCTGATGGAGGGAAAGGAAGTGGCCAACGGTATGAACTTCTCCAGACAAATGAAAAGGCATCATAGCATCATAGCATCTTAAAGTAAAGACTGATCTGTACAATCATGTTAGCTTGTTGCTAAGAACTGATGTGCGAAGGCCTTTTCCAGGAAAACAACACACTAATAAAAGAGAATTACTGATGATAAAGAGGATCCTCCAGAAGAGGCTTCCTTTGTGGAACAGCGTTGGTGACCCTGCATTAATCGGTCTATTTTTCACTGTCTTCCTCAGTATTTCCAGAATGACTGCATATATAATGTTGATTCATGAATATTTTATTTGAAAGTTCAAGTATGCTTTACCGGCCTTGGTTTAAATTAAATCTTTGGTGACAGGTTCAGAATCTCCTGTGTTATCGCTGAAACGTGTCTGCACTGCAGATAAATGGGATTGTGGTGGTCCTTAATGCATTCTCACTATGTGAGCTAGGCAGGTGTTAGCTCCAGACTGTGCCTCTCGTGTAGGCTGCTGTCATTACATCCGAGCCACAGAGCTGAGCATCCGTTTCTCTGAAAAAAATCTTTGAAATCTTTGAAAAATCTGATCTTTGAAAAACCCAGAAGGTCATCTAACTCCACCACAGTTCCAAAAAAACCTTAGAGTGAGAGTGGTATCAATTTTCTATTTCACAGCAACAACAAAAGAAGTCTTTTCCAAAAATCAAACTGTTGTGTTAAAACAGTGATGGATATTGCTTTTAACTGTTTCCCAATTTGCAACCAAACCAAAGTAGTAAACAGTGTGGCATCCTTTTGCTCTACAACTTTATTGTAGTAATAGGCATGTAGATTATGATTTAATATGTTAACCTGTGCTATCTCTCTCATCTCTGCAGGACCTGACTACATGAAACAACAGTTAAAGGAGCCTGTGGAGATTAAAGAGGTCCCTGTAGAAAAGAAGGACAGGTCCCCAAGAGATTCTCCCCACTTTTACCGCAAAGGTACTACTCCTCCTCACTCCCCTGCGACCAGCCCTGTAGCCACGCCTCCCCCCTCGCCTCCCTCCAGCAAGAAGAAAAGTCAGCTTGCCAACAGCAACAGCCGCAAAACCAGTAAAGAGGAAAAACCTTCACGCAAGACAAGCAAAGAAGAGAAGCCAAGTCATAAGGGCAGCAAGGACGAACGGTCTAACAGGAAGCTGAGTAAAGAGGAGAAACTGTCCGTCACTGATGGTCCCAAAGGTTCTCATGCGCATGTCGAGGCTCCAGCTAAACCTGTTAAAATTCAGCAGTCTACCACAGCATCCGCTCCTCCTCTGCAGCCTCCTGCAGTTCCAGTCAATGGCGAGCTCCACAGTGAATACCACAGTTACTACGTCAAGGCCCCTACAAGGGTCCCTCCACCCCCAGACCCTGAGGAGGATCAAGAAGAGGAGCCAAGTGCCCTGGCCCTGGCACGTATGCCCCCACAACCCCCTAAGTCCTTTAGCACCCCTACTCCTAAGCCAGCCTCCATACGGGAGAGCAAGAGCGACCATAAACTCAGGAAGCAGGATTCCCTAAAGCCAAAGAGCCTCGCAGACACGAAGAAAGCCAGTATGGAGATTGCAGACAGCGTAGAAGAAACGGTAAGTATCAGTGTTAGGACAGGAAACAGTTTTTTTGAAGGAGCAGTTTGCCATAGTGGGGATTTTGCATATGCCCTTGGACAAAAATTTTCCAAAAATAAAAAAACATTTGAAATAGAACTATTTCCTTTAGTAATGCCTTCTTCTTTCTATTCAAATCTTACTATGATCTTATCTTATCTTAATATCTCTTTATCATAATGTCATTCTTTGCAGGGTCCCAACTCCATCCTTGTTGCTATGGTAATGCTGTTGAATATTGGCCTTGCAATTATATTTGTCCATTTTCTGACATGATGATGCTCTTTCTCAGGTAAGTTCATTTATATACCCAGACACATTTATTTGTCAACAAATATGAATGAGAAGCAGATGAAATAATGTATTTTTTAAAAGATGAATCTGCCCTTTTGTCCATGTCCTGCATGCCACAGTGCATGTCTGAAATGTGACAAGCAGCCAAATAAATTTCAACAAACTGTTTTATGTTGCAGTGAAACCATGGCAACCAGTGCAGTTGCATCACCGGCCTTGAAACATGAAAATGGCGCCAGTGAGACATGGGGGTGGCCGTAGGTGTTTAGGAATCAACGTGGCACCGAAGAGAATCAGGAGGAAGGCATCAGTACCACCAACCTGCCATGGGCCTTCTTTAGGACCAGCCCCATGAATTAGCACTCCTTTAGCTTCTCTAAAAGCTGAGGTGAAATGTTGTGTCTAGTGAGATTAAAAAAAAAAATTAAAAAATGCAACCAAACATATACTGTCTGAAAAAAAGAAGTAATTGAAACCCACACGTGTGCTGATCCAAGCTGGTCTCTGTAGCCCACTCCCACTGCCTTGGCAGACCTAACGGTGGGCTGATGGACTTTGCTGGAAGAGTGTGGAGATGCACTTTTAGATGATGGGAGCAAACAGCTGCCTTTCTATTTTGCCATCTGACGTTTTGATGGGGAGATGTGAGCTCGGGTGGGGTGGGGGGGCAGTCGCAGCGGGAGTGTGCTCGGGTGTACGGAGCGTTTCGGGGGTTCACACCAGTCTTGCAACAGGAAACTGGGCACGGCCGTTGCCAGCAGCCAGTGCTAGCACGGTCACTAGCCAGTCTTACTCCGTTTACCCAATCATCACAGCAGCTCTGTCGAGCTCCGTCCATCGTAACACGGGATACACTGCTTTGAAACACTCCCCTTGCATGGTACAGTTTTAACATTTTGTTTGTTTTCTGTTTTATTGTAGCTTTTGTGTTTGTTGTTGTTCTCTGAATGTTGGTTACCTGCAGTCATATACTCGCAGTGGAAAGGAAATTAGTTCTCTTCCCAAAAAGGAGTAAATCAGTTGGTTTTCCCTTTTATTCTGAAATTTTAATCATTACTAACAATTCAGGTGTAATTTGACATTTGTCACATTCATGTCATTGAAAGTGCAATATGTTATGTTTTTTTTTTTTGTTTGTTTGTTTTTTTTTGTTTTTCTTTTCAAAGGAAAGCTTATAGTATAATTTACCAAAAAGGGGGGTTGTATCATTATAAAAATCCTATGTTCCATTTATTTTGTCAGATTCTTGTAATTTGCATAGGTTGGCTTTGAGACAGGTTGTCTGTTAATGGCCAGCCTTGCGTTTAGTAAGGAGGTTCACACTAAAAGCTATCCAGCTCTGTGAGAGTGAAGTAAAAAAATGTCTTACGTTATTTATTAGATCACAATGAAAAATCTTTCATGTCCATGCTTAGACCTTTTTGCTTGTATTCCCTCATTCTAGTCATTGCTTTCATTGTTTCAGTATAAAATGCATAGACACAGTTCACACGACTGCTTCTGCAGGCCCAGCAGTGCTTGCACGTTTTTGAGACTGGATCAAAACAGTCTCGTGGACAGTGGAAGTTGAATTTATTCAGGTTGAGGCCATGGGGAATGTGGCACCAGGGACAAGGAGAGACGCCTTTAAATGTCTTTAACAGTACTACTGTTTACCTCAGAAAAAGATGAGGAAGGAGAGGGAGGGGAAGAGATGCCATCCTTGTCTTAACTTCGTAGTGTGGGGGATACTTTGACTGTTGTCATCATCTAAATCCTGCTTTGAACTTGCCTCATCGTAGCTGTTTGTAGTCTTTGTTGCAGGTATGGCATGAGTTTCTTTCTTCGATTTTTTTTTTAAGTGGTTATATATTTTATATGGTTGACATTTACTTGTCATCACTATCAGGATTAATTATTTATTAATTAATTAATTGTTCAACTGATGCATTTGTGGACATTGGTCATCATAAAAAGGGCTTTAATATGGCTGGGTTGTCTTTGCTCAAATTCACTTTTGAGGTCTAACTTGACTATATTGCTGGTTACACAACGAGCAGCATGTATTTCATTGTGCGAATGCGTCAGTCAGTTAGATGTCAGCAGATTGTCCATAAAACTACTGGAAACTAATTTAATTCTATTCAAAACCTGGAATAGACAATAAACGCAGTCTAAGACACAAATGATTCAAAAATCTTGTTGTATTACAGATGTGGTGCATTAATTAACAACTTTCTCCCTTTCTTTGCTACACCCTCTTTTTCTTGTTTTAACAGTCTTCACATGAGACTGGAGTTTCAGAGGGTTTAACAGAACAGCCTGTTTATGGAATATTTTTTGAAATGCAATGTTGCATGTTGGAGTCGTTTATATATAGATTATTATATACTATTTGTAAGGATTTTTACAGAGCACAATCCAGAATCTGGTATGAGTTGGTATTTTTCTAACAATTTGCACACCTGTATTTTGACAATGATTATAACTTCTTTGTAATTGGTAATGTAATGCACATATAGTAATGTTTGACAGTGGAAAAAACTACTTTGTTTCTAATTGGATGTACTGTATGTACCATTTGGGGATGTGAGAGGCAGATGTACTTGTTTGAGTATTTTAGGATATAACGAGGAACTGCGAGGAGACTTTTGATATCTCAAGGTTCGTGTTACCCCACTGATTTGTGCAAAGTCTTTGGAGATGAAATTATGTGTATAACAATAAAGATGTTATGCCTTGTTAAAGTACATCCTGCTTATTTCTGATATTTTTACATTAGTAGCATATTAGCATCATAACTTTCAAGTGTTCAGGTGACTTCATATGTTGATTTCTTTCCCTCTCTCTCCCTCCCTCTCTCTCTCTCTTCTCCATACATATGTACACACACACACACACACACACACATATATATATATATACATATAAATGATTACACTGGATGGATTTGGATGGAGAGACACAAGGATTTCTTGTCTTCTACGAATGTGTTAAATTCCAGTCTCATGTTCACTTCTGTGTGAGGTTCATCCTTCTGTCTGTGCTTAGCCTCCTGGTGACCTTCTCATAATGAGATCCGGAGGGGAAAGAGCAGGCATGAAATCAAAGTAACTTTGTCGGGGTCTCACATCAACAGTGCGAGCCCAAGCAGGTGCCCCACTTTTGTCTGGGGTCAGTCTGTACTGTTTCCACTGCTGATCAGCCTTGGATTAGTGTCGTGTTACACCAGCAGCGGCACCTGCCTGGAATCTGCAGCGCCATGTCGTGCACTTGCTGTGCCCTCCTGCCCTGACGCTGGCAGACACTGCAAAGCCTGCAGAGAGTTTCCTCATCTCACGCTGCTCCAGAGTGTACGTTAAGATTTTCTGTGGAGCCAATTTAGCTGGCGGTACATTTGAGCTCTTAACTCACTTTTGGCAAGTTCTTTTTTCATTTAAGTGTTTACTTTGTCTTCCATGTTAAACTATCAGGTTATATCATTTCCTCTTAAGGAGTATTCAGATGAGTATAATCACTTGACACCTAAATCCCTTATGCGAAGCTCAACTTGTCGGTAATAATATAGAATATCTATGTTACTATTCTGATATGACACAGCATGCTAGACAAGCTGTGGTTGCTCATCAGGACAAATATAAACCAAAACCATATAAGCGCATCCCACTTTCATCAAGTGCAAAAAACACGTGAAAGGTTCTCTCTAGAGCCAGTGTTCGCGCCATTCTGGGCCACTGTAGAAACAATAATTCCCCTGAACCCCACACTCTGGACCTTAAAATAGATAATAACACAAAGAAAAAGATTATAATAATAATAATGCATAATGCATGACCAGCCTGTAAACAGTAATAACTGGCCAGATTTTGTAACCATGAATTTGTTAAGCATGATGCTTTTGTAAGTGTTGATGACAAAACATTTAAGACAGTCTCTTAAAAGGTAGCAAACTAAAGCCAGCAAATAAAGATCAAACTTAACCTTACTTAGAGTTTATAGGCAGCATTAACAATAAATAAATAAATGACAAACAATGATGTAGTAATACTGTATTTGTAAGCAGACATAAGGACATAGTTAACCTTTTCTAATGTATTTGTCAACAACAGTGACTCCTTCAATTAAGCATCCATCGCTAATGAATTCATAACATTATATCATATAGTTGTTAATGTATTTTAAAATAGTTTTCATACCTTTTGAACCTGATGCCCAATAAACAGTTACAAATGGAAGAACACATACAGTTTTACAAACATCCACTAACTGTTTACGCTGCCTATGACTGCTTCACTGTAGAACTATAGATTATAAACCACTTAATGTTTATGCAATGTTTATAAATGCAAAATAGGGTCAGGGGGTTGTTATAATTTGTCACAGATTTGCTCAATTTGTTGATTTGGTGATTGACTTCTGGTAAAAAATAAATCAACTATGATTTCAAGAAATGTGCTTCTTTTTCTGCTGTGTGTCTGTGAGCATTGCTTTGGCCATACAATGCAGGCATGTCAAGCCTTGCATGTACCCACTGAGATGAAAGCAAGAGTTTCTCATGTGTATATTTAACTTGCCTTGGTGAGACCAAGCCTCCACCTTCTGGCTAAAAAGCAACTCGGTTGTGCTTCTAAAATTGGATTGAGGCTTGTAAGCAGTGAGGGGATATCAGTGCCCAGCGTTTTTAAAAACTGTTGCTAAGACATCAGTATTAAGAAGATCCCCTTTCCATGCCTCGCATAGCTAGCTTAGCTTAGCATCGCTTCATCTGTTATATTTACACAAACAAACCTCAGTTATAAAAGCATAAACCAATCACTCTGTCATCTGAAGTGAACTATTGCCAGTGCCTTATCACGTGTGAGGAGAGCACTTTCTTTGCTAATGTTCCCACCAACCCTTTTTTGGTGGGATAGTACAATGATGACTGAAAGGTAAACACAATTCACTTACATGCCGATTAGCACAAGACTTTTCGTGTCCTGTTTATCTAATGACATGTGAGTTATGGTAAGGGATTTGTTATCGGGGTCTGTTGGGTGAGTCATTATAGGTCAGACAAGCAAGGCCTTGACACAAGTGTGTTAGCCTCAGGCTATTGAAAGTAAATGGTTGTCACATCCACTCCGTCTGTCTGTTATGCCATTTGAAGCTTTCATCTTGTGAGGACTAGGGGCAATAAACTAAGACTGTTTTGCAGAAAACAAAGATGTGAAGCAGGAACATCTTTTAAAGGACTTTTCAGATCATTTCATGGTTTCTCCTGCTTGTGACCAGGTTATGACCGAACCTCTTTGTTTTAATGATTGCACAAGCTGGTCATTTTGAATCATTATTATATGATGGAGTGCAATTTTAATCATGATTGTACTGATGTTGCTTTAGTGACTCAGTGGCTCAGAGTGCATTATGTTCCTGCTTTAGCTGCTGAAGCCGTAATTTTCAGAAATATTTTGATAACGTACATAAAAGTCCCCTTTCTTTGTGACTCCATATCTGTTTGATAAACAAGGCTGCATCTATTAATCCAAAAAATATGCTCAACCACTATATTATGGTGCATAAGAGTATCACATTTGAGGACAGCAGTCATGATGAGCACACTTTTTGATGCCAGTGCCAGCCATCAGCTTGTAATAACATTTCCGAAGAACTGAATGATATAACAATTTTCCAGACTTTGCGTCCATCCAAGAATCGCACATGGCAGATGTGTGCCACGTGAGTCAGTGTTCAAACTGTCACCAAATGACATTACTGCATGTCGCACTGCAACAAGAGCTGATCTGCTTCAGCATATCTCATCCTGAAATCACGTAATAAAATCAGAGTCTGGTATGTCTTTCTGCATGTCACATTATAACTATCACAGTCTATCTTGGTGATGAGGCTACATGAACAAGACAGAGCTTTATTTATTAAAATAGTTTAATTATTATGGGCTGATGATGCTCCTCTCCAGCAAAGCTTCATGGGATAAGGACCAGCATAAGAGTTTCTGGGCACTGTGACTGGCTGGAGGCAAAAGGGACAGTACCCTCAAATTCATTGTGACAAGCCTTTCCATCTTTTCAGAGAAGAGATGCCCAACGACCCCCCTCCCCCATCTTTCTCCATCACGACCAAAATTCTGACCTGGTTTCATTCAAGGCCTCTTCAACTAAGCTAATGTGTTGTTCAGAAATGATCCCATGTATTGATATATGACTGACTCAGTGGTATCGAAACAGGCAGTGAAGGAGAGAGGTGTTTAAACCACATATGAGCTAAGTAAACATCACGGTATGCATCTACTTTGTAACAATGCTCGATGCTTAATATGTCAGACAAACACAAACATTTAATTAGAGATTTTTCTAGCAGGTTAACTGGAGGCCATTACCAGAATGGCCTCGGTGTGCGCAGGACGGGGTGATCCGAGAAAGCATACGGTTGATGTGTTAAACGGGTGGATGATATCACTTGGCATGACAAGAGAGTTTGTATGTATTGTGTATGTGTGTGTGAGTGTCAAGGAAGCCCTTTTGTAAGGGCCCACAGCAGCCTCCCCGAAATAGAGCTGAGAGCAGCTGCAGTGGGGTGGGTCATATCAGAGAGACATCAAAGCGGCTGCCGCCACCCACCCGCTCTGATCATAAGCACTAATAGTGTAATGGGGGACTGGAAGGTCAGTGATTGTTTTTGGTTGTGTGTGTGAGTGTGTGTAACTGTGTGTGTGTGTGTGTGTGTGTGTGTGTGTTTGAGAGAGAGCATCAAAAGGAAGCACAGGCAGGAGGCTACTAGAACTTTCTGGAACACAAACTGACAGCATAGCTAAGCCTGGCATTAGTGTAAGACAAATACCAGGTCAGGTGTCACCCCTGCAGAAGTCACTATTGACATAAGTCATAACATTGAGCATGGCCAATTATGTAAGACTGACCATGGCAATCTTGGAAAAATAGTTTCCTTTGTTTCATCTGTGAGTCAGCTGGTGGTCACTAATATCTGTAACAAGGGAATAAAAATTATAAAATTCCTTCCTGTCCTCCATGAGGAGCCCCCCCACCCCTGGGTCAAACAACACAATTTACAATCATGCTCAGTAGTCTGTGACTCCTAGTGTCACAGCTCAGATAACTCCGTGTCCATTTGGAAGCCTCAGATTTCAGCAGTCATCACTTTTCCTGCATAGAGATCCAAGCAGGATCAGGGCAAAGTCATCGCAAACCTGAACGTGACTGCAGTATGAGCCCACTTCTAAACTGCCTCTTATCTGTGACGGACTACACTTTACCCAATAGGAGAGACTTCATGGGCTGTTATTGTTGGTTGTTGATGCAAACACCAAACTTAATTGTCTAGTTTATTAACTGTTGGTGTTTTATAACTCTATGCACAGTTTTTAGTGTGTGTTATTGGTTTCATCTAGACTTTTGAAAGTGTATATATAATAATAATTTTTTTCTTGAATCCATATTTATGGGCCTACAAAATGTCTCTGTCGTGTCCATTCAGCACCTGCTCTTGCTCATCACTGCCAGTGGAGACAGTCAGGGAAGGTAGCCTGAAGCACAAGCGCCCCCTGTAGTCTTATGTCTCCATAATCTTATGTCCTCATTGGTGGTCATTTCAAGTCATTTCAGCTTTTCATTATAATTAATTAATTGATTTAGTATCTTTATTTCCACTCTCTTATCCAAACATATTGTGGAGTGACACTGACTTATATTAGTATATTGATCAGCGCAGATGTAAATGTTCGTTGTCCAGAAATAACCTCTGGACAGAAATAACCACATTATTTTTTTCGCTTTTGAAAAAAAATAACAAATATAATTTTACAAAAACTTTTCGTCCTCTTCGTCTTCTTAGAAAACTAAAGAAGGATGTTGGCCAAAAATTAAACTGGATTTTAATTTTCACATGGACATTATTGAGACGGAAGACATTTATCGCGGACGGGTGTGTGACGAAGTACTTCCGGGTATCAAGAGCCTGTTGGCTAACGTTAGCTGAAATCTCAACTCCACATTTTACTACAAAGTGGTAAGAAACTGTGTTGTATTTCTAGTGTATATTGTTGTGTATTGGCGTGTATCGGGCTGTTGTATCCCGAATGATTTTTAAACACTGAACAATCGATATGTTTGGCAAGACGTTAGCTTGTTAGCTAATGCTGGCTAACCCAGACGGCTGCGAACCAGGTTAAAAACATTTTGGATAGAGAAAGACATGGTGAAAACATTCATTTAAAACATATTATAAAACTGGATTAGAGCAGTGAATTTTCAGTTGTAGTGATTTATTTTACCAGTAGACGCGTTAACGTTAACTTGTACATTGTTGATAGCTATTTGATCTGTCTTAATGGTAACGCTGTACGGTGATGTTCGCAAATACATGAATTTTTCAGGCCCAGCTAATGGAAACACAAGAACGATAGTTTTAGTGTTACGCTACATAACAGTTATTAAGTTAATTGTGTGTTCAAAGGTTTTGGAGTCCTGAATAAGATGTGTCTATTTTACGTTTCCATTTTGGCTTTCAGGATCAGCGCTAACAGAAACATCGAAGCAGGATGGGTGAGTAGTTAACTGGAAACATGTATCGTGTACGTTCCCAGGAATTCATAATGTTGTTTTCCAGTTCTCAACATATCTGTTCACATCACTGTGGGTGTGCGTGCGGAGTCACAGAGGTGTCATTTGTTAACGTTTCTTCCTCAGTAGCAAAGATGGGTTCTCTTTAAAAGCTAAAGCCATTACAGCTGGTCGTGTGTGTCATATGTGTGTGTGGTATTTGAAAGTTTGGCTTACACCTGTTTGAGCTTGTCAGTTTGTGTTGCTTCACAGATGGAGAAGAGAGAACTTATGGTGGCTGTGAAGGGCCAGATGCCATGTATGTGAAGTTAATCTCTTCAGATGGCCATGAGTTTATCGTGAAAAGAGAACACGCTTTGACATCTGGGACCATCAAAGCCATGTTGAGTGGACCAGGTGAGGATTTAGGTTCATTAGTCAAAAGTATAGAGAACAGCTGTATCTTCTCCAAATGTTAGTCTTGTTAAACTAGTAAAAATTTGCTGTGCTCAACAAATAAATAGACTGATTAGCACACTCCATCTTACTTGAATTGAATTGAAATGATTTGATACAAATAATGTTACAGTGTTTGCCTTTTTGGAGCTGCTAGAAGTGGGGGATTAGCTCATGGTGTTTTCTACCCACACTACTGCATTCCTGTTAAAAGTAGGTAAAATATACTGGACTTCTTACTGATTCAGGATTGTGCAGTCTGTAAAAATGACTGATATGTCCATTTAGGACCAAATTGAGCTCAGAGCTGATCCACTACCTTGTTGTTAAACATAGCACATATTATCAGGGTTTTACGTTAATAAAAAAGATTCTCACTCATCTGATAGTTACCATTAAAAATATGGTGTCACAGTGTTGTGGATATCTCATTAACTCTAATCACATCGCTGGTCTGTATTTTATTAGAGTGTGTTCAAGACCAAATATAAAATGTGTACATTGATCTTTACTTGCTTGTGGTACTTGAGATTGAGCCCACTTTCATTTAAGATCTCAATTAACGTATTGGTGTTTATTTATTCAAGGTAACTGCATGTCCAGTTGGTGGCACTGTGCTTCCACCATACAACTGTTTCATTTGTCTAAGTTCATTATTTATACTCTTGACACCTACTGCAACCTACCATCTGCAGGTCAGTTTGCTGAGAACGAAACCAATGAAGTGAACTTCAGGGAGATTCCGTCTCATGTCCTGTCCAAGGTCTGCATGTACTTTACATACAAAGTCCGTTACACCAACAGCTCCACAGAAATACCTGAGTTCCCCATCGCTCCGGAGATCGCACTGGAACTGCTCATGGCTGCAAACTTTTTGGATTGCTAAAATTATGAAGATAATGTAGTAGCTTAAAACACTTTTTAGATTTTTTTTGAATATTTAAACTGTTTTGACATTTTCATCACATTAACCTTTTTTTTTGCACCTGGCTTTCTGTCACAATTTTATTAGTATTAAAGGATTTCATTTTAATGTAATAAATGGATATGGCAGGCTGCATCACTTGCCTCAGAATGTGACAAATTTGCCCCTGCTTCATACGTATTTCCTCACCTCTCCAGCTTAATAAAGACATGTTTGGTGAGCACTTTGTTGCCATTTGCTACCTTTTTACATTTCCTTAAAATTCTAAGTTCCCAAAAGCCTGCATCATACTTTAATTGTACTTTAAACGTCTCATTGTCCAGATATATTGTATCCACGAAAAGCATAAAGAGCAACATTTTTTAAGTTGGTTCTCTTTGTATGGCTAACTGCTAATGTCAGCTACATGATTCATAGCTTTACATTAGTAGTTAGCCATACGAGGAGATCTGTCTTGAAAAACTTTGTCTCTTTATACTCGCCTGATGGGGATACTTGAAAGAAAAGATGGAAAACTAATAGAAAATGTATTGAATTTTCTGAGGACAATAATATAGAAACACTCTAAAAATGATCCTAATTCAGTTTTTAATATATTAAAGAATTAATCTCTCATTCTAACAAATGTCTTTTGAAACAAGAAACAAGACCCACAGTTATGTTTTAATTGTGAGAAGTGACCCTATTGCAAATGCATTACAAGAACATGTTTGACATCAAATGTGGTCACTTTTGTAAGCAGTAGGAAAGTAACAATAATGTAGATAAATCAACAGTGAAATATTTAGGGCTGGTGACGAGATATGAGGTACATCTTGCAGATGAAAGTTAAGGACACAGTATATTTCAGATGTGTCCTATTTTGATTTAAACTAGAAAAAGTGGAAAAACTGTCTTAATTACCAGTTGATTTGACAAGTGCGAGCTGATGGACATGATAATTCTGAATAAATGCTTTGAACATTCATACTGTCTATGTCCTGAAGTATAGGAAATATAATGGTATGTTTATTACTTAAAGTGAATGTATGTAGTCAATGTGAAGAGTCTCATTTTGAGGTATTATCTGTAATACTGAGCTTGTTTCTTTTCTCACTATCACACTTCGGTTAAAGCTGATTACAGAGGCAGGGATGCATATTTTTTGTGGACATCCTTGGAAGCTGAGTCAGTTTGCACTTGAATAAAATGTTCTAACCTTAGCTGACAGAAAAAATAATATATTTCCTTAGACAAGGGGGGTTTATCTATAAACTTGAATGAAAAGGTACGAGTTAAGGTGAGATACACATTTATGCCTCATTTTTGAAAAAAATTAAAGATAGGTCAAATTGACAAACTATTAATTTAGCACACAAGTGTATTGTTGACGTTCCATTAAAAGGCATAGGCTAATCCATTTATACTTGAATTAAAGATGATAATTTGTTTAGTTATTTTTCTGATTGTCATATCATTTGAATAAGCAAAAAGCAATCATGAAATATTAACAATATTTGGTATGACTGACTAAGGGATGTCACGCTCCTTCATCGCTCTTCGACCAGAGGTTATTGTCCCTCCTCCCTAATGTAACCTCAGTGTTTTTAAGCACGACACGTATTCTTAAATTTAGTCACATTCTGTTGTGAAGCTGCTAAATGGTCCGTTAAGGACGTACAATGAGTGCGCGGTGACCGAGTTCTGGACTCGGATGGCGGTGCACATCACTGGATTGTTTTCCTCTGTCAAAACAACTTCTCTCACGTGACTTCCTGACGTACAGTCCTCCACTCTGCGCTGATGCGGGGAGGGGGGGGTTCCATCATGGCGTCGATGCAGGTAAGAGTACAATTGACAGTGACCGTATATTTAGAATTTACCCGACCTTCAACCCGCTCTTTTCTGGTAGTTTGTTAACCACTTCATTTAGGTACGCGTATTTGTTCGAAGTAGCGATGACGTTAATGTAAAAGCAGTGATATTTATCCTCAAACTGTTGAGGGTTAGCGCTTGGTCTTTGCTTAGCAATACAACTAGCCTATCATCATCATCAACAGCACCAGATCTAGGCTAGCATAGAAACCATCTTCCTGGCTTTGCATACATACATATATTAATGAGTGGCGATGTATTTTTTTCGCAGTCACATGTGAATGATAACTGAAGAAATCTGGCGTAATGAGTTGAAATTCATTCAGATATTTTACACGAGTGCTGGCTGTTTTTTTTGGCTGACGTTGACGCTCGCTAGCTAACGAGACAGTGCGCAGATTGAGTAGTTTCCTTTAGAGGTGAACAGGTGTATCGCTTTCTCAAGATAGCTGCGTCGAAAGTTATAAAGCCGACTTCGTGAATTTATCTACTGATGACCTGGTTTTGTTGTTTTAACACAAATCGGTACTGTTATATGAAAGGTGTACTGGTCATGTCAGTCAGGGCGGAGGTTTGCTTTAACTTCAGTTACACTTAGCATTCCGAAACGTTAGCTGTAATCGCGCTGTCATTAAATGATATATCCAAACACTGATATTTTACGGTGGTTTGGATATGGGTAGCTCGACAAGTTGAAGGAGAAAGTTGGCATTTCTGTATTTGGTTTTAATTGACTTGCCTCTGCTGTTTCTTCATTATGTTTTGTATATTGTTGTGATGCTATGTGAAAACATTGTTGAGAGTGGTAGAAACCCGAGCACATTCTCTCCAACAGAAAAGGCTACAAAAGGAATTATTAGCCCTGCAAAATGATCCACCCCCAGGAATGACTCTTAACGAGAAAAGCGTACAGAACACCATTACACAGTAAGTATTTTCTTTTTTATCCCGTGTGATTCATTGGTACAGTAGGACACTGTCACCTTACGCCCACAGAAGTCAGTGAAGCAGGTTTGCATCTATGAATAAACACAACTCCCGTGTGGCTTCATAAAATGTCATGTGTCATCACTGTGACAGGCCTGCGTGGTGAGCATGGTGCCACACATGCATTGAAGGTTAGTGTTGCAATAGAAGTAGTAGGAGGTATTAAGACACAAAGCTCTTGAAACCTCAGCAGCGACTGGTGAGGAGGACTTGGGGTCATCCCAGTGAATGGCAGCTCTGGCCCCTCAGTGGAGTGTCTCTAATGCACAGTGTCACTACTCATTCTTATTAAATATTTAACATTTGGCATGCAGGAGTTGGGCTAGATTAGCAAGGAACAGAAGCTGCTTGGCTGACCTTTCTGTATGGGTAGCGTGTTCCTTTAAGTGCTTGTGAATATGGTAACTGAGTGAGTCAAATTTTGTCTGATAAGCAGTAAGGACAAACTGAGTTATGGTTCTGTAAATGGATTTGAGACAAATTTCTGGTTGTTACTCATATGTCTTTCAGCTGCATGATGAAAGTTTTGACTTCTGGTTGTACTCATGAGAATGTCTTCCAACATCGTTGTTTGGCACTTTTGTAAGCTTAAAGAGGAAACACTTGTTATCCATTGTGTTATGTAACAGTTGCTTGGTTAGATTGACAAGTTTCCAAACCTGTTCAGCTGGTTTCCATGTTCACTGTGCATCCCAGGTTTGAGATGGTATGTATGGGCATACCTTTTTTTCCCCCTTTAACTTTGACGTTGAAAAGTGTGTTGAACCTGGGTTAGTTTTCTGTTGTAGTGATTAACAGTATTAGGGATTTGCCTGTTTTATTACGCTTGTCGTAGTGGAATAAGGCACATTAAAGCTGACCATATTCTTATATTCTTATTCTGTCTGTTTTTGTTTTATAGCTTTTGCTTATATGGCACACTTTGTGTCTTAGAGCTGCTCATTACTTTGAACGTGTTTCTGCAGACTACAATAGTACAGATGGCTTATCTTGATGTCGTCAGCCATTGCAAACAAGGAAATTACTGCTTTATAGCACTGCAGAGTCTCATATGTGTTGCAGTTAGTTTTCTTCCCTTGCACTAAGTATCTCGGGTGTTGTTTTTGTTGATTGGATCATATAATCACCAGGCTATGTGGGAATTTGAGCAAGTTGAGCATGATGTCCTTGGAGTCCTTGCCTTGTTCGGCATGGGTTGCGTCAGGTGTACCTCAGCATCATGCACAGTGATAGTCTCCCTCTCAGAAAGAGAAATGGAGCTCCTTTCAGGCGCTTCGACCATGGACTTTCTAAGGATGAAATTTTATACAGGATTGACCTTGTGTATGTAGGCCTAAATGATCATGTGCCTAAGGCATGATTAGAAAGAGGCACAAGGCTGTGAACCCAAACAACAGACACAAGTCTCTTTGGTGTTCTGTCTGTTCTGCTTGCCTGGAAGAAATTAGGCCAGAGATTGTGAGGCTGCCATCAGTGTTCCTTTTTCTTCTCCTCTGAGGTTTCTTCTCTCAACAGTCAAACCCCATAAATGTTCTGTACTGCACTTAAATATTTGGCTTTTTAGCCTGTGAACCAGCATCTAGCCTCAGGCTTATAGTGAGAAAGCTGTCCTTCATTGAAAAGACCCAGGATCAAGCCCCTGTGTTTGCAGTCTTCTTCTATTCCCAGCAAGACATTGAATCCCTCACAGCTCAGTCAGCACAGTTCTGTAGCCTGGCTACAGAAGAGAAAATAGATTTTGCTCACCAGATCAATAGAGTATCACATTATTACTAAACCACTGTCATACCCCAGCTGAATACTGAATGTCACTGGAATGAGTCAGACTCAAAGCTTTTGATTACACACTTACTGCAACATTGTTGGCTCACATTTTGTATGACTTTGTGATAATAATGAGACGCAATCCTCTATTTCCAACTCATCTACCCAGAATGTTGAGTTATAGAACACAGAGCTTGTTATTAATCATCAGTAAGCAAAAATAAGAGATTGCTCTGTGAGGCTTACACATTTACATGAACCACATTGCCTGAACACAATACATGCACATGTTAATTAGCAGGTGCGGAAAGTATGGCGACAGGTGATGGAAATGCCTTTAGTTCTGCAGCGGTTTAGTCATAAAACAAACTATTGGACAAATTGAAGTTTTGGATTTTAGAAGAAAAGTCAGGGGACTTGATGACCACAGTTAATACTATTCATGTGTGTAGCAAATATGTCATGGCAGCTCATTCAATAGCTGTTTGAGTCAGACTCAAAACTACATGCCAGTGACCCTAGAGGACAAGTCAGGGAATCACCAAAGTAATTAGGATGCATAATGTAAACATAATGGATTTCTGTACTACATTTTATGATGGTGTTTCTTGGAGTTGTTGAGATAATTCAGTCTGCACAGAGGCAGTTGACAGACCAACTGACAGACTGACATTACTAACCCGGTATTGCATGAAACCATGACTTCACGAAATACAGTAAAGGTTTGTTGTTAAGGGAAGTGTTAACCTGATATCATGACTTAACAGCATTTAATCTTTGCTCCATTATCTTAAAAATATTTAGCAACAGACCGGCATTAAGTTTGTCACTGAGTGCAGAAAATCATCTGAGCCCAAGAACAAAACATTGAAAGTGGAAAATCCAATTGCCCATCTCTCGTGGTATTTTCAAAGTTTGGTTACTTAAATTTTAAGAGGCAGAAGTGAGTGTACTTAAAACTGCATTTATATGAAAACAAGTGAACAGATTTTAGTTTTTGGGCACCCCCTGTGTTTTGGTTAGTTGAGGGATAATCAGTATGATTTTCCACTGTTTTGCACTTTTTGTTTGTGTGAAATGTTGAACACATTTTGATATTGGTGCTTTTCTTTTAGGTGGATTGTAGACATGGAAGGAGCACCTGGCACACTGTATGAAGGAGAGAAATTTCAGCTGCTTTTCAAATTTAGTAGTCGATATCCCTTTGATTCACCTCAGGTAAGCAGAAGTAGCTGGGTTTGTTATGTATATGAGGCGCTTTGTCTTTGTTTGACCTACAAAGTCCTGTCTGTTTCAAACCATGACATCCAAGCTGCTTTGCTGGGTGTGCACAGCAATGAATCAACAGATCTTAGGTCCAGATTCCAGCATCCCACCTTTTCTGATTCCAGTCTTTACTTAACTTCTTTCCTAAGTAAATTCTCTGTGATGGTTTGATCAAAGAACAAAGTTCTTAATTACAAAAGTGGTTTCCCAGATGGATTCACATCCTGATGGTTTGCAGGTACAGTGCACAGAGGTGCCAAAAACACTGAAGACTTATGTAAACAATTCTCTGTTTCCACTGTCTGGATGCCTGCAATAATCACATGAAACACATTGGCTCTGCAGTTGCTCATGGAATGAATCTCAGCTTGGAAACATTCGAGCCAGGAATCACTGACAGAGACACCAGCAGAGAGCTCCCACTGAATGGGATTAGTTTAACTCAACAATCATGTTTCACTCATCAGGAGCCCGGCCACCTAAAAACAGAGAATGTGTTTGTGTGGAGAAAATTGGATAAACATAGCCACTGTCCTCTCAAAAAGGAAGGAGTGGCTGTCAAAGCGTCCCTCTGGTCCCCCTGAAGGAACTTAAGTGTTGAGTGCTGCACTGCGTCATTAGTTGTGTGGGCAGTTCCAGTGGTAAATGCATATTGTACGGTGCACATGTGTAGTTGCCATGGGGAAGAAAAAGCTCCTTGTCCTCAAACTCAGTTGATAAGATATGCTTAACAGCTAGAGTCGAATCACAGAGGTCCTCTTGCCCTTTTTTCTTTTGCATAGTCACAGGAAAGAGTGCAGATTTGCTAACAAAACATGCCACATGTATTTAATTTCTTTTGTCTGATTTTTCACAGAGAACATTGTCCAACAATGTCATGCATTTGGTTGCAGTTTTCAGTATTGAGTTTTAGGACTGCGCTTTCCTGGCTTTACTTCTGTCTGTCACAGTTAATTTTGTATTGTATTGCTACCAGCAGTATAATGTCCCTCCATGGTGAACACTTGGCTCCTTCATTTTGGCAATCAAAGCCAAATGCAGCAGCCTTTTTTGGCTGCCATTTTGCTCACTTGAATAAAATTGATTTTGTTCCAAGTACATTTAAAAAAATTATAGTAGTTTAAGAGTTAATGCAGAAATTAAATGGGCAACAAGAGCAACACATGGCAGGATACAAACAAGAGCATTACAAGAGTACCTGTAAAAAACATGGAGATAGGAAAGCAACCTGTAGATTACCTCGTGCTCAGACTCCTAAACTTTGTGAGTGTCAGATGTTTCAGTAAATATTATAACTTTGCGGTAGCAAGGAGCTCCTGGTTGTCTTGACATATTGAGTATAGGCCCAGCTTTACTTTCTGCTCTTATCTGTAACACTGATTTGGTCACCCCACTTCAGCCCCAGTGATGTGGAGTCTGCACTCTGCTGTGAGGCCCTGTCCGGTGCCACATTGCCTCAACCCATTGTTACCCTTCGTTACACTCTTTACCCATCCTGACTCTCCCTTCGCTGTATTTAAGCTCCTCGGTCTGTAGTTGCACTCTTCTCATCAGAGTTTAGCTCTGACTCTTGCACCCATTTACCAGCTGATATCTTTTACCAGTTTCTTTTTACAGAGCATGACTCTTTTTATGAAGCGTGTCTCTTCTGTCTTCCCCTGTTGCCCCATTCCGGCCCCTCTGTCCTAATCCCAGAGCCTCATGTCGCTGTACAGGGCTGAGCCTTAGCTTAAATAGCAAGTCTCATTTTCTGTCGTCAATGAAAAAAAATCTAAACTTTTTCCGGACTCTGCCAAGTCGCATCTTTGACCTACAAAATGCCCTAAATTCAGTGAAAAATATAGAAACAGCTATTAAAGATATCCAAAATCTTCAAGGCATCACATCCTCACCAGGCTTAAAATAATGACATGATGTTAATAACCACTCTTTTGTTTTTTCTTTGTTTACTGCAGGTAATGTTCACAGGAGAGAATATACCTGTCCACCCTCATGTGTATAGTAACGGTCACATCTGTCTGTCTATTCTAACGGAAGATTGGTCACCAGCCCTCTCAGTGCAATCAGTTTGTCTTAGCATTATCAGCATGTTGTCCAGCTGCAAAGAAAAGGTAGGGAACCCGTAATGATGCAAATACAGTGATTCTTGAAAGGTCTGCGTGTGTTAAAATTTTAGGTTTAAATGTTCTTTTTCTGCAGAGACGACCGCCTGATAACTCCTTTTATGTAAGAACGTGTAACAAAAATCCAAAGAAGACAAAATGGTGGTATCACGGTGAGTTTTTTAAACTTTACTTTTATGTTCTTCATTTTTTTTTTTAACCAGAGGACATAAAAAAGTTGGTAATTTTAAAGGTTGACATTATATATTTTGTTTTCCTTCCCAGATGATACATGCTAATGTACAAACTTTGTAATAATCGTAGAAGAAAGAAGTCCTACTGACCTACGTAAAGCACTTTTTAATCATTCAGTCTTTGAACTCTGACCTTTGACTGGAACAATGGACACCATGCGCTGGAGGCTCTTGACTGCATTTCCCCCATGGACAGTTGAATGCATGTTTTAGTTGGCTGTAATATAGGGAACGAAAAAACTGAACGTTTAGACGCACCCAAGACGGATCGTTTTTTGGCAAAAAGGTAGTGATGCAGCGAGCAAGCAAGCAGGAAAGGTGGATTTATGGTGAGATGATTATAATTCCTGTTTTAAGATTATTATTGTTACTTTTCTGTTTGTGTGTGGGTGCATTTTAAGGTCCTTGTGTTGTGCAATAATAACTGATGGATGCATGCTTGGGCCTACAAAGAGAAATCCAAATCTGACCGTTTTCTGGAAGGGATCTGACCATCATAACCCCAAGAAAATGTTTCATCCGTTTGTTTGTTTTTTAAATTATATGCACTGTGAAAGTATCTAGTTTAAAAAGGCACTATTAGTATATTATTCCCAACTTGCAGTTTGACTGTAAGCAGTCCTCCAATTATTTATCAGGATAAAGGGTTTTAGTTTGCAAACACTGTATCAAGAGTAGACGCAGTTTTCTTTATCTTCCAACTTGAGAGGTGGCTGCAGTTCTTCCTGCTGTTGGACTGAATGTCGGTACAGATGATACTGAGGAGAGATCTCTTGTTCAGCTGGTGATCTCCTCGGCGTACGTCTCCTCCTAAAGTTGGGCTGAACTCGTGTAGTGTTCGGTAGTCCGGCCTCGACAATGTGCAGCGGTCTCTCTTCCATTTAAAGAATGTCTGTAAGAGAAATTTGTTGCATGATCCATTTTTATTTGTACAATACTTGTTTTTCTTCATGCTTTAATCTTGTAAAATGTTTGATTTTAAAAATTCTTGAGTTCTTTTTTTGTACTGTTTTTCAACTAGCTGAGACTTTAGGGGTGGGGGTGGGGGGGTTGTTTTGATGGGTCAGTATGTTTTTGGATTTTTTTTTTCTTTTTTTGTATTTGTTATTTAACTTAAATCTTCGTTCTCCAGAGTGGTGATGAATGACGACAAGGAGAGTCTTTACAGAAGTCATTAAGAGACGAGGCTTTTGTGATTCCCCCTGGTCAGAGTTTTGGCTCAGGTACTTTTTTCAATAAAGAGATCACCTCTAAAAAGATACCTATCAGATATTTTGAATTTAACTATATTTTCACCAAAAGAGACTGTTATGTTGTAAACTTAAAACATGTCCGAAACTATTGTATATAACTCTTTAAATTGTTGGATGATGTGAAAGTAATTAGCAGATGATGCTTTATAGCCGAATGATAATAGGAGTGCTTTATTTCATTGGGAAGTTAGCTTGCATCTTTTGTTAATTAGGATGTGTATAGACAGCAACACTACAGTTGGGAGAAAAAAAAGTTTAGTAGTTTTACAGTGGGGGTGCATGCAGTTTTAAACCCTACTTTTTCTTATTGGCATCAGACATTGTGACAAGTTTTAGTCTTTCCATAATATAGGTAATGGCTTATGGGATGGATAATACAAACCTCACCTCCAGAGGCTGTGTGGCTCTGTGGTCATTTTAGACTGTAATCACTCCATTCCTAAAGAAATGTTTATCGCCATCCAGTCGGAGATACTTGAATTTTCCATTTTGGGTCATTTGTGTTGCATTTACTTTTTTTTTCCCCCCCAGGGTCTAGCTGAGCTTCTTGAATGAACATGAGTGAATGTGATGATACTCTATACTGTAGAGGAGATTACCACAGCACACCACTCTCTCTTTTTCCAAAACTATATTGATAACATAAAGACATCTATTCAACCAATGATTTTTTTTTCCTCATTAGGTTCACTGTAATGATCTTGTCTGCTGTCACTGTGCTGTGAGGGGGGGAAAAGACAGTGGGACTGAGATGATTGTGTAAATGCAGTCACAATAGCATTTGTGTGGGGACGACAGGCTTTCACCCGGTGGGCAGTGGATCAGAGGATTTAAAAAACAGTTTGGATGTGACACTTTTTTTTTTTCTTCCTAATTTTTGTTTCCAATCTGGTTTGAACTCTCAGCTTGCAGGTTGTTGTGAGTGATCAACACTAATGAGGGTGTGTTATTTATATTTGAATTTTGTTCTGGGATGTGCAAGCTCCATGTAATAGGTGCCTGTTCATTTTCATAATCAATAATAAAAGCAAAAATTCACTTTTATTCAACCTTGGTTTGCACAGTGTTTGAATACATAGTGCCTCTGTACTTTTTCTACACCCTGTAAAAGCCTTTTATGAATTTTACGCAAACATATATTAAACCACAAATGTCCACTTTGAAGAGAGCACAGGTGGGAGCAGGTGGGAGAGTCATTTGTACCATGACATAAAAATGTCTCATCTGGCAGTCGTATTGTTTTAAAAAAGTTTTTTTAGGAATAGTAAAAATTCTTAGACTTAAGTACAAAATAAGGCTATGGGTCTATTCTTTCTCCTCTATAAATTGTATACAACAAAGGTCAAGCTTTGCGTTGGCTTCTCTAATCGGTACGTACTTTACGTAAAGAAGAATACAGATTAGCGCACATATTGAGAAAGGTGGTTTAGTGGCGCCATCATGTGGTCACATGACAATAGTACTCTTGCCAAAGAGGACCCATGATTTGAGTTTTTGTCCCCTATCATACGTATTTCAACCGTAATTTACCTGTGCCCTCCACCTGTGGGAGTCAACACCACCACCACCACCACCTGTAATCTTAGCAAGAACAGCACGGACTGGGTGTGGTATCAAAAGAGCTCAAAAGAGCTTGTGACACAGAGACCTGCCTCTTGTGGTTTGTGACACTTGGTTGTTAGGCCTCTTCATTCAAAACCAAGGTAAATGCCACTCCACTGCCAAGGTGCCTTATGTGCGCTTTGGGAAAAACAGTCCAACTCCAAGTTTTATAGAGAAATTAACAACTACATACATTAATGTAGAAAAATTCAGATTTTTTTTTGTTATAATCACAGCTTCTTGTGAGAGAAAAATACACTGTACAAATGGGAATTATTCAGTCAAACTAAAGAAAGCCGTTTGGAGAAAGCAAACTTGAAACGGCTAATTTCGCTCTGGATCAAAGTTACACTGTTTCAGCCTCGCAGGAAGCAAACCAGGACTGAACCATTCACATCACCGCGGGGGTGACTGATTCATTCGAGATTCACCTTAAAGTGGAATGATGTTAAGTTAACCATATGCAATTTTTTGACATTGACAGTTACAACACAACACCGACTTTATACTTGAAATATCAAAATGACGAGTCATTTGCTTATAATGAGACATTTTTAATTTTTTTTACCTAAAGAAATAACGTGGTCTGGTCCCTCTTCCATCCAGTTCTCTTTAGTGTTTGCCAATGTCGGAGGTGTAACTGGGGTCTGGCCCTGGACAAAGGTAATAAAATACCGTAAAATATTTGTCCCTTTGTTATCGGATAGTCTCTGGATCATTCGTCACTATTTTGCCAGTCCGTTTATGCTGTTGCGATGGACTGAAATCCCCCAGACTTTCGTGGAGGAATGGGCGGTATGGAGATGCTAGCAAGAGGGGTGCTCGGCCGATCAGCCATGATGAGCATTAACCGGTTAAACTAACGCTACTGGAGGTGGATAGATGGTGTACATTCACCAGGAAACACCCCACTGACATATTTACGACAGCATGCACGCGTGTCAATTCTGTTGGGTTTTTTTAGGAGCTGACATTTGCAGGAAATGCGGTTTTCTTGTTGGTAACGCTAGCTTCCTGCTAAGCTGGACACAAGCGAAGCTGTAATGTAGGTTGAGGGGTTGCAGACAACTCTGTAGCTCTGTCAGTCAGCCTCAGTGCAACACCACCTCCACAATCAACTTATTGTTTCAGACAGCCGTGGACTCGGGTTGCTGCTTGGTGTTGTGTTTGTGCATGTTGCCGTGGGAGAGGAAAAGAAAAACAAGAAAGACTGGATGCATCGAAAATATAAGCAGGGTAAACAGTCGATCACATGCAATCAGTAAAGGTCACATATCAAGGCAAAACCTGCATTTTATTTCGAGATGACAGTCGATGTCAGTTGTTTTCGGGACATCCCACTGCTCTGTTGTTTACACCAGTCCAGCACCGGCCCTCATCTGTAAACAATCGATAAAACACGTGTAATCATGATCTCAGGGTGAAGCCCATGAACGCATCTCGAAACTGTGTCCATTGAACCGTACGCTATCTAAAGCCCGTCTTTATTTATTTAAACCTTTCACTAAAGGATAAGACACTGGATTTTATTTATTTATTTATTTTGCTCCCAATTTGATTATTTTACGGATTATTTCACGGTGACGTGGTGATTGAATATAATGTCTAATCATCTGGAGGTGCCAGGGTCATAGCCAGCATTTTATTCAAGCGTCCAAGTGCAATTTCTCCGCACTCCAGGGGTTTTCAGTTCCGTGTCTGACCCTTTGCTCTGATCTCTGTGGGGACATAAAAAGAATTTCCCTCATATCACTTCAGTTCCTGCTGCGTATTAATGTGAAAAAGTGCTGGAGCCATCTTGGCAAGATGTTGTGATACAGTTTGTACCTTTTTAATTAATTTTAAAACTATTTCATTGTCTTCATCTTTCATTGATATGAAACACATGGTAGCGTATTATGTTGCATAAATTACATATCCACAGCTGAGACCTGTGTATAATTGTGTTAACCAAACTGTTGTGTGAATGCACAAAAAGATAACAAAGTTTATGTGTGTTTTGTTAACTTTTACCAGATTGTTGGACCCTCTCTTGTGTTCATGTGTTAACCTGCGTCTACTTCACATAGACCTTTGCATCTCTCTTCAATCTTGACTAAAATGTGATTGGATGTCCATTGTCTTGTTTGGGCTTTTATCACAGGATTCTGTCCTTTTTCCGGGGAGCTCAGCAGCAGTAACATGAGCAAAGCTCCTTCAAATAAAGCTTCATTGTCTGGGTGTATTAGCTGCCAGTGGATCAGAATGTGAGCTTGGCCTCGGGCTGCTCAGCGTGACGTCTGTTCTCCAGGCCCACAGAACTCTGTCAAATGACAGTGAACAGCTTTATGTTGCGCAAAGCCTTTTTTTATTATGAATTTGAATGTTTTTATCAAACAACTAAACGTTGCCCTGCAGATGTCTGTGTTCAAAGTGATGTGATTATTTGAAATGATCAGCGTTGTCTGTAAAAGATACCTACGTTATTTGTTGTCTGGTTCCAGGAATAGAGCATGGCTCAAGTGAAAGTACAGACCTCAGCACCCCTGGCTGGTCCTGGCCTCTCCCCCGGAGTTCCCCCGACGGCCATGGCCAGCCCAGGATCCCTGGGTCTGCAGCCCTCCGTCAACGGCACAGGCCCGGCCCCCACACCCGCCTGCCCTGCTCCTGCAGTCGGATATGGGGACGCCCCTGTGTCTGCCACATCGCCAGGTAGAACCCCAAGATAAGAGGAGGGGGAAAGGGGAAAGGAAATGATGAAATGAGTTTGTGGTCTTGATTATTATTCATGATATTTTGTTTGTTTGATTCATAATAAAAAATGAACCACTTTCATCTCATCTGCATTTTTGAATTGCCGGAGGAGGAGGAGGACGTGAATGAGATGAAATGTTCCAGTGTTGCAAATGTGCCAGCATTGTACAGTTATTGTGTAGTTATGGTTGTTATATAAGAATATTTATTTTATGACTAGAAAAGAATATCAGTCAATTCAAATGACCCTTTTGTCTTGGTATTGTCAGAACAGACCTCGCTGTTGTTAGACAGTCACCTTTTCTGCTCTTGAACCACACTGGGTTTGGGTCGCTGAAGGTTTGCACTCAACCTGCCTCAAGATTAGTATTGTATTTGGGTGTGAAATGTGTTGCTCTATTATCATTAAATCGACTGCTCTTTAAACCATAGTAGTGAATCTCAGACTCACTTACTAACCTGGCAGATCCTGTAGTTTTCAGGTAAATCACGATACACCTGAGATCATCATCTACGGCAGAGAGAAAACATCTTGAATAAATGTTTTTGTCACTCATGGATTGGCCCATTTGGGTTTCGTTTCTTGTGCGTGGCAGTTACATGTGAACTTTGTGTTGTACAACATTTCTGACATGTAAATGCTACATAAGATGCATTCTACACTATACAAATATCTAATTATAATTAAAATTAATGTATCTTTTAAGGAGATATTTATTGTGCAAGTCCAGTTCCTAAAAAAGTTGGAAGGGTGTGTGTAACGAAAAAGGTGTTGCTGACAATAAATTCACAATAACAAAATCAATTATGTTGATAATGCATGTATATATTAATGTCTCCAGCGTTGTAACCATGCTGTTCAGTGTAACACATATTCTGCTGTGCTCTGTTAAAGGCCCGCCCCAGGAGAACATGGCAAACCCTAAAGAGAAAACTCCAATGTGTTTGGTGAATGAGTTAGCCCGTTTCAACAGGATCCAACCACAGTACAAGCTCCTCAATGAGAGAGGCCCTGCACATGCTAAGGTACACATGACACTTAAAGTTGGGAACAGGGATTGTCTTTCATCTGTTACAACACCCAGACAGTAACACTTAACTTTCCCAAATTGAGTCATGGTGGCATCACAACAAATTTATCTGTTATGAAAGTGTAAACCATTTAAAAAAATCTCTGGATTATATTCAGTCGTATTTGGAAATGATCTGTCAGCGAATCGGTTCACAAGTTTCCCTTCATACTAAGGTGACACATGCTAATTTATGACATTTCCTCATGTTTTTGAGTTCTTTTCATAAATGAATATGTAATAGAGCTCTTACCATATGGGTTCCAGGGGGATGTTGGTAGAAATGTTGCTGTCGGGTAACGCATCTCCCTCTGTGTGTCACTGTTTCAGATCTTCACAGTGCAGCTGACTCTTGGGGAGCAGGTGTGGGAGGCAGAGGGCACCAGCATCAAAAAGGCCCAGCACTCCACAGCCGCCAAAGCGCTGGAAGAGAGTGTCCTTCCCAGGCCAGCGCCCCGCTCCCCTAAAGTGGACATCAACAGCAACCCA
Source organism: Scatophagus argus (assembly GCF_020382885.2). Lineage (NCBI taxonomy): Eukaryota > Metazoa > Chordata > Actinopteri > Scatophagidae > Scatophagus > Scatophagus argus. The sequence continues at coordinate 5,170,475 of NC_058510.1, forward strand.
GGTACCTCAATCACAATGACATTAGGCTGGAGTTTTTGCTAAGAGTTTGTCTGTGAGGGATTACAACTTTAAAACTACTTGTTAGTGATGTGTTAGACCTGTTAGTGATGTGTTAGATGTGTTAGATAGCTGATCTTATACAGGTGCAAATGAACTATTTACCTCTGGCAGTTGATATGGTGAAAGCTAAGGAGAAGTTGGGGCACTTTGTTTTCTGACCTGGTAGAGCGTGGACACCATGCACTGAGGCTGAAGTGGGCTGAGGTTAAGGGTGAGAGGAAGAAACGTGTTTGTTTCACGATGGTTCAACACCTTCTTGACTCTACGATTAAATGGAATGCTTTGGTATTTTTGCTGTTCACCTGGAGGACTTTGGTTTCCAGGTGTGGCTCTTAAGCCACTGGATATATTTAGTTAATCTGTGTTCGGAACAAAGCCAGTACAGACCCTGTCTATAAAGCCTGAGTGCAGGCTTATGTTTTGTCTCTGGCTGAATTAATACTGTTACCCTGTCTTACCTCCCCTTCCCTCTGTGGCATTGTTGTCGTAAAAGACCTCATAGCTGACCTCTTGAGGGGATTAAGAAGGCCCTGTGATAGGTTATGCAACACCAGTGGGGAGGTGTGGGCTGAACACTGCAAGCGTTGTACACAGTCAGACAGGTAGTAAAGCTCAGCAGTTTTTAGGCTGACATCCTCATAGTTTAACTTGTGAAGTCAGTTGATGCTCCTGTGTTGTTTTCTCAAGACTTAATTTAAAGCCTGAGAGACATTTTTCAGCTTTTAAAGTTCAGTTTCCTTTTGTCAGATGCCAGTATTTCATACATTATTTGGACATCTCTTGGTATTCAGTGTTTACCACAGATTTCTGTTGCCTTTGTTTTAATCTCTCGGATTTATTTTAATATGCAGGCAGTATAACACCCACAGTGGAGCTAAACGGTCTAGCCATGAAGAGAGGGGAGCCAGCTATATACAGGCCCTTGGATCCCAAGCCCATGCCCAACTACAGAGCCAACTACAACTTTAGAGGGATGTTCAACCAAAGGTGAGCTCCAAAAACTGAAACCACTGTAGTCCCCAAGCTATGTAACGACCCTGTAGTATTATTCCTCTTTCTTTCAGCTGACAAACTACTCATCTGTGCACTACAGCATCATTTGTAGAACCATCATAATTAGAACACAGCCTGGTTAGGTCAAAGTGTGGGTCAAACAGCCGTTCTGTTGCTTCCTGCTATACGTGTTCACTTAATTTGTGCTTTACACTCCAGCTGTTCATATTCAGTGCAGCGCTGTTGGAGTAAACACAAACAATGACAACACATGGACTACATAATCACCTGGATTTGAGTTCAAAGCTGAAACTTGAGTGCATGAAATGCCAGCTTTGTGGTGAATTGGTAGTTGGCCTAAGTGCAGAGGAAAACTTGAGATCTGCGAATCTGCTGAAATGTGGAGATGTTCTTGGTGTATTTTGAATGGCCTCATTCGGTTTTGTTTCTTTGAACCCACTGGCTCAGATGTGTGTCAGACATGGCCCTCCGCTCCATATGTTTTCTAAACTGATGAATGTGGTGCCCTCATGGGGTCCCTTTGTGCTCCGTCTCTGTCAACTTTCTTTCTTCCCCTCATTTTTTTCCCCTTTACTGCAGTCATCCAGCCATTTCCAAAACTCCATAAAAATGCCACAGAGGCGCAATTAATGATCCCACCTCCCTCAGTGAAGGAATGTTAGTTAGGAATTTGGATGTGTTGACTTGAATAACATGAAAACCAGGTACACTGTGGACACTTTCTGTGTCTGGTAAACAACAACAAGAAAATCATAAATCAAGTAGGGTAGGAAAAATGTGAAGCATGTGCTTCAAGATAAATCTTCTGTTTTTCCTTTGCGGCAATTTCACTGAAATGTCAGCTTAATATAAATATTTTATCGTAGCACTTTATGGTGTTATTAGTCTTCTAAATATTATGATATAATTTTCATTACAGAGCCAAAGTGACATGAGTTTGCATACAGTTTACAGAAGCTGAGTTATGTGTCTCCAGAGCACACTCTGTTCCTGAGAACATGGCAAATTTCAGGAAGTCGGTGTTCATCTAGTTAGTTTGATATGCCAGGTGTTATTTTCAGATGTTGTGATTACCTCCAGATGGCAGTGTTTCCTCATTTTTAAAAATCCAATTGCGCTGTTTTCCTAAGGTGATTGAGCGCCCATTTTGTAACAGGCATGATAAGAATGTGGTGATTTTAAAATAGGTTTTCACAAGTATGCATCTCTGCGATGTAATTTATAGTATTTGCGTGTAAAGCATTGTTTTTAAAGCACTAAACACAGAAGGCTGCAACAGGGAGTAGGCATGCATGTCTGTTTTGGTTTTTACGTAAAATTTGGCTTATTAAAGTCCTATGGTAAGGTATTCTGATGCCAAATGTGTGGGATTTATTTTAAAAATCGTGGACACATTGCCAGAAAATGTCAGTGAATCAGTTGCGGTGTTGGGTAACTGAGTCTAGTCAGCAGACAGTCTAGCATCTGGCTCACATCTTCTTCTTGATCCATGCAGGAACAAACAGGGGGTGAAAGACAAATGTCTCTGGGGTGGTGGAGAAAATCTGTTTTCCAGCATCTGTCTGTCAATGTCATATGTCACAGTGATGAGTTTCTAAGTGAGAGGCTCTGTCTGTTCCTCATGGTCTGCTTTGTTTTCTTATGCTGCTTTGTAAGGAAGAGAAGGGGTTGAGGGGATGTGTGTGTATGTGTGTGTGTCTGCATACAAAAAGACACATATATTTTCCCAAGGTCACTTATGTTTTCATAAGGTCTCTGTCTTTCAGTGTGGTCGAGCCCCAGATTAATGAAAGCAAGACCTTGTGAATATGAATTCTCTTCATCAGACGACTAACTACGTGGCGGAGTGACAGGCCATATCTACAATCAGTCACCTTAATGATGCTGCATGGAAGCGAAGGTTTCCATATGCCCATGCCCTTACTTATTATGATGAATAAGAGTGATCTGGAGTCATGTTGATGGAAAATCTTACCATAAAAAGGGCAGCCTGGCTCTGATCCATCAGCACTCTAATCACCACCAAGACCAGTATTGATTCATTCAGAAAGTGCCCTGATGAGAAAATATGGCAATAATATGAAACGTGCATTTATCAGCGTCTTAATGAATCTTATTTATGGCGAAGGGCCTGTGCAGAATTTCTTACCATTCAAGTCGGTGTTAAAATCAGTGCTTCATCTCTGTTATCCTGCAGTCATAAGCACACCATTGTTCATTCTCAAATGCTGAACACACGCTCTTTTACAATGTTTTTCAGCTTATTCAGTCAGTTACTGAGCTGCTGTGAAACACAATACGGAAATTCAGTCCAAATGTGTCACATAAGTAATCAGTGAATCGTGAAAATATTTTTATTATCAAGAAATGTGACTTCATCAAACTTTTCCATGGGCTATCACCGACTCCCGTGTTATCATTGGAACACCTGATTCCGATGACTCACACAGGGTTCCTCCAGTCCATCCACGGCGCTCCCAGCTTTCCCCCTGCTGCTTCGATCCCAGAGGGGGCGGGGGTGCCTGCATTCTGTCAGAGTTGGAATTTGGATAGGACTTTCCCTGTTAGAGCAAAGCCCAACTGTCAGAAGCCACCCAACTCCTACGGGCCCTCATTTGGTTATGACCGTAAATTATGTCAGTGGAAGAATAGTGGGCTGAATGATTGGGGGTGCTTTACTTTGTGACATTTCCTCCTGTGATGATATTCAGATACTAACCTGGTCGTTACTACTTTCTCTGCAAGAAACAGTGCCTAACTTTATAAAGTGATCATATGCTGCTGTTGCATTCACAACTCATTGTGCTGCCTAGGAGTAGCAAAAAAATCACTTATTACAGGTTTGAATGCAAATCTGGGAATGAATCACCTGTTAGGACAAAGGTTTGGAATATTAAGAGAAAAAATCGGATTGATTAGAATGCACATTTAATTACCCCTTTTGTGCTTGATCATTTGAGTGCGCCGCCTCCTTTTCTTGACACTGTCATCTACCAGTGGCATTTGATGAGCCCTCCTCACCACAGGAGAACTGCATCTGCTATGCCGTCATGCATGGCGGCATTGATGAACAGCAGTAAAACATCTATCACTGTGGCATTTAAGCTTCAGATACACATATCAGTAGCTCTAAACGCTTGAGACTTTGCTGAGTTGACTTTTGATTGTGTCATATGAAGGGTTAAAATGTATTATGAATGTCTTCTAGTTTTGCTTAGAACTGCATGGCCATGTCCTTGTAAAATCGATTACACATGCCTCAGTGACGCAGTGTGTGTATGTATATGTGCATGCCCATGTGAGAAAGACAGTTGCCATGGAAAGATACTTGTCCTTGGGGAAAAAAAATGAATAGCCTTCTCATGCCTACAGGACATCAGAATAACACCAGACAGCAAAACTGCGGCACCCACACAAAGAGCGCACACGCATACACAGGTGTACTTTGTCATCTGCATCTCTAATTGGGCCACCCCGGATCACTGAAAAGGCAAATCTGCCCATGAGCGCTTTTCTATATTCTAAATTTCTTCTCATGTCCTCCTGTGTGGACGTATCAGATGTCCTCTGAGGTCCCCTTCACACACGTAGTCGCCTTTTTTTTTTTCTCCCACTCAGGTTTATTTTTATGCCTCTGCGCCAGCGATACCCGTGACCGTACACTTTATGTCGTCAGGTTGTATGTCTGTCCATCAGATTCTCATGAACGCAGTATCTTTTCAGCGCTTTATCAGAATTTCTTCAGATCTGACACAAATGTGACACAAATGCTTGGACTGAACCGATGGATAAGCTGCTTAGACTTTGGCCATCAAGGGTCACTTTGACCTCGCAGAACACGTTTTTAGCCATAACTCAAGAATTCATGCAATAATTATGAGAAAAATTTCACAGAAGTGTCTAGTACGGTGAAATTATGTGATGACATTTTATATCCAAACAGTCAAAAGTCAAATTCAGTGTGACATCATGATGTTTTCTGTCCATTGTTCAACACCAGAAGGGCAGATTGTGACCATATTTCAGATTTGGGTGGATACTGAGTTGAGTCCCCACCTTGAAACTGTGCTGATTGGATAGATCACTTTTTAGAATGAGTTGACATGGATATAAACTGCAACTGGTTTCTTAGCTAGTTTTTAAATGTCTTACTGGCCTGTTGGTGTGTACAATTAATCAGGACACTGTGTGCTCTTTCACCCACTCAGGCATGCTACAGATATGGTTTCTCTTATCAGTCCCATCATCATCATTGTCCAAAAACAAAAGGGAGCAGCCAAAGCCCACAAGGTAGAGACTTCAGAGGAATAACTTTTTATTGCATTACGTGTTTTTTTTTTTTTTTTTTTCAACAGCCACCTATCTACGTACCTCAGTAAATCAGATGCATTCGCTCACATAGTTCATAAATTACCATGGGCGACATGCCAGAACAAAGTATAATCTGTCCAAATTGTACAGATGGGTGTAAACTCATAAAGCTGTGTTTTATCGAGGAGACTGGGGGTGGAGGAGTGGAATACAGGTCCAACATAAACAAATGCTTCGAGTGATTTGTGCTCAACAGACTCAGTGACACAGAAGTCTGGTCTCTCCTTTCATCTCCTCTCCTCTGAGTGGACTTTGGTGTTTGTGTATCCCTGTGTGTCCTCCCCTCCTCTTTTGCCTTGATGTATTGAATGTAAAAATGGACGTATGAAACAGGTTGCATCATTAGAAATACTTTTTTAAATTCTGCCTTTGAGTTTTGGCAAGGTCAGCAAATACAAATTGTTCCTTGTTCCAGGAATTTGTACCCTTCTTTTACTGTATTACTCAAAAGTGATTTTTCTTCTCACCAACTGGGTAGCTCACCAGGGTCCTGTTTCCCAGCATTGTTGCTCATCAGTTCTGCAAAAGTTTTAGCACATTCATCTCCCATATTAGCAAATCAAAACTTGTGTACCTTCAGTAGGTCTGCTTAATGGATTTTCTGCAGTTGTTTGTGATCTAAGCTCTTGGATCGCCCATTTCCATAAATAAGCATCTATATTGTTGTTTCTCCAGTTTACAGGTGTTTGCATGGGTGTGCTTTCTGCGTCTCGGTTCATGTAACTGTGAGTGGGAGGACAGGTTCCTTATTTTGGGGAAGCAGACTCCTAAGTTTTAACTCAGTCCGCATCAAAAGCACCGATCGCTGAGGGGAGTACACACATCCCAATCTATTAGAAAAGTATAGTTGGTTTGGTCTGAACTGTCCCTGCAGCACACATACACACTTTTGGGTGCCTTTTAGGTTGCACACTGCAACATTTTCAGAGTACTGAAAGTCAAAACAAAGTTTGTTCTCTTCAGTGATGCTGCACTTCTTCTTTGGTGGTCCTACCAGTTGAGAGCTCACATGGAAACAGGGGAATATGAGCAACTGTCACTGACATGGTGTAATTGGTTTGTGTCGCACTCTCAGCCAAAGTAAATCACACTGCAGCTCAAATATCCACATTTTGAGGGTGTCTGAACATGGCAGTTATTAGCAAAGCCGAGGCTGAACGGCATTCTCATCTGACTCAGAATAATCAAGGAGTAAAGAGAATTGTGCCCAAAGATAATTTAACCAGTGCATGAATCCCTTTTGTTATTGTCTCTTATATATGCTGTTCTGTTGAAGATTATACAAAAACTGTAGTCTGAAAAGGTTCAAATGTGCATTCATCTCTGATGCACACTAACTGTGGACTGCTCATTAATGTTGTCACATCGATTTTCAGGGGGACTGAATGGAGGCAGCTGAATTGCTGACAACAGCCAATTAAGATTTTATTTTGTTTGTTTATCAGACAGTAAAATAAGTTGCATGTTGCCCCGAGAGATGCCCATATAAAAAGACAAAGGAAAATCTTTTGCAATCAGAAAGGCTTGTTGCAACAAGTTGGCAATAACAAATTTATATTAATTCTTTGAAAATGGCACAGGGGTGTTCATTTTTTTCCCCAACAAGGCAATTCGTTTTCCCTTCTTAATGACAATGTCCATAAAACAGCAGGTCACAATGTAATGTTCTTAATGAGGACAGCAGGGTCTGATTTTAGACTGATCCCGAGCCAGTCATTCCTCTCAGCCAGCCAAGTCTTAACAATTGGCACTAGAAGGGCAAAAGGGTTAATAAGTAGTTTTTTTTTACAGAGTCACATAAACGCACACATGGTGTAATTGCTCTGCACACACTGGCAAGTCTTCTATTTCTTGCTGATATTTTTCTGTGCTTGAGGAGTCAGAAATCTTCGTGCACTGCCTGTTCTTATTCAGACGAGTGGTTGCTTTTATTACCAACGTAATGATATCGGCCCTTGTTGTTTTTTTGTTTTGTTTTGTTTTTAACTTTGTAAGTCCATGTGCATTTTTCCCCATGGCATGCTACCTGTCAGTAACAACACCATAAATCTATCGTGTTTGGAAACAATACATGATGTACAGCCGTGACTCAGCAATAAAGTGTGACAGGAGAGCCGGGGTCGGTTTACATGAGGCTGTGACTTCTCGTGAGCCAGGCATGGGAGGAGGGCACAGAGACAGCACACTGATTACAGAGCTCGCACAAAGAGAGCTTTAATCTCTTGTTCAAAATTGAAACCACAACAAACAGTAAAAACAATGAACGCTGTCAGATTGGACAATTTAATTAAAATAAGCAGTGAAACGTCCGTTTTATGCCCTACGTCTGTTAGCAATTCTTGATGAATAGCTGTTGTCGGTAAAGGCAGTGATATGAGTAGAGACACCAGCTGTCTGCTGACAGAGACACACATACACTGGAGGGATATGAGGTAAGAAAATACATTGCTCCCCTGGTGAACCTTAATGAAATCCTATAGAATGTAAGGTTTGGTTATATTAAACTGTAAAGTGAGAGCTATAGTGACCGGTTGAAAGCCTTGGATCGTGAGCCAACATATTATCGAGTTAGAGTTTGCACTTATTGCGTTTTACACATGACTGGTTTGATGAATGATGGAAACAGTGTCCATTTAAGCATTCAGGAAGTTTTTATTCCACCACAAGATTCACGATCTCATGCAATCCAACACTGATGGTTTGACAGCACATAAACCATTTTAATTCCTCATCTTCACAGCGAACGAGTGTAGCGTCTCTGAGTCAGAGCTGCCTCAGGGGGACTTCTGATTGAATAACATCATGTGGCTTCTCTGAGACCGCTACAAGTCTCGCACACGTAGTTTCTCATTATCACTTTAAGCCTGTTTGTTGGCACTTAGAAACACCTTTTTCTACACGTTCTAAACTGCTAATTAATTATCATCTAGCTAGCAAGCTACATTTTTAAAAACTTTATTGGAATGCAAAGGCTTTATTTATGCAGTTAAACAGCTTATGAATTGTCTCACACTTATAATACGCTTTGTCTGTGTGTACCATTGATTGTCAGTCCATTATAAAGTCTCTTTGTGTGCCTGTGACCAGGTGAGGTGGCCTTTTGACATAATTGGACATCATTGGTTGTGCGATAAAGCTCAGTCATTCACTCCATATATTCTGGATCTGAACAGATATGAATGTAAACTGCAAACTGACTGGAGGGTAGAGGCATACAACTGCAAGGTGCTAAATCTAATTTTACGTTTATTAAAACCACCGCTTAATTTTTTTCAGTGAAGACTGAAATTGACATTTGTGGGTTGAAACAACCCCACTAATCTTTTTGTGTTTCATGTACTACATGGAAAAATATTGCTTAACAAGCGGCTACTGACAGTAAACTAATTTCTTGTGAAACCACAGCTCCGCCATCACAATGAATCTGTTTCTCCCATGTGGATTAGTGGTTCCTAACCCCCATCTCCCATGAGAGTTGGCTTTTTGAGCGCTGTGTTTACTTGACTACATGGATTGTTTTCTCACACCACCATGTATTTTTCTACTTTAGCCATTGCGTGAAGCAGAGAGGAAGAAAAGCAATCAGTGATGGACACAGTGAATGAAGTATGGAAGTTGGGAGGGAGAGAAAACAAGTAAAGGTGGGAGGAAAGTGCAGCTGGTGGAGGAGTGAGCCTGTCCAACTCTACCCCCCCTTTCCCCTCATCCCAGCACAGCTTCATCCCCTTTACAAGGCTCTGAGTCATATCTGTGTGTATGTGTAACTGTGGATTATTGTATACAACCATTTGTGTTTGCATGTGTGGCCAGTAGATGTCTTGGTGGTCAAGCTCGATGACGCTGAAAGGCAAAGTCAGGCAATACGCCCCCTCATTCCCGACTTATTTGTCTGTGTTTGACTGGCCCACTTTCTCCTGTCTGCTGCTCATTGCTGTGGTAGACTACACACTGTATGTTTATATATGTTTCCATCACCATTCAGACGCCTGTATCCTTATCAGTGTTTCTCACTGATTTCTACACATCAAGAAATTGAAGTATGCAAATGTAAATGACACATTCATCTAAAGCCAATTCTTACATTGTTCCACCCTCTCGAAAGTGAATATTTGTTGCACTAAACGGCATTAAAATTAATATGTTAAATATTAGGACGTTATTAGAACCCTTTACAGTGTAACACTTTGGGCTGTCCTTGACAACAGTTGACAGTGAAATCTGTGGTTTGGATCCTACTGTGAGCCACGTTCGATGGCCAATTTAGCCTGTCAAAAGTTTAGAAGCAAAATCCAACAGTGTGACTGCTAATTTCCCCCCACGTTTTCAAACCAGCCAATCAGAAAACCCATTTCCCCACTTTGTCGCTTTTGCTAAGTGTGCACGCTTCCCTCCACTCACCCTTCTCTTTTGAGATTGAGGTGCCAACACTACAAGCAATGCTCATTTGTTGTCGCACTGCCTTTTCGTTTTTATTGATTGGAAGAGTACACCAACAAAGCTCAACAAAAAGGCAACAAAAGAACCTGATAACGCAGACCAGTCAAAATGACAGCACCGTATCATCCAACAGTTTTCAAGTCCATTATCACAGTGGCAGACCAAGACGAAGAAAGACCAGTACACAAACACATAACAGCCATATCCTCTATGAATGCAAGAGCCCAACACAACAATCACCTACATGCACACCCCCTACCTACCAAGGTAGGAAAGGAAAGGTGACCATGGTTCTTGGCATGGAGTGAGCTGTGTGGTTTTTGCACATCTATAGCTATAGCTATTGATATGACCTACCAGATGTCACTTCGTGTAACGTATTGTAATATATATATGACTTATGAACTATGGAAACTAGTGGCTGCTGTGAATGTTGATGAACCCCAAAATAAAAAGAAAGTCAAGCTAGACCTAGACTTCACTTTCCTGATCCCTTTGGGATGACTCCTTCAGGGAAATTGAATTAAGCTAGTGGTTACCCGTTTAGTTCGACGCAGCGAAGAAAGAGCTGTTTTTCTTCCATACAAGCATTTAGGAAGGAAACAATTTTCAATGCCACAGAGGAAAATAATTTCCAACAGAAATGTCACCCTGTCATTTATAGTAATAATTGCAATGCCATATCTCCCATTTCCCAGTCGGACTGTGTGTGGGCTCACCTTTGAATGTGTCTGTGTGTGTCTTTGAAGCTGGAGCTGATTTGGAGCTGCAGCAAAGATTCTGACCTCAAAGAGTAAAATTCATTACTCACTGCTAAATGCTGACGAGTTAGCATTTGATCGAATTGTGGTATCAGTCGTTTTTTTATCAGCAGCAGATACACATACAGGCGCTTTCTTTCTGTCTTTCTTTCAGCAGTCTCACATACTCCCTACAGGTGTCCTGGTCCAATTCCCTCTCTGTAGCAATAATAATAACAAAAATAATAATTGATAACACAGTTCAGGCAAATCCAGCCAGCATGTGCCGATTTTTGTACTGGAAACAGAGCGCTGACGTGATTTTTCTTTCCTTGCCCCCACCTTTTTTTTTTCTCTTTTTTTTTTTTTAAAAAAACTGCGTGATTTTAATGTGTGTGCATGTGCTTGCCTGTGTTCTTGGATGACTTGGCTTGTGTGCAAGCCACTACTTTCCCACGTTGTAGACTAGGGTCTCCCAGAGGCCTCCCTCCATGTCCCTCTCTCTCTCTCTCTCTCTCCCCTTCTCTCTTTCTCTTCCCTCCAACTCTCTCTCTTCCTCTCTGCACCTGTACTCGGCGCTCCAGCCCCAGCTGCTCCCATCTCAGCTCGGCGCTGTTGGCTGAAGCCCATGTTGCACTTGGCATGTCCTCTGAGACCCTGGGGCCACACTTGACGTGCGAAGGCCAGGCAGGCCCCCGCCCAGGCAAGGCTCCCGTGGCCAGGAGGAGCCGAGAGCAGACAGATGAGAGAAGGGCTGTGGGCTGGAGAAAGACCTGCTGGAATTCTGGGAGTAAAACGCTGACTCATTGTTAGGTCTGCTGAGCAGGAGATTGAGGAAAGACATGAGGAAAGAGAGAGAGAAGAGGGGAGGAGATGTGAACAGAAAGGACAGATGTGTTGTTAAGAGTTACTGTTAGTAAAGAGTCAGTATTTATGGTATTCTGGAAAACAAGTCAAAAATGTTGACATTTAGCTTCTGAAGATCTTAATCATGTTGATTACAACTTGGGTCTTATTTTAGTTGAAATAGAGGAATTTTACCAGTTGATGAGATCCGGGAACATGGGGCATGGCTGATCATTTAGATGATAAGGCAGGTTGTAAACAAGCCAAAAATTGATCAGTCATGTGGAGTGGATTGTTAAGTTAAAAATGAAGTGTTGGAGTTTGTTTACAATCTGAGTGATGTGAGTGTTCATGTTTCTTACCCCATCTGAGCATTGTCTTCTACCCATTTCCAGATGTCAGCCATTAAATTGGTGAGTACAGTGTTATTATTGCCAATAGGAATGATGCCGTAAACTACCAAGTTAAGAGTCCAAGTCATAATAAATCGTATTTATACTGTAATACACTGGCCAGTCTGTCAGCACTTCAGAGGCAGTTTCATTATGAAGCAATATCTTCATTTAAAACATTTATTTGTGAAGCAGTATTTTTTCTGACTTTAAAGCCCTGTGAGCCGCGTTTGTCGCTCCATCCGTTGGTGTACACGACATCCCATCTTTTATGTAACACTGTCAGCCAGTTAAAAGTTTCACATATCCAATGAATGCCTTTGGTATAGACTTTGGGTTTTGTAACCTTTTCAACACACTGAGGGAAAATATAAAACCCCGAAAGCATAATATTTCCTCTTTAATGTCAAGCCCTGTAAAGCCTTGTAAAAAAAGTGTACCTGCTAAACGTTAGCGTGCTATCCTTGCCATTTTAAGTGTGTTAGCACACTGTTTGATACACTGCATTTTGGGCTAAGAACTGCAATCACAACATCACAGGACTGCTAGCATGGCTGTGAACTCAATGAGAATTAATGACTTGAAGAAAGTCATGTTGTTCGGTAAATAAGTTCACATTATGAAAAGGGAGCATTTGTAGTTTTCAAACATATCAAAAAGAGCTTGTTGGGCTACTGTTGAATAAGGTGCATTAAACATAGCGTATTGAATCTCACGGAGACACAGCTGCATTTCTGTAAAGGTTGTTTTCATTTTCTTCAGTCTGTAGTTATGGTATAAACTCTACCGTGTTCACCATTGATTTCCATTCCCCAAGCCCACTGACTTGACCATATATGAAAATATTGAATTCATTTTGGTAGTTTTGTCAAGACAGAATTCCATAAAGTTCAACTGAAGGAGGACAGGGAGACGGATATTAAAGTTTGGATTACTCTCTTCTGTGGTTAACTTTCCCACTATTTCTCTTTGCTTGTCCTCAATCCGGCAGACATTCTCAGCCCTTCTCCCCCTGACCCAGGAGGGGGGTATCACACACGCGGACTCGCAGACCTCTAAATCTGCCCGCTGACAGCTCAGTCCCGCTCTGTCAGGACCCAAAGAAAGAGAGGAAAATCTATGTTTGGGGCCATAAGAAAGAGGAGAAGATATATATGTCGCTGTGCTTTGTTTGGCATCCCTAAGCTGAGATTCAATAGCAAAACATCAGTCAAGTGGTTCTCCAACAGGCTATTGTGTAGTAATTGACCCTGATGAATTGGTGGGCCCTTAATTTGGGAACGGTGTAAAAGTCTGAATTGACATGGCCCAGAATGTCTGAGCTTGTCCCTTCCCTTGCTTCTCATATATATCGTATACCCCATATAGACAAAAGTATTGATATGGCTGTTTTTCAGGGGTTGGGCTCGGCCTCTTACCCCCAGTGAAGGGAAATCTTAATAATTCAGCATACCAAGACATTTTGGACAATGCTGTGCTTCCAACTTTGTGGCAACAGTTTGGGGAAGGCCCCTTTCTATTCCAGCATGACTGTGCCCCAGTGCACAAAGCAAAGCTCCATAAAGGACATGGTTGGATGAGTTTGGTGTGGAAGAACCTTTGGGATGAACTGGAACGGAGATTGTGAGCCAAACCTTTTGGTCCAACATCAACGTCTGACTTCACAAATGCTTCACTGCGTGTATGGGCAAAAGTGTGTGTGTTTAAACACCAAAAAAAGGAGTTTTTATGCTAAATATTTCCTTCTTCCCTCTGTTGTTGTGTTAATGCCAGGTACCATTATCCTGTTCCTAAGATCTTCTATGTGCAGCTGTCTGTGGGGAGTCATGAGTTCATTGGAGAGGGACGCACCCGCCAAGCAGCCAGACACAGTGCTGCCATGAAGGCCCTGCAAGCTCTGCGCGATGAACCCATCCCAGAACGGCCGCCACAGGTAAGCACATACACACACACATCTGTATAAACTTAACAGGCACTTGCTGACTGTGAAGATCCCTGCCACAGTCTTTAGTGCATAACTATATAAGCTTAAATGGATTTCTGCCTGCCTGACCGTTTTGACTCAAATTGTTCTCCAGCACTTTTGTCACCTTGTGAGTGTTTTCACACCAGATGACCATCTTACCGTACTTGAAAACTCTTCCCTTAATGAAAAGTCAGAGGATTTTCACTTCTGATCTGTTAATGCTCTCTTTTCTAAGGGTTGCATAATGTTTTTCGCAGGTACTAAGATGAATGCATAACCAGCTTTTCATCAGATTGAATCTAAATCCGTCTGAGCTCTAATTACTTTAATGTATAATTTAATCTCTGCAGCCCCCTTAGTTTAGTCTACGCCTGGCAGGAGTGTATTTTCTCTTTATTTTGTCCTTTTTCTTTTTTACCTACTCTCAATGTCACTGTATCTTTCCAGAGTTTCCCCTCAGGCATTGCTGTTAACTGTTGTTATCATCTCCCACCGGAAATCAAATTACCCCATATCCTCACCGCCTGGCATCGCTGGTGGTTATTCAAAACGCTTTGGCTCCTCTCACCTGCCTGACTTGCTGTCTTGTGGCGTCAGCCTCCATAAATGTGCTCTTTGTTTGCTGCTGCTTCTGAGTCTTGCTTTACAAATTGAGGCACATTGTGTCTACGGTATAAGTCTGTCATTCTGTCTCTGCCTGTGTGTAAATGTGTGTGTGTGTGTGTGTGTGTGTGTGTTCTTGCATGTGTAAATGTGTGGACACCCTCAGGCTTTAAGTGTTACTTGTTACCATAGGCTGTCAATCCTTTATTTTGTGGAAGACCACAGTGAAATATCAGTGATGCTCCACTTGTGTTGTGTTTATACAGTATACTGGTAAACTAACAATATGTAACCTTTGGATACACTAAATCTTTGGTCAACTTTACAGGACTTCAGGCATTAAAACTTACACAATGAAAATGCTGGCTATATCGTAAATTCTTGCCAGTTACTTTCAAGACTTGTGATACTATTAAAATTATGGTATCTAAAGTTAAACAAACATACTTCCTCTTTGATAGGATGATATATTTTGTTCAGTAAAATAGCAAACCTCTTCCCATCTTTTGATATAAAAGCCCTTTGCCCTGTTACGAAATCAATTGCCCGTGAGCATAGATGTGAATGTTAAGCCCTCTGTTCGCCCACAGTCACTGTTCATTCACAGCAGCTCCTTCAGGGCGAGCGCTAATGTCTCAGAGTATTATATGGGCTCTTTGTTTGCTGAAGATTTTCCTAGGACTTTCGGTCCATTGGGTTTATAAGTAGAAGCAGCACCAAAGACAGATTTATCCCTTGATTTGTCTTTGTCACAGGATTGCTGCTGATCATTTTGGTCATTCCAGTTTGCACGCAAATACACTCCCACAGACACATGCAGATGCTCACAGCTTGTTAACTCACCCCTGAGAGGGGATTCACGTTATTAATCACACACATCACGAATAGTGGCAGAAGGACGTGTAACCATGAAAACCATGAATACATATTAGAACTGTAATGAAAACAGTTCACGAAAGAAGAATGGAGAGGGCCCTTGGAGCTGACTCTCTTCTTTCATGTCCACATATAATAAAAGAGAAAATGTATGTTTCAGCGACACGACACAAAGCACAGTGCTCACGCACGCACACGTGCCTCTCATCAGTGTGCGGTAGGTGTGCAGTGTACCACGTGACCGTGTTTCCTGTGAAATCCAAGAGATCTCTCAGTATGAATCATGCATCGTATCAGGTCGCACAATGAGGCAGGAGAAGGGAAGAGGCCCAAAGGGAAAGACCGCAGCCATTCAGGCTTAATCAGACAAAGAGCTGGACATGAGAAGATAAAGATCGAGACAGCAGTCCCATAGACAGTTGGCACCAAAAAGCCCCTTGTTGTATGGCTGATGATATGATCTCTATGGTGTGAACACGGTTTCTTTATTAGTAGAGGATACCAATAGCAAGTCTTCTATTCAGAGGTGAACAGTAATCGATTTTAACACTTTTGGTGTGTCTGATTCATATTTAAATTCCAGACTTCCAAATCCAGACTTAGTAATTAAAAAAAAAACCCATTAAACTGACTGAAAGTTCAGACCTGGTGTGGTGTTCGGTGCAGAATTACTTTATACTGTAGATTCAAGGGTGACAAATGTTTGAGATTGAGAGAAAAAATTCTATAGAAATGTTCTTATCTGTCTGGATCTAAAAAATGAGTTGTTATCCTGATGAAACCTGCTGGTGTGTTGACGTTTTCTCTCTTCATTGTCCATGTTTCACGCCTGATGAAAACTCAGATTTGAGCCCTTTTGAGCCCTAGTCTCTTCTTGCAGGGAGAGACATTTCATTATGTTCACAAATAATAATTTGAGTGTCTTAAAACAGAGTTAATGTGCAACAAGTCTCATATTTAGTAGACCATCACTTTAAGAGGCCTTCCTGTGCACACAGAGGACCACCAGTCGTGTCCTAGAATACTGAGTTCTTCTCAATTCCTTATCAGATAAGGATCACAGCCAGAACTGAGACAAGCTTCTCATTGCAGCAGCTTGGCTAACATCCACCCTATAGACGGGTAATTCTTGGTTTTATATGTGCCACAGTTTTGGGTCATATTTTGGCATAATTGGTACTTTAAAGCAAGGAAAAGATACATTTTCTTTCCGTTTATTATGAAAAATCTCCAAATTAAACAGTCATTGGCCATAATAGTTGCTTTGAACATTGAAAGATATCAGAAGTCATCTAAATGAAAACATTTTTTTTCAGTATTGCTCCAACTTAATAAAGCATCTGCACATGAAGGAAATTTATAGGCCTCAAGCACATTGTGTTCTACGATTGAATGCGGCTCATATGTCTAGCACTCTTATGGGATTCGTTATTGCTCTGGCCCAGAATGCTACGAGAACATCTTACGCCTCAGTCCATTTTAGCCATGCTTTGTGGATGCCATTTCAAATGAGTTAGCATCTTTAGTGTAGCTATTCCCACATTCATAATGTTTCCTGACATTTAGTTGGTTGAATGGCTTGCATTTATTTTAGGTTTTATACACTACTGGTTTTTCAGTTTGGATGGCCGTAATGCCTCCAAAAGGGGCACTAGGTTTGTGTAGCAAGGATCAGTACCTAAAGCTTTTACCATTCTGACCTCTGATTGTTTTCTCTCCTTTTCCAGAGCCCAGAGGAGAAAGGGGAAACTGAGGAAGGCACTGATGCCAGCAAATCAGAGATCAGCCTGGTCTACGAAATTGCCCTCAAGAGGAACTTATCTGTCAACTTTGAGGTGAGTAAATCATGGCAAAGTTAGGACATTGTATCATACAAACACCCACAAAAATTGACCATGTGACACCACTATTAATGGTATTACTGTGATATCATGTTCTTCCTGTAAGTAATCACAGAATGACTGAGAATTACATGAGTAGTCATAGTGTATTATCAGTGCTTGTGAAATGTCATAATGTGGTAAATATTACGAAAACTACGCTCATTAAAAACTGAAGGAGTCACTGATAATACTCTGTCCCCCAGTGATAATGAAATGTCAACTGTGCAAGTACATGCGTATTTACGCAGTTTTGCTTAATTTTCCCACCAGTGAGGTCATTTATCACACAGAGTGTCCAAAGAATGTGCGATCTCAGATGGATAACCTCGACCTTTTAAGGCTTGTGGAAATTTTCACGGTGTTAAGTTCAACATGTTGTTGGCCCGATGTACATCAGATGACATCGGTATGGGTTCTTGTGGTGTGGTCCTATTGATTTAAGGAGTTACTCAGCTGATGTGATGCCTATTTGTTTTTCTTTAGTAGTCAGCCTTGTGTACAATCCTGAGAAATAAAATGAATTAGGCTTTTATTTATAAAGTAGATATTTTTTTTAAAACGTGTGTTTAACAACTAGTATTCATTAGTAAATGATCACTTAAGTTTTAGCTGCAGAGTTTGATAAAACCTTTTCTAAGTTTAGCAAAAGTTTTTGATTTTCACACCTAAGACGCTGTTTTCTATTGCTTCAATGCTATATAATTAAAGGACATAAAACTGGAAAAATGAACATTTTTCTGTAATTCAACATGAATTACAACATCATCGCCCAAGTAGGTTTGCAATTAAGAACCCCACAAATGTATGCGGGTATTGCTAAATGAAATAAGTAGAGACTGAACCTTGAATTTATAAATAAATAAATCTGTGACCTGAAATTTTGCGCACCTTCACCTCCAAAAGAGACCAAACGTCTTTATTCTGTGACCCCACAGTACAATACACAGAGTCCAAATGAGTCAGAATTCAAAATCTGCCTTTCACATTTGGCAGATTCTAGGAATATGAGCCATTGTGGTTTCCAACCACAGGATGTAGTTGAGAGGCAGACAGAAGGGCAGAGCTGTTGCCTTGTGCTTCTCCTCTCCTCTGATGAGAATAATTGAATTCAAGTGCGGCCGCTCAATAACAAGCATCAAACTATCTTAATTTCAATGCGTTATAGATGAAAAGTGTTTCCAGCTGGAGATTTTCAGACTAATCTAACTTAAATGCGCTGCTTGACCAGCAGTGGTGCTTGTACTCTCACACATGTGAGTTATTCACACACCTGCAGCTGACTGTGACTGAGCTCTATTACCCTGACATTTCGTAACCAATCAGTCACTGTCGTCTGCTGTGCCAAGTCTTGAAAATCCAACTACAACAACTACTTATATTTTGTGATCAAAAAACATCCTATGCTGTGTGAAAGAGCACCCCTCCTCTTGACCGAAAGCAGTCATCAATGCGTGGTGGAGGTGGACAGCTGCAACGATGCTTGAAATGCTCTTTCGATGTCTTGGGAATTTCCTTTTCACGTCAGCACATTCTTAGTCAGCTTAACACCCAGTATGCGGTGACCATTACAGGGAAATCAATCTCAAGCCACCTCTGCACCTTTGTTTGTCCCGCTATGGTGATTTCTGTTTGGTAAGAACATACTTTGACTTCTTTTTTACTTTTGACTTCTTTTTGACTTTTGGCTTCTAAGAAAAGCTTTTGTAGCGGAGGTTAGTGGGGAGCTGCCCAGTGCTGCTACATTCTCCCACTGGACAAGATGAGGGGTAAGTGTCGTGCTCAAGATCATAGTTTTGCGTTGCAAGATTCCTCTGGACTTTAGAGGGAATCCTGCCACTGATTTTTCTAGCCATTAGAGCCACAGCCGCCAACTTCTCAATCTGTGAAGAAGTCTAGTCTGTCCTTACATGACCTACTGGGTCCGTTCTCTTTGGCTTTCACCGTATCACAGCTGACTCATCCAGTATTCACTCCCTGATTGGCCTCTCTTCTTCTACTGCACTCTGTCAGGTGCCAAAAACAAGGGAGGCTCAGTTTACTCTATGTGCCCCCTCCCTTCCTCTGCAAAATCCCTGCCCTCCCCCTATTCTACCATCACTCCCAAAAATCACACAAAGGGTGGTTGCGTGTTGAAGCTAAGGGGATAGGCGGATGGGGATGAGAGGAAATGGAGACAAGGATGGAAGGAAGGGAGGGAGACTCTTCTCAGTCTGTTGCCTTTGCTTGTTAATGAAAATTTACGCTACGTTGGAAAAGTTATCTGGAAAGCTGTGCAATCCTCCCCTCCTTTGTTCGATAAAACGCATTTGCTCATGAGAGCATGACATTGCTGTCCTTCCTGGAACTATTAATAATTTCTGCCAGCTAAATCTGGATTGATGTGATTCATCATATGTCATGTCTTTGTCACTGTCAGCAATTACGCCGCTTTCATTTTCAGTTCTGCCAAATTGGAAGCTGACAGCAGCGGTTTTTGAAAGCAGACCACAACCACATTCCTCCAAACACTTCTTCTCTCTTTGGCTCGCTGTCAGTCTGGAGACTGGCTGTTCATTATGGCTGTCTGATGAACTGTAAATCAGTAACCTCTCGCCACTTTGTCTTCCTTTTAGTGTTTGTCTGCAGCTAATATTCTTTGCCAATTGGCTGGTTTGTTCTGCCTTTGCTGTGCTTTAAATGGATTTCAAAGCAGAGAGAGTGGAAACAGGAAACGGGTCAGTTTTGTTTCACTGGTAGTTGATTACTTTTCTTTTCCCATGTGCCATGTCAAACTAAACTGTCCAAAGGCCAGACTGCATTGATACAATTATCCACTCCCTCTCCTGGCATGGCATACCTTTGTCTCCCCCTCATACCCCTGATGGCTCTCCAGTTGATTCACTCTCATCCTCAATCAGTGAGTTGCATGCAATATGCTCTCACACTGCCACTATGCTGTGGCTAGAGACCAAGTGTGAGTTACAGATGTCTCTATGGGTTTCCTCTTGCCCATTGGGTCCATTACATTATAACTCATTAGACAGAGTTTGGCCTCATCTCCTGTGCTGTTGTGTCACATTCCCTTTACCATGTCTTCTTTGACGCACTGAGAAGAAATGTCGAACTCTTTCAACTTGCACACGTGCATGCAGTTATTCATGCACCCTACACAAAACCGTAATGGTCATCTCATATGTGAACGCCTTTCACAGCAGCCATGTTTTCACATCCCCTCATCCCTGCCCTCACTGCGGCATGAAATTACCCGTGAGTCACTGCTAGCGAGTGTCTGCTTTCCCATCCCTCTGCAACGATGAGGGTCGTCGCCACCCTGAGAGCCAGTTGGCTCATTTAATCCCCCCGTCAGGCAATATCAAACAGATGTCAGCATCAAAGAGGAACCAATCTATAAATCACAGCTTGTGTGTTGGATCAGAGGCTCCCTTTCCAAGGAGGACACAAGAGAAGAGGGTCTGGGCCAAGAACCACCCATCTTACAAGAAGAAGCTTCCCTCGGGGCTTGTCCATCCACTGCTCGTCACAAAAGAGCCTTTCTTCCTTCTACCAGTCCCCTCCATTGTCCTACCCTGCTCCCATAGCCTGTTCTTCAGAGTACCTGAGGTCTCGCATGCACAGATCCTGACACTGCCCAGGGTATTGATGTCGCTATGAGAAGCCGGAGAGAAGGCCTCCCATGTTAGAGAAAAGATGAGATGAAGAGACAAGAGGAGAAGGGTGTTTGGGGAAAAAAAAATCAACCTTGAATTACCAAGCATCTCCTGTGCACAACCTGATCCTTGTCTCATTAGGTGGTAGACGGATATGTTTGTGTGTTTGTTTGCATATATCTGTGTGTGTGTGTGTGTGGGGCTATGCGTGTAAATGAATGGAAGTGCTGAAATCCCATCGGTGTGGCACAGATCCCGTGCCGTCTGCCAGGAGACTGACTGCAGCTCGTCTGCCGCCGTCCTGGGCCAAGGGTGTGTGACATGTGTGCACGCATTCACACTTTGTCTCTTTGCTCTTTGTGGACTGTACCATATACCTGCACAGGACACATCTGATTATTTTGCCTCCTGTCAGTGACTGCATGTGTTTGCTTAAGAAAGCACAAGTGAACCTTATCAATGCAACACTTCATCACTTTCAGTCTATCACTGTGTTGTGGTTGTGAGTGTTTTGGGTAAGCAGAAATGAAAGGAGACAGCTTAAAAACCCAAGCACGTCTTGACCATTTATTACTGTAAATTTTGGTTTGAAATGAAAGAGTGAATTATGTTACAAAGATTATTGAATATGAATGTCATTCCTTTCTTTCATGGTTAAAAAACATAATTAAATCGCCACTTGACCGCTTTGCAGTTTTTTGACTGTAATCTAAAAGGTTTTAAGCGCCGGGCTTTTTCTTGGCTGGGACCAGTAACTTGAGCTGGTTGCCTGACAAACAATGACGTGTAACAGAAGTTCATGGTCTGTATCAAACTGAGAACGTTGTGGTTACCCACCAGGACGCAAATATGTTTATTTCTCGGTCAGCTTACCATATTGCTCAACCACACAAACTGAAGAGTTACACATGTTTAGAAGAGCCTGTGATGGACACCAAGAAAGAAAGCTTGAATGAGCGATTAAGGGAGTACAGCTACAGAACTGAAGACAGCTGAAGATCCTTCCTGTCCTGCACACCCCATCCTACACTACAGTGGCATCTGACACACTAGTTACATCTGCAGCTTGAATTTATTTTCTGACATGTCACATAATCTCAGCTGACCGGTGGCCAGTTACATGTAGCATCATCATAAACTCCATCGACTGGTGGAAAAAGTTCTGAAATGGGATGCATCTCGTCTCATTGAATGGTGTAATGTACAAGAAGCTGCCATGTTACATTTCCCTTTTCTGGTGATGACCCATACCAGAACACATCCCCCGGGTAGGACAGAGCTTGGCTGTTGCATTGGACAGCTAGTGCTCCAAGGCTTTCTCATGTATACTTAAAGTTATTGTGCAGGAGTGCTGACAGGCTAACAGGTACACTGACAGCGAACACAGGGCCAGTGTCAGCCATGTTAACAGGACTGTCCTGCAGTTACTTGACTACGAATAGCTAGGATGGAGTAGATGATTTGTATTGTCTTTGTTGTAGGAGTTGTGGGTGTTGTTTTATAGTTTTCTGTCTGTTTTATCCATTTCTGACCATTTAGTAATTGGCTTTTACCTTTGTTTGCCTTTCATGCACCAGACTTGCATTGTCATTTGAGCGTACTTATCGAACAATACACTAATTTGTCTGGGTACAGTTACGCACTACAGAAGGAGGGGTGTGCACACATTATCTTTTGTTCTCTTCGAGGTCTGGTATTAGCCTGTGTTGACGTGTGAAGCATTTGAGGAATGCTCAAGCGTTCCGCTTATCAGTTTAATCAGTTTTATCGGTCACTGGGTTCAAATTAACTGTTTCTAGATTGCACCTGATTGCTACAATTTGTGCTGTCTGCACCGCAAATTGAGCTCAAATAAAGGAGGGCAGGAAAGAGAGAGAGAGCGAGAGTCGGGTAGGGAAGTTTGAGAAAGTGCAAAGAAACATTTACAGACAGCAGCTACAGCTGGAGGGAGAGTGAGGGAGGAAGTCGGTGATCTATGACTTGAAAAAGGCGTCCCCATTAGCCGAACATGTACTGTTGGACTCGGTAAGTGTGTGAAACCTAATTCTTCCTGCTCCAGTGTGTTTTCCTAAATAAGGCTGGAGAAAACCCCACCTGCTACACACATACACACGCTCACACACTGTTCTTGGACTTCACAGGAAGTAGATGTGATTGCAGAAGCATGACCTAACGCCAGCCGGTGTTTGTTTTAGGTCTCCCAGGTGACCAGAGGCTAGAGGAAGGAAACTGAGCCCTCAACACTAGAGACTGTCATCTAGGAACATGTTCCTCCTCATGTGTGCTTGTACGTGTGTGTGTGTGTTTTGTATATGAGTAACACATGCGCATATGGGTGGGTAGTGCTGTGACCATCGAGAACAGATGTTTTGGACCACCTGGTGTGGCTGCTTACACAGTGCGCTGCACACACTCACTCCCTTGCACATATCATGCATGACAAAAACACTCAGATTCACATTCATTCCATTTTTCTTTCTGTCTTCTGTACTCATCTGTATGTTTGCCCGAGTGGCAAAGGTGGTACGAGTTTAATTGTGTCATCTACCAAAGTTCCTCATTTCCAACCCGTCCGTCCTGTGTCCTTTTCCAACTTCAGGTGTTGAAAGAGAGCGGCCCGCCACACATGAAAAGCTTCCTGACCCGTGTCACTGTGGGGGAGTTCTCCGCTGAGGGCGAGGGCAACAGCAAGAAGCTGTCCAAGAAGCGTGCCGCTCTGTCCATCCTGCAGGACCTGAAGAAGCTGCCTTTCGTCCCCGCTGTGGAGAAACCCAAGACACACTACAAAAAACGTACCAAGACCATCCTTAAGGTACTGCAGCTGGCTGTAGAAACATTCTGTGATTTCAAATATTCACGTTATACAGAGCAACTTTGAGACATGTCGCTGTTGTCTCAGTGTGTTGCTATTGGCAGACATGATACATTTAGCAGGGCAGAATTATTCATTCTCTCCATTTGAAATACTTGACTGCACAATGGGTAAACATTGACACAGGAATTTTTCATATTAATAGCATCAGCGCCACTGACATCCAAAAAGTGTGTGAAATGTGATATCATGAGATATTTTGTTTCTTGGGTCCTTGTCTTTTGCATCTAGCCATTGCAAATGACTCACTTCCTTTTCTTTATGCTCTGGAAAGTAAATGAGTATCCATAATAATATACTATTGTATATATATTACAAAAAAAATTAAAAAAAATAGTATCTCAGTAGACAAGTGGATACGACTGTGATAAGTCAGTAAATGAATGTGAGAATTGGAGTGGACCATCGTGTGTCTCCTCTTTTCCTCCCAGACGGGACCAGACTATGGCCAGGGCATGAACCCGATCAGCCGCCTGGCCCAGATCCAGCAGGCCAAGAAGGAGAAGGAGCCAGAGTACCTGCTGCTCTCTGAAAGAGGGATGCCCCGACGCCGGGAGTTCATCATGCAGGTAGACAATGCTTTTGTTTCTTATTGTTTGTGCAGTTTCTCATATTTGTGACATTTCAAATGTGCTGCTACAAAAACATTGCGTCTGTACAGGGGATTAAGTTTTAGGTAGTAGAGTATAGTCTAAATGAAGTGGGAGAAGGAGGGTGAACAGATGAGGGTTATGTATACACTGGAAGTGCTTATTATGAATTTTACTCTAACACTGTCTCCAGCTCTGTCTGTCACTACACAGGGTGTGTTTGAGTGTAGAATTGAGTGTAAGTCACCAGCATATTGGCAGCTCTCAGAACCCAACAATCACTGCAATGTTGAGAGTAAAACATGGCTGAAACGCCTCCTGTGTGGATACGGCGAGATGGTTAAATCAAAGGATGCGTGCATGCTTTGCGGGATGAGGAGTGTGCTTGAGAAGGTGCTCTGTAAATGGATGGACTTGGTTTTCTATTTCAGTCATGTGGGTAGTCCCAATCCAGTCCTGCAAACGAGCATTAAATTGACAAACCCTGAGGCAGTTTAGAGACTATTTACGCCTGGCTTGGTTTGAGCTGTTGTGTTCAAACTGAGAGCGTCTCTTTACAAAGACTGGTTTGTCTTTGCGAACACAGCAGTTGCCCAGAGATGTGGGACAAAACAAGCGGCTTCCAGTCAGACTCTGAAATGGTTTGTTAGTGGTGTGAAAGCAAATCCGATATGATTTTAGCATAATATCAAGAACTACTAATAAATCCTTCTCCTGATTGTGAAATCAGTGCAGCTATTAATTCGCTAATTAATAAGTTGAAATCTGTTAATTCTTAGGTTGTAGCTGTTCCGTGTACTTTTGTCAGTTTATTCAAGTGTGTCAGAGGAATCCCAAAGTAATAAGACCATTACTGTGCAACATGTCTCATTTTCCTCCTATCGCTACATGTTAGTCATTACTCATAACATGTGGCTTACTTGCAGCCTGTTAATACTAATATCGCTTATAATCAGTTATTTGCTCGTGAGCTCTTTGTGACACCAAAGAATATAAACACAGTGTGCACAACAGAAGCACTGAAGTGCTACCACAGTTTAATTTCACCATGTGGGTCCTAGTGATGCTGAATGGTGCTGATGATGCAGGATGCTAAAACTGTTCAGTCCACAAGTTTCCTGTTGGTCTGTATGTCCTCATGTTTAGTCCTTTCCAATATTTGAAATGCTGTAGTCCACCAGAAGCTCATTACTTTAAGTAATATTGAGTTTTGTCATGCGATGAAGGCCTCTGTCAGTCACTGTGCACAGTATATCATATGAATCTGAACAGACTTGCATGTAAACTACAACCTGAGAGACAGTAATTCGAGGTTTCCCTTGGTCCGGATCAAATGAACCCAACCACAGGTGTGAAAACACCCTTAAGCTTAAGAACAGTCCAGAACTGTGTTATCTCTGGACTAATAGTTGTTCTTTGAAGTTCCAAAAAGTTTGACCTTTCCTTTCTGTTATCCGGTGGTGCAGCATGTACTCTCTTTTTGCTGATTTAATTTAATTTAATTGGACATTCTCTTTCTCCTCTTGCTCCTATCTTTCTCTCTGTTCCATCTTGATAAGTTCTGTTCATTATTTTTATAGCCTGCACGTACAGCTTGGAATAGATGAACCGCCATCTTTATAGCCCTGTTTTCCTTGGTGGAGAAGCCAACTTTTTAATGCTATTAATGTGCAATTTCAGAGTGTTGTTGTTCATAAAGAATGCAGGCTGATTGTCTTCTGATATTAGATCTTAGACTCTGGTCTATGCAGTTAGGAACCAGCATTGATTAACATGGTAAAATGTGTTGGTCTTACTGTATCAACAACCTTTAATGGAAGTTATGGAAGATTTGTTGTCCACCACTAATCCAGTAAATAGAAGAACTTTGTAAGGAGGACGGGATCTCATCAGATACCATAGTTACAGCACCAGTTTGCTGGAGGTGTCTCAGGACATGCATCAAAAAGATTATTAGTCAGCAGGAAGACAAGTTAGGAAGTTCTGTCAGTGAGTTCATTACTGGTTAAGGTCTACTCTTAGTCTTGGTCTGTTTTTTAATAGAAACTGCCACAGAATACGGTGAGAAAAACATCCCACTAAATAACCAAAAAATTACATTTGATTGCTGTTTAATTTGATTTCAATCATGCTTTAATCAGAAAAGTCAAGCTTCATTAGAAATCAGCTTATTGCAAACCACATTACTGCATCAGCGAAACTGTTGCTTATATTGAGCTGCTCAGAGTAGTCGGGTTATGTTGTGCGGGTACACTGAATGTGCTGATTGTATTTTTCAATTTTTAGATTTGGTTACTTAATTAGTTTCTTTTCCTTTGGTTGTTGGTGTTACAATCTGTGTGTATCTGCAACCCCAGGTCCCAACAAGCAATTAGCAACACTGCCGCTGTCCATTTTAATTTATGCGCAACAATTTAACTGCAGTTCTTTTTGTTTCACTCCTCCTTCTCGTCTTTCTGTGTCCATCCTTCTCAGTCAAGCCCTCGCTCTTTGTTTCTCTTTCCTTAATCCTCTTCTTTCATAAGAAGAACAGAGCTTCCCTTAGCATCAGGCAGTACCGTAATTCAGCCCCAAACCTATTCTCCATGCCTCTTTGATACACACATTAGACCCTGCGAGTGTGTGTGTGTGCGTGTGTGTGTGTATATGTATGTTCCTTTTGTGTAGTCCACTCACTCTTCTAAAATTTCCACACTGTTTCCCGGGGTAAGCAGCAGAGCTAAAATGAGTCTCTGTTTTTTCATCTTTTTTGCTGAACCCTTCACTAGTTACAGAAAAAGTGCCGCATGACTTTGAGTGGGTGGTCATCTTTAATTTGTGATTGTGTTTATTTCAGCAGTTTGGTAATTTATTGAGACTTTCCTTCTCGTTCTACATTGTGGCCTACTTGATGCATTGAGACGAACGCTTAGCGAGCACGTCAAACCACTTTGAGTAAGTGCACTGAGGCCTCACTGTTCACAGGCTTTGGCTCCCACAATGTTATTTGTAGAGTGTAATTGTCTGTTTGCATAACATAGCGGCGTCTGATATTCTCTTGGAAATATCTGCTTACATTATGTGTAGACAGATTTAATGTTTTGGGATCACTGAAAAACAAACACTTCACTGGGAGCCTTTTTGCTGAGATGTAAATTGCACGGCTGACTCGTCCCAAAAGTGTTTTTCTGCTTAAAAGTGTGACAAGAAGGGGAAAGCCATGAGAAAAGTGCATTTAATATTGTTTTCAGGGATTCACCCAGTGATTCATCAGCACAGGATGTTTCTCTACAGTCCTAAGTTGTTGTAAATCTGAAAAGATTCAGGATGTTTTAAACTCATACGTGTGTGTGTGTCTGTTTGCATCCTTGCGCGTGCAGGTGAAGGTGAATAATGAGGTTGCTACAGGAACAGGACCCAACAAGAAGGTGGCCAAGCGAAATGCAGCCGAGGCGATGCTCCTGCAGCTGGGATACAAGGCCTCCACAGTCCCTCAGAACCCCACCGAGGTACAAACTTTACTTCTCTTGCTTACACTAACTCGCATATTTCATAGCCTGTTTATATACATGTCTGCCGCTCTGTGGATTTATTTTAGTGCCTGATTACTGTACGTGTACATAGTTTGTATAATCTGTCTGTGCTCTACTGAGGGAAAAATTGCTTGATGATTACAGGACTGCAGATTATAATTATCTTTATTAGTGATTAGGAAGGAGCATGGTTATCGTACTTGTAGATGCACAACTACTGGAAATCAGCACACTGACTTCAAACTGACAAAAGTGTAGGCGGAGCTTCCAGGTTTGAAAAGTGATTCCTTAAATCCGCATTCTCTCTCGTGGCCAGCAGGGGGTGACCCCAGTGGTTGCAGAAAGAAATTTAGTTGATGGACTTAGTTGTCAGTTTCAGGTCTTGACCAAAACAGCACAATGTTCAGTTTTTAAATTACAGTTTCATTCAAAGCCAAATAGACGATAAAGCACGGTCGGCTTTGGGGCGTTGATATCTCGTGATTGACATGTTGTCACGTGTTTAAAACAATGATTGTTGATCCTGATTCTTTCTAGAAATGCAGAAACACACACACACACACACACACACACACTTGAGATGTAAATAAGATGCTGTGCAATGAGTATTCCAGCCACGCTAGCAGCAGGGTGTGTGTACAGTTATATACTAAGGGATTACATAAAGAAAGTCTTTGCAGCGCTCCAGT